>NC_045563.1:53257510-53566885 GCF_009819795.1 Aythya fuligula
CTCTTCCAAAGACTGACTTTCCACTGCAATTTATTATACGGAGCTATTAGTTGCAAGAAATTTTACTACACATGATTGCCTCTGAGGAATGGGGGAACCCTATGGTCCCCTCCTCCACTGCACAGTGCCTCTGTCCCATCTCTATGACCCTTCAGTTTTCCCTTTTACTGGGTTTGAAAATTTGCAAATGATCCAGAAATGTCACACAGATAAGGCCACAGTCTGGGCAAATTTGTGGTAGGGCAATAGCAGCCAAAATATACAAGCATGCAGAAGAAATGTTACTTGTTCAGCTCTGTAGCAAATCTTTGGGAAGGAATAGTTGGTGTAATGACCTAGCAAACTGCAAGGACCAGAGCCAGTCAGCCTTCAGCACCTCATCATCCTCTCTTGTGACTTATGGGTTACAGTGAGCAAGGTCTGCCTTAGGTGTTCTGAATTATACAGAGGAAATTTCATCTGATCCCCTTCACAGCAGGTATCTGTGCTGTACACATCCTTGCACTTTCACGAGTGCCTAACCCTCACTTGAGACACGGTGTATTTCTCCTCTGAGTGGTGCGGTATTGTTGCAGGTTCACCGACAGGTTCTTGGATGTGAGGGCCATACAAATCAGTAATAAATATAAATAAGTAGCAATGCCGTCTCCCTCAAGCTAACGGTGTTCTCTGGGGAAAGAAGTCTGCCTAGAAAAGACAGGAGAAGCTGAAGTGCATACCCTCCTGAGTGAGTTGGAGGCTGTTGGTTTGTGGTGACTTTGGTCGCCAGCTATTTTATGGGATGATGTTGCAGTTAATAAGCTGCCAGTGTGCAAGGCAGCCGTTCTTCTGCACTTCCAGGATCTGCAGCTATGCCCGGCAATATGTGCTCACAGCAGCTATCAAAAGTGGCACAGATGTATTAAGGAAGGAGGAGCCCTCAATATCTGGAGCCATTTTTCCCCTCTGTTTGGATCAAAGTAAGACCTGTATCTGTCATAGCCTTGGCTATCTTACAGTCAGATGACACTTCTTTCAGTTTTCATTATTTTCTGCTGCTTCTGCTTCAGCTGCATCCCTTTCTTCTGAGATACCTTTTATTAAACTGTAAATAATATGCCACTCAAGAGGCAGACTCGGATGACCCATCTGCACAGTGAGACTGATGTGCCTTCTGGTTCATGCCAGTCCTTTAAAATCCGCAGTGTACACCAGTGTACACATGACTCTGTCTAGAAGTTACTTTAAAAAAACAGCAACAAAACCCCACATCTTACTGGTCATGAAATAGCCTCTCTAGTATGCATCTGGGGGGATTTTGGCAAACATCTGCAAAGGTCGTAGTTGATTTTGTCAGTAGGAGTGTTTCCTAGGAACAGCATGCAGCTGAAGGTCTAGAAGAGGGTACCCATGTGGTGGGAGGGAGAAGAGAGGAGGCTCACAGGCTGTGCTGAGGTGACTGATACAGCAGCAGGTAGGAGGCAAGCAGAGGTGGTAGACACTGCCTTGAGCTGGGGAAACTTTGCACAACTGCCTCTCTATCCCACAGAGAAAGGCAGTTGCAGAGCACTGATAAATGTACGCTTTAGCTCTTTGTGAACCAGCAGTAGTTATATGGGACGTGCACAGAAGCAGGCATGAGTTTGTAACAGCTGCACACAGTCCCTGCCCGTGCGACTGCAATGTTAGGTGGTGCACCTGCTCCTCCTGAGGGATTCTGTCCTTGCCAGGTATTCACAGCTGAGCGTGCACAACCCTGCCGCTCCACGCTCCCTCTGGTCATGCCATCTGTTGTAGGCACAGTTTCAGCATCTCACATCGAGCCCGGTTTCTGCAGGGTCACCCTGGCTGCTTGTGGCATTTCCACCAGGACTTCCCGAATCAGAAAGACGGGAAAGGGGAACAAGATATGCGGAACCCAGATCTGTAGGAGCTGGTTGGAGGTTGATCCAAAGTTTGGTCCAAGTAGCAGAAGCTTTGCCCATCACACGGTAACGGTGCAATGGAGTGAGGAGCTACCAAAGGAAGAGACAAGTGAGGTAGCAGCCACTGTAACCCAGTTTGCCAAAGTCACAAGAAGCAGGATCTGCTGGGAAGAATTCCTCTGGTACTTACATTATAGACCCCTGCAGGCTCTTGAACCTTGTTCACTGTCATTTTTAGTGCCTCCATCAACCGTTATGTTTTTTGTTCAGGCCTTTTATTTTGCACCTTTTGTGGGTCTTTCCGATTTTTCAGTTGTAAACATACCCATAGACAGCAGTGTTTGTACAGGTGAAGCTAGCTGGCCTGTCAGCACTGTGAATTTCTGCTGCTTCCTTTTCCTATTGCAGATTACATCTGCATGCTGGGACAGGCACCTTGCCACAGGGACCTGCACAGGCTATGCTTAGGTATGTAAGAGGCTTAAGGCAGCACAAGAAGTCACAAGGTGTGGATAATGCAGCACCAGAAGAGCCTCTTTGGAAGAGATGTTTCTTTGAGATAGGACTGCAAAAAGTTTGGCAGCATCTTCATAAAAGGGAAATGCTGCTTAAAAATTGAAAAAACCTCTTGCTTGAAATGTCTCATGCACAACTTGGGGAGACCTCAGTCCCCTGCCTAGGCTTGTCTAGCAGGTCTGCAGGGGAGGAAGATGAGGAGATGAAGAATGGTGAGAGAACAGGAGAAGAAAAGCTCACGGGAAATGTGATGTTTGAATCACAGGAGAGGAAAAAGAAATAAAAGCTGGAGGGAAGTAGGAGTAAAGTACTGTCCATAATCAGATGGGGCCTCCACAATTCAATCCTTTACAGATATGGTGCTGCTGGTCCTTCAGGAAATGGTCTCCCTGTCTTTTTCTTCTAGTCTGTGAGCCACATCCAACTGCCTGAAGCAATAATGTGTAACAAAGGGAGAGAGGGCACCACCCCACTGCACCTACTGCACAGAGTGGGATGGGGCCTCTCACAACTTGGGGAAGATGTAACGGGATGCAGGTAACATCACTGTCATCTAGCCTGTCCTTCAGTACTCCTGTAACATCTGCTCTGCAGGAGTCCAAGACCCAGCTGAAATCCCCATCTGGATCTTGACTGGAGATCAGTCATCAGGGCCCGTACAGATGGTGTGGCTGCGATGCAGCCGGATACCCTAACACCATCGATGGCCACATCCCCAGGGACAAGAGGTTGCTTGCCCAGCTGTGGGGAGGAAAGCCAGAATGCTGGAAAACACCAGCTAAACACACTCAGCTGGGGAAGCTCAACACGGTGAGTGTGAATCATCACTTGAAGTCTAGTTATTCAGCTCTGCAGCATCAGAAAACACAGCTCCTGAATAGGGCATCAGCTACCACAGATATGTATCTCACCCAGCATCCCACTACATCTGGGAAATCCAATGGAGACAAACAAGCTGACAGCCTCATGGAGGCTGGCAGCGCAGACCAGGCAGTGACAGAGACTTGGAAGATAACTTTGTGCTTGACCAAGCTGCAAACAGCCTTGCCCACCATAAAGTAAATGCTCACCAGCTACAAGGACCTCAGGGCAATCAGGCTTGTGTGTAAGGATAGTCCCTGGGGCTCAGGAGCAGTGGAGGGGGTGTGCCAACACTGGCACTACTTTGTGAAGCTATGTAAGCTCCATCTCAGGCATCCAGGCACCATGTGCCCGGGTGACTGAACTGCGCTCTTCCCAAGTTCCATCCAAGACTTCTCTAATGAGAAGACATTTGGGTCCGTTAGCAATTATTCCACTTATTAAAAAGACCTACTGGTGCCAATGCCTGTCCCCACAGGGCTGTTTTGGCTCCAGTACACACATTCTTTCAAAAAACTTGCATTTTATCTAACTTGACAGAGCACCGTGTCTAACCTTTCATGACACTATGTCAATCAATTTCTCCTGTTATACAAGCATTATGTTTAAATTGCTTTTTCCTTCTGTTCCAGCCACCATCAGTCTTCTAGCTTACCACACTGGGAAATACATATTTTTATGATACATGGACCACTGGCATGGTGCCTCATGCACCCTGGGACGGGTGAAGGAGAATGCGGCGTGGGGGGCAATGTGCTCAACAAAGAATTTTCACAGTAACAGAAGTGGTGCCACAAACTTTTCTGTCTTGTGCAATGGGCATTCGCATGGAAAAAGAGCCCGTGCAACAGAAAACAGAACCAGCTGTGGAACATGTTGTGGGAATGACTAAAAGTACATTTCCTTTTTAATCAATCAAATTAATAGCAGACCATAAGGGGAGCTAGGAATCGTGTAGAACCCCAAACTTTGGATTTCCTGTGTTCCCTTCTCCTTTCTTCTTCCCACAAGAGCTGTACTTTTTAAGGAAAGTGACAAGTGCTATCAGTTTTAACTAGAGAATGCTGTTCTGAGTCACATCCCAAACACTGCTGGCCACAGCAGCCTGAAACAAATTAGTGAAAAAAATAAAGAATTTAAGGTCCATGCTTACAAGTCTAGAGTGAAAAACAAACACGAAACCTGATTCTTACCATACGGTTTCAGCTCTTTATTCTTGCAAACAGATCAGATTCTCGTCACAATGATTAACTGTCCCTTTTTTTTTTTTTCCTTAACTGAATTTATTATTGTTCTATCTCTTCTCTATCCCAATTCTGACCACCCCGATTCTTATTTAGTGATCTTACAATTTAAAGAGCCTTAAATAGCACTGGGATGATTCAGGTAGTCTCTACAAACTCTTCTGAATTATTTTATAAATTCTCTAATACAACAGTTTTCAGATTTTAATGAGGTCAGTCAGCTTTCTGATGAAGAACTGCGTTATGCATTTTCTGGACTAAGAACAAGGGACATTATTAATTGATGACTGCTGTAATGTAATCTCATTCAAACAGCTGGTGGGTGGACTCAAACTACAATATTTCTCCATTTTTTTTTGGAGAGAGATGAGATTTTCCACAAGAGCAAAGATAGTGGTAATGCTATTATATCATAGAGCTCAGAGTAATTGGAATAGTGACAAAAAGGCACGGACTCTCGTCTATGGCACGAGGGAGGGGAGAGGAAAGGAGATTTTTGACTGCAGGAAAAAGCAGTCTGAAGAAGTTGGAGAAACTGAAGACTGCTAAATCGTGAAGAAAAAGCTGGCACGAAGTAGCATGTAAGAGGTTACCTGCAACCCCTTCTGCCAGCAGAACAGCCAGACCTAACTCCCAAAGAAACAATGCAGACATTTCCACAATCGTATTTGGTGTGGATCCAGGTACTTCTTGTGTTGGTTCTACTAACAGCTGTTTGAGAACCATTTACAAAAGCTACGTGTGTTATGCTACATTATGATGATCTTCCCATCTTGGAGCTGAGATACTGTTCTCCCATTACTTACGCCACACAGCTGTTTCAGATGTCTCCTGGAGTCTGCACGAGTGAGTGCTCAGGCTATGACTTATGTCTACAGGGGCAGCTAGCAGAAGCCGTGTATCTACACCTTCTCAGCCATAGGGAATGCCTGGACTCCATTCAATTTACAAGCCAAAAAGACAAATCCAGTGTCTTACAGTTCAAGACAGCAGATAAACACCTGCCAGTTGGACTATCAGGACTGTAAATTAATATCCCTCATCCTGTGCTTTTTATCTAGTTCAAAAATAACATTACTCATGTGACCATGACAGACATGAATCTCACATCAATTTTTATTATCATAAATACTATGTTAGAACAGAAAGGATAGTGCTGTGCACCTGCTCCATTCTGAT
Organism: Aythya fuligula; assembly: GCF_009819795.1. Lineage (NCBI taxonomy): Eukaryota > Metazoa > Chordata > Aves > Anseriformes > Anatidae > Aythya > Aythya fuligula. Next base: position 53,263,215 of record NC_045563.1, read on the forward strand.
GTTATTTTGCGTCTTCTTTCTTGGCTCCTGCTTCTATTTTCAAGGGTTCTGGAGCTGCACGATAGGCAGGAAATGTCTCCCAAGGACTATTCAGATCAAACTTGCGAAATTCCTGAGATAGCTCCACAGGTTCCTGCCACTACCCGTTTCACTTCATCATCATACCGCACCTAGAACAGTGCAAAGGACACAGGCTGGTCATTTTCATACAGCCCTCATGCTCCCTCCATTAGTGGATGTACACAGTAATGACCCAAATCGCCCTCAAGTATGAGTAACCCCAGTTCTTATGCCATGGATAGGGCTCAGGTCTCTGCCACAGCTTCAGTGCTCCTCATTCTTGAACAAGAGCCCTCCAGATGCCACCAAGACCTCTGTACTCTCCAAAAACTCCTCCTCTTTGCTATCATGCACCCCACATGTCCTGGCTAACCAACCTGAATTAGGAGTGCCCAGCCTACAGTCCACATGAAGTCTACTCGGAATAACAGATTTCTCCTGAGAATAACAGAATAACAGAAGTTCTCCTGAGTCACTGCGATAAGGTGGTCCATCCACCTGGCAGAGCTGGGGACTACTCGTGTATATTTATAAATGCCTATTAGAACAGCTTGTTTGGTTTCCGTTTTGCTTCCTAGCATAACATTCAGAACATAGGTGAAGGGTAGCTGAGTACCAGATAGGCTTGATTTACCCTCGTTGTGTCAGTTCCAATCTCCAAACCTGTTGCCTAGTCCTCGCTTACAGGATTCCACAATTTCTATTTTCTTAAAACCCTCTGTTGCCTACAGAACTTCTTTATCTTCTCCTGAGATTCAGCTCAGTCTTACAACTACACCAAATATGAATGCTTCTGCAAGGCAGTCATTTGAAACTAGGCAGATACCAAATACACTCATTTCACATGTGGTTTACCACACAGAGGTAAACATTTGATAATGACAAGTCAGTTCAAATAGAGTTTTGGTTATCTGGGCCTACAAGAACTCCACAAAAGTAAAATTCCAACTGTATAAAGATCAGTCTCCAGTCATTCATTCCAATGGAAATCTCCAGTTTTGCAGTGGAAAGTTTAACATTTAAGATGAAAAAACAAAAAAGCAGAAGCACTTTCTCTGCCTTTGGCATACGTCTCATGAAATTTGCTCAGTGTGCTGGCCTTAGGCTGCCTTATATAGATAATACTTTGTGATGACTTGAAATGCTGGAGATGCATATGCACTGGAATATACACACAAGTGAAATGTCTTTAGACCCCTTTTAGATAAAGGACTACAAAGCATTCACATCTCTGTACTGAAACTCAGAAAACAGTATAAAAGAGATTTGATCACTTTAGACACAAGTGCATCTCCTACCTCCACATAACCAGAGAGTGGGAAGTCCTTCCGGAAAGGATGGCCTTCAAACCCATAGTCTGTGAGGATTCGCCTTAGGTCAGGGTGGTTGGCAAAGAAGACACCATACATGTCCCAAACCTAAATGAAAGGGAGCCAAATAAATTGAATTAGATAGTCAATTTCCATCTTAAGCTTTCCAGCACCTCCATGCTTCCCCACCTCATATGGAAAGGCCACTCCAACCAAGAAAACAAAGGAGTTTTCTTTGTTTGTTCGTTTGAAAACACCCTGCTAGAGGTAAGGGTCCTCTTACTTTGAAAAAAGTCCCCTTTGAGTATTATATCCACAGAATTTCAGTTCCATGTCCAGCTTTGTGCAGTGCCAGTATTCCATGCAGGAATAAATTTAAAAGCAAATTAAACAGTGTTTTTCTCCTATTTGGAAAAGACAGCCAGTGAAACACCTCCCCCCTTCTCAGGGCCTTAGATAATGACATTTTTTTAGGAAAATGCAGCCCCACCCAACAGAGACTCTGCTCCCAAATAAAATGGCACTCACCTCCCTTTCATACCAGTTTGCTGCCTTGTGCACAGACACTGCTGAATCGATAGGTGTCAGCTCATCAGTGTATGTCTTCACACGGATCCGACTGTTGAACCGCAGAGACAGGAGATTGTAAACAATCTGCAGTAGGATAAAAGGAGGCATTGGCCATGCATGGACTTTATGGAGATCTCTTCACAGTACAGTACTGGCTGAGAAAAGATGTATGAAGCCTATTTCAAATATTCCTTCTCAGCAAAGTCACATGCAGCACCTAAGAGCTGGGCATGAAAAATCACCTAACTGAGGCTCTGATAGTTTTTCTTCATTCAAGAGTAACAAAAAGGATGTGGGACATAGAAAACATCACTGATGAGGAGCTGAAATAAAGATTAAGACTAAATCTTAAAAAAGGAGAATACTTATGGGATGAAGACGCATGATGATTGTCTTAAAGAAAATGACTATTAATTACCCCCAGCATCCAGTGACTCTGTTGGTAAGTGATTTGATACCACAAGATAAACCAAAAGGGGAAAATGTATCAGCTACTTTTCATAATCTTTCTAACTTGCTGGGAACAAAACCAGTTCACTTCTCACGTCTGAAAGATGATCTGCCCAAATTGGACAAGGAAAGAAGGACATCTCTTCATCAATAAAGTTGCCTAAACCACAGTCAGCCTCCTGCAACCTGTGAACTCCACGTATTTTCTTCTAAGATTTTCCTAGGCTAAACTACAACAAGGTCTTTGCAATAATACTATGAACAAGGCTTTCTAGTAGTAGGTGAGAAGACAATACAATGAGCATCTAATGTCCTTCAAATAGGTCCTGATTTTCAGAAGATGCTTTTAAAAGTACTGAAGATTTTTCTTTTTTAGAAGAAGAGGAGAATTGTTAAGGAGAAAATTGGTGGAATTTTAAGAAAAACATGACTGTTTGTGTCCACAGCAGCTAACAGACCTAGGTAGAAGAAGGAAGAGCACCAGTTCCTACTTGGCCAGAAAAAAAGTCTCTAGACACTTTAATAAAATCAAAGCAAAAGAAACAAACAAAAAGAATAATAAATAAATAAACAAACAAAACAAACAACCACCTCCCTCCAAGGGGAGGGGGGAAGAAAGACTTTCAGCAGAACACAAAAGGAAAGCTAGGAACCCATGTAGTATTAGTTCTGCTACTGCTCCCAGGATCAACAGGTTAAACAAACCCAGCACTTCAGAGTAGGTTTTTTTCCGACTGTCAGAAAGCAAAAAAATGCAGTCAGAGCTGCAACAGCATCCACAGCCATCAGCAGGTGTGGAGCTCTCCAAGTCCGGCAGCTGTGAGCGGTTCTTACCTCAAAGCGGTACTGCCGAGAAGGGACATCAACAGCAGTCAAGTCAGCCAAGGATTTGAACTGGGCATTGGTGTGATCCCGAAGGAAGGTCAGAACTGGAATAATCCCATCTGGATGGATCAGAAGCTCCAGCTCGTTGAAACAGGTCACCTGATGAAAACAACAGAAGGGGAACTAGCACTGACACTAACAGGTCTCAACGTTACACTGAATCCAGCAAAACACGTATACAAAGAAAGCGTATGGTACAGCAGACGTGATGACATCAGAGAACAGGGCTCAATAACAGCCCTAATTTTCACGTAATTCTGACAATCTTTCATCCTCATAACAACATCTAATAAGAAGTAGTGAGTTTATGGGCTGTAGTCAGCTCCCAGCATGAACAATTTCTTAAACAGCACTTACCTGTGCTTGCTGGACATACTTGGGCAGGATCTCCGCCACGTACTCCCCAAATGCACAGAGCTGCTTCTGTTCTACTTCATTTTTTGGTCTGACGGTAGCTAAAGAGAGCAACAGGAAAAGCAGTAACTCCCATCCCGTGCTTAAAAATCCTTTTCATCACTCTAACTGTCTCTCGGTAACTTCTGCAGAAGACAGGAGGATTCAACTAACCCAAAAAGCTTTTTTTTTTCTGGTAAATCCAAAGCTAAACAAACCATACATGCACAGAGGAACAAACGGCACGTCACAGAGACTGGCCTATTGCTACACCTGGAGAACAGGAGGCAGAGGGGAGAGCTTGTCATCTCCACAAATACCTGAAAGGAGCTTGTGGAGAGCAGGTGACAACTGATAGGACACGGAAATGGCCTCAAGGTGCCCCAGGGGAGGTTTAGATTGTATTTCGGGAAGAATTTCTCCACAGAAAGGGTGGGCAGGCACTGGGACAGGGCACCCAGCGAGGTGGAGCCCCTGTCCTTGGAGGTATTAAGCGAGATGTGGACGTGGTGGTGCTCGGGGGCATGGTTTGGAGCGGGACCCAGCAGGTCACCTAACGACTGGGTGACCCCAAAAGGCCTTCCCAACCCAGATATCCCAGTTTCGGCATGCTCCAGCGGCACGGCGGGGAGGGAAACAAGATGGAAGCGAGGGGCTGCCGCGGCCGGGTAACCGAGCCCACCCGCCGACAACGCAACAGAACGGCCCCGCTACTTCACCAACAACACAACCGAGTTTTCGCCGGGGGGCGACCCCTCGCCCCCTGCCGGCGCTCAGCGCCCCCCGCCCGCCCACTTACGCCGAGTCTCCGCGGCGGAGCCCCCCGCCGCCCGCGCCTGCCCCACCACCCCCGGGGCCGCTGCGCCCCGCGGAGGGCAGCGCCGCGCCAGGCCCCGCAACGCCGCCGCCAACATCCCCACAGCACGGGCGGGCAAGGGCACGGCCCGGAAGAGGAAGGCGCCTCCTCCTCCTCCTCCTCCTTTTTCTCCTCCTCCTCCTCCCTGCTCTCCCCGCCCCGCTGCGGCCGCTCCCCGGGCGCTTCCGGGTCGGTCGGCGGCGCCTGGCGCAGGGTGAGGGGCGCGGGGGAGCCGCTGGGGCACCCCGGGGCGGCGGCGGGAGGAGGAGGAGGAGGAGGAGGAGGCGGCCTCGGGGCGGCGGCATGAAGGGAGGCGCCGCAGGTGGGTGCCGAGCTGGGGAGGGGGCGGCGGGGAGGCCGCGGGGAGGCCTCCGGATGGGAGATGAGGGGGGTTCATAGCGGGAGCTGGGCTGTGTGGGGGGGTAATCGCGGCACTGCGTGTGGGAGGTGCTGCCAGGGAGGGAATGGGAGCTCCCCTGAGCCCCACAGAGCTGTTGTCGGAAAAGGCAGGTTTGGGAAAATGAAGGGTGGAAGGGTAACGGGAGGCCTCTTGGAGAAAAGCCTTGGCTGTAGGTGAGCGCTCCGCTGGAAATCGCGTTCAGGAATAAATAATTTTGGGTCCTAGTCACCAGGGTGGATAATCAAGGAGCTATTTAGAAGCTATTTCTACTAGGCGTAGAAACAGGTTTAGAGGGAATGCAAAGGGGCATCTCTTTGCTTTCAGTGCTGCTGAGCCATGTTAGCAGAAAGTTCTTCCTACAGCAGAAGCTTTTTTGACCCAGAAACTGCTCAGAGCATTGCACGTAACCTCTGTTACCTACTAAGAAATGCAGCAAACTGAGTTATCCTCCCCACTGTGGGGAAACGCTGGCTAACAGCATCTCGCATGTTATTTCGCATGCTGAAGATGTCTGGCACGTTAGCAGGCTGAGCATGACCACGAGTTACCTCATTTGGTTTGGTTGAAGAGCTGGCAGTTATGTCCGGCGGGCTTTTGGGTAAAAACAAACCCACCTGACTTGGTAGCACTGCAAAAATTCATCGCTTCACTTCTGGATGCTAACTAACCCCTACTAATGACACAAGCTGCTGCCTGTGCTTGTTGTAGTATGATATTCTAACTCTTTTTTCTTTTATCTAGCCCAACTAAGGTGCTGTCACTTTCTCTTGGCACTGCCAGTTTCCTAGGGGGGTTGCTGGCCTTTCCACTTGAATAACTGTTGCTGCATTTCTTTGTGTCAGTGAAATGAGTTGCGAAAAGATATGCAAATCTTGCAATTCTGCTGGGATGCGATGCTCACTGTACTGGAAGTTTTGTATACATTATAATCTTAATCATGCCAACTTCTAATTTGTTTCAGTTGTTTGAGGTTCTGAAACTCAAGCAGAAGTTTCTGGCTGTGCTATTTATATTGTCTGAAATATGCTGGCCTCTTACCAGTATGCTTGATTTTTCCCTGTATCCTGAAGCACTGCGTAATCGTGTTGGTGGGGGGAGAAAGCCTTATAATCGCTGTGGTTTTACAGATTGCTGGAGGTCTGATCTGTGCAGCACCATGGACTCGTCAGAAGAGACCGGAGGCTCCTCTGCAGAAGAGAACTACTTTGTGAACTACACCTTTACTGACCGCTCCCACTCGGGCCGTGTGGCCCAGGGAATTATGAAGCTCTGCCTGGAGGATGAGCTCTTTGCTGATGTTACGATATCAGTGGAAGGCAAAGAATTCCAGCTGCACCGTTTGGTCCTCTCAGCTCAGAGCTGCTTTTTTCGTTCCATGTTCACTTCCAACCTAAAGGAGGCCCACAACCGAGTGATTGAGCTGCAGGATGTCAGCGAGAGTGTCTTTCAGCTCCTTGTGGACTATATTTACCATGGGACTGTAAAGCTGAGGGCAGAAGAGTTGCAGGAAACCTATGAAGTGGCAGACATGTACCAGCTGACTGCCCTTTTTGAGGAATGCTCCCGTTTTCTGGCTCGTACGGTGCAGGTCAGGAACTGTCTGCAGGTCATGTGGCTGGCAGATCAACACAGCGACATGGAGCTCTACACAGCTGCCAAACACTGTGCGAAGTCACATTTATCTCAGTTGCAAGACACGGAGGAGTTCCTACACCTACCTCTCCGCCTACTGACAGATATCCTTACAGGTAAGGAGTTTTTGAGAGTAGCCATGCTGTGGATCTGGGAAGAGACTTTCAGCCTGAGAGTCTAGCAGGGATTGATCAAAACAGATGGAAAGATACAAGCTTTCACAGTCACTGCCTATTCAGAAGCTTAGCTAAGCAAGGCAAAATAGTCTGGATAACTGAATTAGAAAAAACAAAACACCACAACACCATAAATTGTTAGTGGACATGCTATAGACCTGTCAGGATCTATGGTACAGAAAATGGAGATAGAGGATGCTGGTAATTCCCAGCAGTTCCTGAGCTAACAGATTGGAAATATTACATTTTTTTAAATGTAATTTAATAACTTCTAACAATTTTTGTTTGCATTAAAAGTAAACAACGAAGCATTTCCAAAATGAACACCTTAAGAACATCTTTTTCTTCTGTTGTAATTCTTAATCATTTAACATTGTAATGCAATGACTCGACATCTGTAAGAAGTCTTGAGCACAGGCTACCTTTCTAGACTATGTTAGTGTTATTAACAATTTTACATAATTGTTAGGATTATTTAGGCTAGGCAGTCAGCTGACTGAAATAGAGGCAGTGTAACATCTTGGGTAATACAGTAATTACTCTTAATGTAAAGCTAATAGTCTTCCATGGTAATGGATGCAATGACTTAGTGTTGTGAAGGATGTGTCAACATATTAACAGCTTGCTTTGTCTGACACCACTGCTTAAAGGTTCCCTGCTGCCCTTACATACAGTCAGCACTATAAAACCTCTTCGTGATGCTCCAGTCACTACTCTATTTTTGCACGTTTCTGTATCATTGGTACAGGAAGCAAGAGCGTAGGAGAAGCTCATACAGTCCAATGTGCTGGACTCGAGACTGGAGAGACTCCCCCTTTCTTGCTTTAATTAAAAATAATTCTGTGAACAAGTAAATTGCTATAGTTTGTGTGTCAGTGGTTTATATGCTGTTATAGTGATAAACCTGCTGTAACCGTCTTCCTTGGAACACTGGCAAATTTCCCCATAAGACCTAAAGTATCCTCTAAAGTTGAGGTTATGCCTATGGGAGTCTTTACAGATACTCATTTGCAGTATTTGTTTTGCAACTAAAGAAATTCGCAATCAAAGCTATACGTAGCTAAAATTTTAAACAAAGTTGTGACTTCACTAATACCCCAAAATGATTAAATAATGGGTGACTGACCTCTTATAGCTTTAACTCTTCCTCATTGTGATACCATGTATAATCATAGTTTCAGGACTTTGGCCTTCAGTATTTGTGGTCCTTAATTAAAATAATTGCTTAAGAATTTTTTTTCTATGCATCACCTATTTCCGTATATAGAATCATGTTACTCAATATTTATGGCGAAACTTGGTCCATGAAAATGGATTAATGGATTAAGAGCTGAAATACACTCCTACTGCTGGTAGGGAAAATCTTTTGGAAGTGCTGCTGCTTTGTCTAGTTAATGGACAATTAAATAGAGGAAGCTATTAGTAGCAAGGATTAAAATAAACTTCATGAAGATGGTAATTTATTAAGCTTGCCTTCTGTTGCGCCCTGGGACCCATTTCAAAATCAAAGTTTTTCCATTTAACCACTACATCTGATAAACAGCTTATGGAAATCAATTTTACTATTGAACAGATTCAAAATAACCTGCTTTCTCTCCCTGCCCCTCCCACCCCCCTTTCCTCCTTCCTTCCAGTATGGAGAAAAGGGTCAGAATTTGTCAGATGCCTTCAGCATCACCGAATTCAGGGTTTGTTGGACGACGAAATTGGAGAACCTTTTTAAAGGGAAGCCTCTTAATGAATACAGGCGTAATTGCTGGTGTTAGGGCAACTAGCTGACTTTCAAACTAGAAGGAAGCACTTAAAATCTTCTAGGTAATGTGCTGCTGCTGCAATAGTTTATGGCGTAGCTAAAACTTCCAGTTATGCCTGGAAACAAATCGAAATCTGATGCAGTCTGTTAAACATAAGTGTTTCCTACTGTCACACTACTAAAGAAAGCTGTAGTAGCTCACAGGGGATTTCCAAATGTTGACAGGAAAGCAGCAACACAGATGTTCAGTCTTGAGGGTCAGCTGTCTGACAGCGCTCAGAGAAGAACAATTTCTGCGGATGACCTTTGCTAGATGAGTTTCTAGGACTAGCCAATGAGCCAAGAAATGCAACTGCTGAAATTTTCATTTTCAAATAAGAGAATCTTTCTACCTAAATGCTTAATTACGTTACTATTTTTTTTATCATCTCAAAGCATGTAAGGGCTCTTCCCTGCCCTCTTTCTCTTTGAGACAGCTTCCTTTGTTGAAAGTCATCCAAAATGCTTGAAATCTGACAGCTCTGTCTTCTGATATTTAACCAAGCGAATTGCATGTAGATGCCTGGCTGGCAGTGCTGATCATGCCTGCCAAAATCTATAAACCTTTGTATCTTTTTTTCCTCCTCTACAGGGTATGGTTTGTGGCAGGAGGGGGTGAGGGAGTTGCAGGAAAGGATTTTCTTAGGTACACGCACCTGTGTCTAGATACCATAAATTTATTTCTGTCCCCAAACCGCAGATGGTGTTCCGTGTTCTCAGAATCCGACGGCTGCCATAGAAACCTGGATCAACTTCAACAAGGAGGAGCGAGCAGGCTTTTCAGAGACACTGCGATCAAGTCTGAAGGTATAAAAAGACCTTCTGTTCCAGGCTGGTGTAGCATTTGCTGGTGTTGCGCTTCCCAAGGCAGGGTATATTCTGTTTGCAGGTGCAACTTGAAAGCCGCAAAACACAAACACCATTGAAATTCACAAGGTTTGCATGAGGGATACTCTCACTGTTATAAATAGCAACCCCACTGACAGCTTTTTTAATTTTAGCCTGAGGTTGTTTTTGTTAGTGATTAGGGCAATGCCGCAAATAATGCATTTCACCAGATACTGTTATCTGAGAGACCATTCGGAAATCTTACTTTGGCATTCCCCTCATAGTAAGTACTCTCTCAGTGAGGTGGCCAACCCTTAACTAAACTGCAGTCACTCGGATTCCAATGAAGTCTGTTGCTGCTTTGCTGTCAGATATGACTGGTGTCTTGAAAAGGCTCTGAATGCTCTAGGGTAGCAAGGTTTGGGAAGCAGAGTGCATGCCTCACGCTCACAGGTGGGTCCTGAAATGCTGAAAAAAATCGGTCTTGGGCATCGCTGACATTAGTGTGAACAGACCTAACTGTGGTAAGGTTGACAAGCTCCTCCTTTCTCTTAGGTGATTGGGGAAAATGTTCACATCTACCTGATCGGAAAGGAGTCATCACGTACACATTCACTCGCTGTCTCTCTGCACTGTGCTGATGATGACTCCATCAGCGTGAGTGGCCAGAACAGCCTGTGTCACCAGATCACCGCAGCCTGCAAGCATGGCAGCGACCTGTATGTTGTCGGGGGCTCTATTCCACGACGCATGTGGAAATGCAACAACGCCACCATAGACTGGGAGTGGTGCGCGCCCCTGCCCCGTGACAGGCTCCAACACACACTCGTCTCTGTACCAAGCAAGGATGCAATATATTCCCTTGGGGGGAAGACTCTGCAGGACACTCTCTCTAACGCTGTGATATATTACAGAGTACGAGACAATGTCTGGACAGAGACCAGCCAGCTGGAAGTGGCTGTCTCAGGGGCTGCAGGTGTAAACCTTAACGGTGTCATTTACCTGCTGGGCGGGGAGGAAAATGACCTGGACTTCTTCACCAAGCCCTCTCGGCTTATTCAGTGCTACGATACCAACACGGAGAAATGCCACGTGAAGCCATACGTACTGCCTTTCGCAGGGCGCATGCACGCTGCCGTGCACAAGGATGTGGTGTTCATCGTAGCTGAGGGGGATTCGCTGCTGTGCTATAATCCCCTGCTGGATAGCTTCACCCGGCTGTGCCTGCCAGACGCCTGGAGCTCAGTACCCTCCCTCTGGAAGATTGCCAGCTGCAATGGCAGCATCTATGTTTTTCGAGACCGCTATAAAAAGGGCGATGCAAATACTTTTAAACTCAATCCAGCCACCTCTGTGGTCACGGTCACAAGCGGCATCAAAGTGCTGCTCACTAACCTGCAGTTTGTACTGGCCTAAAGGGGGAAAAACAGGCCCAGTGGTAGAAAAGGCAGCAGTGGTGTTGTGCTGTGCAGCTCAGAGGCACCCAGCCACCCTCCGCACCAGTCCCAATAATTAGGAGCTCACAACATCCAGTAAAGCGCCCATCCTCTACACCCGTGCAGAGGGAGTACAGGCTTTCTAGCTGTGGGCCTGTCCTTTTACATAGCACTATTCAAGTTGAACTGATGCATCTTAGATTTCAGATGGACTAAATGCTATTACTGTGATCCCTTGATGATAAGCTGCTTGTGTTTGAGGCCCAAACTGCAGCAAGTGGCTTTTTTAGCCTGGAACCCATCCACCAATAACAAATCCTATAGCATATGGACGACATCCTCCTTGGCACAGACTGCTCGTTTTAACTGCCCGGGAGATTGTGGGTTGCTGCCATTGTCAGTCACAGAGAGATGTGCACTGTCTGTCCTCCAGGGATGTCCCCGTTTAAACGTTCCTGTGTCCCTGTTCCAGAAGGAGAGGCTGGCAGAAATACTTAGAGCAGACAGATTCCAGAGCTGTCCCCAAGACCCCGAGTAGGTTGCATTATGCAGCACTTCTAGAGGAGTGGTAACAAACGGGGAATCTGCTTACTGCTCTATCATCACCCAGCATAAAGAGGGAGATCATTTTTATGAGCATTGGCTTCCTTTACTGTACAGGGAATCCCTGCCTGTAATCATAGCATAGTGTTGGTGACAGATGGAACTAAGACCACTCCCTGCTACCCCTCTGTTGGCACTGTAACCCTTTGGGTAAGAATCTGAATAAAGTCTCTGCTGAGACAGTTTTCTTTTCTTTTGCTGCAACTATTTTAGAGCCTTCTGTGGATTGCAGTTCAGCTCAGTGCTAATGCTGTGCATGGGAGAGATCTGTGGGGCTCCCAGAGAAAAGACTAGTCTTAAGAGAAAATGCTATAATGAAACAGCCCAGATTTACTGTAATTTATGTAAAAGTTTCTTTATTGATGGTCAAGACGTACAGCACCTAAGCCTTTGTTAGTTCATTAAGGCCTAAGTTTTCTTTAAAGGAGACGAGACTGAGATTTTGATAGTTCTTACTGACCCTCTGCAGTTGTCCCAGCAATCATGTTCCTGTGAAATGCCTCCAGGACTTGGACTTGTTTACGACGAATGAGGATGTGGGGACGGATCTTGGCAATAGCCTCTATTGCTTCCTGGGGGGTCCAGTGATGCAGCTGAAAAGGCAAAAACCCTGCAAGTGAAAATCCATTCCACCCTTGCACTGCTTAATGGAGCCTTTCTAGATGCTACAGGCAATGTTAGCGTTGTTAGAGAACCTGCTACTTTGTCCCTTCTGGTTACTTCATCTTCCTCAGGAGGGCCTGAGTGTCAGTACAAGTCTATGAAGTGAGTTCCTCACTTAAAGAGGTGGTTGCTGCCTTGGACCTTGGTTTTCTACCTCACTCATGCTTCCTTCATGTTGTGAGTAGTTTCCTGTCCTAGTCCCACCAAACCAGAGAAAAAGGGCAGTTTTTTTTTAATTAAAACTTCAGTAGTACCTCTGGTGTACTTCAGCACTTAGAGCGTCATTATGGAAAGGCCTCCCAAGGGAGTGCTGAACAGTAGGATCCCCAAATGGGATTTTGTTTTCAGTGCTGGTTTACCTAGTTGGCTCTGTAGTGGAACTCAGAAAGCCAAAGCTATTTTTCTTGCTCCTGAATTGTATTTATAGAAAGGCACAGAGTGGCTCATCGTTTCAGATAACCATGAAGTCTAAACAACAAAAACTGAGGTTTATCTGCTCAGTGAACCTATCGTCACATGCAGCTTGTTATTCCCATCTCCATCTGTTCTGCCCTAGAACGAATTAAGAATCTCAGAAGCATTCTAAACGGGTTCAGAACTTGCTGTGTTAATGGGCCAGGAGACTGAACGGCTTCTTGAAGTCTGACTGATCTGCCAGAACCAGCCACAGATAGCATCAGGCCATGCTTCAAAGCTGTGTCACAACAGCAGTTTCTCCTTCCCATAGGACCAGGACATCTTTGCCAGTACTTTTAAATGTTGTAAGTGCAGGTGAACGAGGTGTACAGAGATAAAATAGATTAGGAAAGAGAGCTTAATCTTCTGTTCAGTGAATGTAAGCTTCGCTTGTTGATTTATCTTGCGTCTGCCAGGTTCCACGAAGCAGGGAGCGATGTGAGCTTGGGGCCTGGCTGTCCACCTCCCCTGAAATGCGTGCCCAGCCCAAACGCCATACAGTCATGGGATGGCAACGCACCTCAGGGCTCTTGAGCAAAACCAAGCTGTAGAAGCTGGCCGTGTGTGCCCAGACTACGAGCACCCTTCTCACCTGGATGAGATACGCTGCCACCATGGTAGCGCTGCGGGACCGCCCGGCCTTGCAGTGCACGTAGACGCTGTTACCTCGCTCGCGGTGCCTCAGCAGGAACTCGACGCCCCGCTGCAGCTGCTCCAGGCTGGGCGCCCCGCTCAGGTCCACGGTGCTGAGCCGCAGCTGCTCCACCCCCAGCGCCTGCCATTCCTGTCAGAGACAGCCCCTTGAGCGCTTAACACCCTTTTATTTTTATGTTATTTTTATTTTATTTTTATTTTGTTTTTTTTTATGTTATGATATTTAATGTTATTTTGTGTTATGTTACGTTATTTTATGTTATGATATTTGATGTTATTTTATGTTATGTTACTTTATTTTACGTTTACATTATGTTGTGTTATTTTATGTTTATGTTATTATTTTATGTTATGTTACTTTATTTTACATTTACATTATGTTATGCTATTTCGTTTATGTTATTATTTTATGTTATATTACTTTATTTTACGTTTACATTATTTTATGTTATTTTATGTTTATGTTATTATTTTATGTTATGTTACTTTATTTTACGTTTACATTATTTTATGTTATGTTACTTTATTTTACGTTTACATTATTTTACGTTTTATTTACGTTATTTTTGTTATGTTTTTTTATTCTATTTTATTTTTATCCCTTCGGGGGGGGCGAGCCCGGCCCCCGGGGGTGCTCACCTGGGCGGAGCAGCACAGGTAGCGGGTCTCGTACTCCTCGTTCAGCGTCAGCACGGCTCGGACCTTCTCCTCTGCCACCAGCTGCGGGCACAGGCGGCCCGGTCAGGCCCCGTTAGGGCCCGGTCAGGCCCCGTTGGGCCCCGGTTTCCCCCCCAGCCCCCCCCAAAGCCCCCCTCTCCCCACGCACCGCTCGGCTGCGGCCCCGCAGCGGCAGGGCGCCGAGCAGCACGGCGCGGTCGATGCGGTGCAGCCAGGGCCGGCGGGCGGCGGGCAGGGCGGCGCGCAGGGCGGTGTAGCCCAGCGTCGGGTAGAACAGCGCCCGCGCCGCCACCCCCCCCATCCTCCGCGCCGCCGCCGGGCGAGCGCACCTCACGCGGAGGGAAAGGGGGGGAACGGAGGGAACGGAGCGGGGGGAGGCTGCGAGAGGCGGGGCTCCGCCGCGTCCCTCCCCGCCTGTCCCCCCCCCCGCCTAGGGCCCGGCGTGGTTGGTCCCGGAAGCGCCGCCATCTTGCGGAGCCGGCCTGAGGCGGCGCAGGGAGCAGCGGGGCGCGGGCGGATCCCCCCGGGGCAGGTGAGGGCGGCGGCCGCCAGGAGGAGCTCGGGCCGGGCACGGCCGGCGGGGAGCCCGCCGACAGCGCGACCCGCCTCGCGCAGGTAACGGCTGCCTTCCTCCACCTCCCCCTCCTCCTCCTCCTCTTCTTCCTCCTCCTCCTCCTCCTCCTCCTCCCGCTGCTCCCCTCAGGCCGCCCGGCACCGGAGGCCTCCTCTTGCCGCAGCGCAGCGGGGCGCTGGCAGCGCCTCAGGCGGCTCCGGGCCTCGGGGGCGCTGCAGGTACGAGCGAGGCCCCCCGGGGGTGGGGAGCGGCCCCTTCCCTGCAGCCCTCCCGGGGCTGGGGGGCGGCTGCGGGTCCTCGCTAGGGGCTGCTGGGGGGGGTGGGGGTGCGGGGTGCTGGGAGGGAGCGGGGAGGAAGAGGAAAAAAGCAGGGAGAGCGGGAGAGAGCGGTCGTAAAGCGGCCGATAAGCGCGTGGAGGGGCGATAAAGGTTAATGACAGCGCCAGGCTTTTATAGGGAGGCTTTTATAATGAGGAGGAAGCAGAGAGGCAGCGTTACAGTAAAGCGTGGAGCCTTCGCTCTCCTGTAAATTCCTGAGGGATCGCGGTCCAGACGCTTTCACCTCCAAGGCACAGACATTCTCCTCCGCCAGAAGTTGTCAGGGAGCATTTTTTTTTCTGATGTTGCAGCTTTCTCGTGTTGTGCCGCTCGAGTGTGGCCATTGGGCGTGTTTCGCTGGGAGCTCGCTGGTTTACGGTGCTCGCCGGGGATTTGCATCCTGAAGCATGCTTTGCTGCTGGTCTGCACGAGCTCGGACTTCCTGAGTGTCCTGATTTATTTATTTATTTAATTGCTTGTGTCTGTCTGTCCCTTCAGGCGTAGGTCTTTGAACTTGCAATCACAATAATTGCTAAATTATCTCCTGCTGCCTTTAGCTCTCGTTTCTATTGGTTTTCTATAGATCGGTTCATCAGATCCAGTAAAACTGTGTGTATTGATTTGGCATTGCTTATCCATAATAAACCTGCCACATTTTTTTTTTTTTCTTCCCCATAGCTCTATTCGTGAGAGCTCTTCATAACGTGAGGTACTGTTCTTCCCAGCGTTGTGTTTGGACCCGAGTCTTTAAGAGGCAGCCTTGTTAGAAATAATACTGCTGTGGCAGATGTTTAAAAATACTTGTTCCTTTACTGTGTTATAGGAAATGTTAAGGGGGGTACAACTTGCATCCTGCAGCTTTGTGTCCAGTTGCATCTCTGCTGATGAAGGGTCCTCCTGGGTAGGAGCACAGTTCTTATATCTGCTCGGGGACATGGGTGTGCATATATGAACCGGCAGAACCCATAAGTAGGGATTTTAAAATATGATGATACGAGGGAATTTTTGTATTTTTTCTGAAGGTGTATGCTGTTCCCTTTCAGTTGGTGCTCACCTTCAAAATAATTGCTGGTATTTATTTAAAGGAAGTGTAGGGCTTCGCTTTTTTGAATGATTGTTCTGCAATTGACGTGTTTTTCTTTCCATGTCTGAGTTTACGAGTAGACTGTTCCTTAACTGTTTCTTGTATCTCTTTCTGCAATATGGCTATTGATTGTTATTTACGATATTTCTTCTTAATCTCATCCATTTGCCTTCTGGGTTCCTCTCACAAATCTCTTCAGAGGGCCTGCTCTAATTAAAGTTTTATTTCAGTGGGTTTCAGGGTACTTACTGAGCCAGATGAGAAGTAACATAAATTCTCCTTTCTGAAATTTCCTGGTTATTAGTCTCCAGCTAGGATCTAAGAACCCCCGATTGTTCTGGCTGTTGAAACAGAGGCTGTTGATCACGGATGTGTCCATGAGGCAGTCCAGTTTGCCAGCCAGTGTGTGAGATTTACCACTGAAACAGCAGTCATAGTCCAACAGGCTCAGATATGTTTCTGCGTTCTTATTAATCAGTCTTGCCACAAATGTCTTAATGCTTTATTACAATCCAGGCATTTTCAATATTGTTCCTTGTCCTTTGGTTTACCATTCCCCAGGACTCTGTTCAGAGTTATTTGTTGCCTTGGTAACTGCCCTCAGGTGAGAAATATCATTTTTATACATTGATCAGTAGTTTGGTGGGCAAAAAACAGCCACAACGGTATAAATCAAAGCAAGATAAAATACTTAAACGTTTATTGGAATGGGAGTTGTAAATAGAGAAGAGTTATCTAGGCCCTCCAATTGTATTTTTCCATGAAGGTTTGCGACACGGTATCTTGAGTTGTTACTCTGTAGTGAGATTTCTTGGAGGCAGGAGAGCCTGTCTTTGTTGGAAGAAGTAACTGCTGGCTTTAATGCACTTCTTTCTGTCATTAGAGATGCCTGTGTCATATGGAAAAATTCAAGATACCACCTTGTCTGCTGTTGCTGTCTCCAACAGATTGTCCTGCCAAAATGCTTTGTGCTTGGGGCATAAATTCATACTTTCAAGCATAGATTTCCCGAAAGTGATTTGAACGTCATCTTGTTTACACCTGATTCAAAGCTAAAATATACATTAGGAGCAGGAAATTTGGCTAAGGTAAGGGAGAAAATGTAACCCGCTTTAAAGCTCCAGAGCAAATTAGGCTTTTCTCTAGGGACAAATAGCTCGCAAGTTTGAAGTGTGATAGGCAGAGCCGGCTTATTAGTTTATGACAGCAATAGTAGGGCACAGTCGTCATCCCAGGTGAAGGAAGTCTTCTTTCTGACATCTTGGGAAGTCTGAAACTTTCAGCCATCTTAGCTCTGTGTGCTGTAAAAGAAAAACCATTGCTGCTGACTGAATTCAGGATGAACAGTGAGCAAAGAGGAGCAAGTACTGAGGACTCCTAGTTGGACAGGCATCTTCACTAGTTTTCAGCTCATAGAAAAGCATTTTGGTTTTGGAGAAGCAGTTTGTGGTATGAGTGTGTGTGTTTGTGTACCGTGAGAAAGCCTTAGCCCAGAACCGGAATCGTGCTCCATGAGTGGTTACAAACTAAGATGATACAAACTGGGCTGATCTAACTGCAGCTGTTAGATTTTTCACATGAAGTTACTTAATATTTAAATATTAATTTGGAATAACTGGTTTAGATATTGCTGAAATTCGGGAAAATGAGCAGACACTTTGGGTTCTTCATCCTTTTTAGCAGCACTCCTCAAAGAGGCCTTAAATGAGCGTGTGAATTAGAGGATGAGTGATTGTTGAGTGTGTCATGCTTGTACATCTAGCAGGCTTTTTTTTTCCAGAAAAACGTTTTGTTATGGTTGCATATAATGTGTTCTCTCAGAACCTAATTCTCCATTCTCAGAAAAACTCAGTTGAATTATGTGGTGGCTTAGGTTGTTTTTACTTGAAATTACTTGGAGTTTTTCACAGCCTTATTTTTCTTGCCTCCGTCAAAATTGGTCTTTCTGGAAGCTTTCCCTTCTATCTGCAGACTATTTCGTACTTTGCTCTTCACAATAATAATGTAAATCTTTGCCGCTGCATTTCGGTATTATGGGTGTCAAAGTAAAACCACAGTTCTTCAAATATCTTCTCTAAAATTCTTTTTTCACTGAATCCATGAATATTTTTTGCTATTTTTGCCTTAAACTACACCATTGAAAAGAAATTGTAGCATATGCATGATATGCAGGGATCCTTCAGAGTCCCTTGGAAAGGGAAGATTTGTGCCTGTTCTCCCAGCGCAGAGGAGCTGTTTTTTATGAAGTCTGTAATTTTAATGAAGCATCTTAGCAGACAACATCCAAGTCCACATACAAAAAGGATAGCATCTTCCTTAATTTAATCTCTATAGAGATTTACAGGATGGACACCAAGTCTCTTAATATCAGCAACGTTTTACAAGGTAAAAGCTTTGATGAATGCTTCTTTTCTCTGAGAAAGCAATGAAATATTGGTCCTTCAGGAACAGAAAAAATATTTTGAATGTCACGTCTAGCTCTTGCAGTTCCTGTAGGCACAACAGTGTAAAATAAATTCTTCTCTCACTTGCAGTCTTAAATTCCCATGTAGAATGCTGTTTCAAAATTGTCTTGCCAAGTCACCTGCGCCTGATCATTATTTACTATCCAAAAATTCCTGTTTAAATGTAAACTTCAAATTTAAAAAAAAAAAAAAAAGCCTTCAGAGCAATAGAGTCTTTGCGTGGTGGTCATAGGAGCTATTGCAAACGGCCATTGGGAATGGGCAATGTGCAGGAGCTCTGGAAAAGGGCTGTATATTTACCTTGCGAAGACACACTTTTTATTGCTCAGTAGTCTGTGATCTCTTGCTGGGTGATTTAGGAAAAGTGCAAATATCCTCGTATTTATGGAGCAAAGCCACCCATATTACATTGTGGGTTGTGTATTCACTACCAGGGTTTGACCACTGTCAGAGGCTGGCTCTGGGTTGTGCTGTGTGTATTTCACAGTACAGAAGTTCCCGTGATGCTGATTCTCTGCTGCAGAATCTGCTTTAGAATTTCTTTGTTCTTTGAAGTATTTTCTGCTTCATTCAGTGCTAAATTCAATAGGAGTTTCATGATCGCTTTGAGGGAGCAGGACTAGGACATGTTCTGGATCCTATTTGTAAGGAAAATATTTCAAGATCTGCTTAGGCAGATGCTAACTCTTGAGTATACCAGTATATTCCTGAGTTTGGAGGGAGCCTAAACCATTATCTCAGTCATGTGAAATATGAAAAATATCCAGCTTGGTGCTTCAAATACAAGAACTTTGCTGCTTATTGCAGGTCACGTTAATGGAACTGGCTGAGTAGTGCACTTCTTGTTCTGAATTAGTTACCACACTGCAGGTGTAGCTGAAAGTTACAACCTCCATGTACACGAGAGAACTTTTCTGGTAACTTCTCTAAGATGGCTCCGCATCACCACATACGATGAGTGATATGCTAAATATAAGAAACAGGCAGCAGCATAAGGCAATAAACCTCTCGTACGAAAAATTATGTATTTGTATATAGATGAAAAATAATGTATTTGTATATAGATGAGACTGATTTTGAGTTTGCAGACTGTCACACCTGTGTACTAAAACATCCAGGGATTCCGCTGCATTTTTTTCTCCAAGTACTTAGGCATTTGAGTTTTCATTTAAGCTGATCTTATGTCTTTCTGTACCAGAACGTGAAAAGGGGCAGGAGGGGACGCTGCCTAGAGGTGGGTTTCTTCTGTTTTTATGTAAGAAGAATGCATAGCAGGAGGCTTGGTTTGTGTATAAGCATTGGCGTGAAGGGCCGCTAGGAAAGCAGACGTGGTATAGCAGGTCTCCAGTGTAGCTTGTATCAACCAGGGGGAAGGTTGTGCTTCTCAGTTCAGGAGAATAATTAAAAAGGGAGAAAGGGCTCAAAAAGATTACATTTACAGTAATTGCAAATTACAGTATTTTGATTTGGGGAGAAAAAAGTAAACCCAAAGAAGCTGGGTGTATATTTGCTTCCAAAAGTGACAAGGAGGACCAGACCGGTTCAGTACTTACTTGAAGCGCTGGTGAGTGTCGGGATTCCCTGGAAGGGAGGTTTTTTGTCCCGTGTCCGAGCTGCTGCCAGGTTCTGTTGGATGGAGAGTGTTGGGAATTTCTGTGTTACTGAGGTGGACTCGAGCAAAGTGGGTTTGGGCCAGTTTCCAAACAGTAACTCCTTCCTGAAGTTTGTACACTTCAATTTTTTTTTCCTCCTCTGCACGGTGTGACAGCGAGCGAGTGTGCGTGCGTGTGAAGGAACTTGTTGTAGCGATGGTCTCTTTCAGAGACCATGTATGGGTAAAGCACTTGGGCTAGTTCAGCTCCCTGCTCCTCCCTCCCTCCCTCTCGGAGAGCCGAGCAGAATCTATTCTGCTGAAACGCTCGTTCCACTTTCTGCTTTCTATATTTGTACAGCAGCAGCACGCTAGCTAGCAAGGCGCTGGGGCTGGCCTGGTGTGCGTTCGGCATTTGCCGAGCAGAATTGAGAGAGCCAGGGCTTACAGTCTCTGTCGTTCCGTCCGTCCGTCTGTCTGTCTGTCTCTGCGTCTCTGGGGAGGACTGGCGTTCGAGTGAAAGGTGATCTGTTCGTGGATGTTTTGTTGTTTTTTTTTTTTATGTAAAATGCAGTTTGACCCAGCTGGGAGCCTAGGGACTGGGAGTGGAGGGGGGGAAGGCAGTTGTCTTGCAGGGAGGGTATGTAGTGGGTGGCAGTGGCATCAGCAGCGTAGTTTTTAACTCCAAAAGAGCTGCTGTCTTCTGGGATCAGGGCTTTCCTATCCCTACCTGCCTTGGGGAATGATTAGCCAGGGGCTGTATCTGGCCATAAAAGGTCTGTTGTCACTGTCAGCCATGAAGATTAATGGAAATTAGATCCTGTCCTGGAAGAACTTAACGCTGCCATTGCCTGTTGCGAGGGGGATTGATGAGCTAGACGCTGGCCAGCACAGTTTGAAGAGTTAGTGCTGGGAGATGGAGTTGTAGGAAATACCTTTTTAGGAAGAGCTGGGAACTTGTAGCTGGGACTTCCCTGGCTGTACATTTGCATAAACCTCGTATTAAGGCCCTGCATGTGCTGGGCTGGCTGTTCAGTTACTTTTCGTCAGCAGTAGGTCAGGTGAACAAATAGCACAGCAAGTCT
This sequence comes from Aythya fuligula, assembly GCF_009819795.1. Lineage (NCBI taxonomy): Eukaryota > Metazoa > Chordata > Aves > Anseriformes > Anatidae > Aythya > Aythya fuligula. The sequence continues at coordinate 53,284,173 of NC_045563.1, forward strand.
GGCTGCTGGCAGTGCAGCACATGTTGATACGACGTTCTGTGAGTAGTGGAAGGGCGCTCAAAATAGTGGCAGCAACTGGATGCACCGTTAATGCCAGCGAGAAATTGAGAGGGGAAAAAAGGAAAATAGGATCCAAGTATTTTTTCAGTGATTTAAGGGATACTGCCCTTTACAAATTCTGCTGCCTTTTGGTTATCTATGCAAGCAGAAATCAGGCCTTTTGTTCCTGAAATTTGAGCAAAAGTGTTTCAATTGTGCAATAGAAGTAGCATCTTGTCAAAAATCTTTCTTGAGGACAATGCTCCAGAAACTTGGTCTGAATTATTTTCCTTTCCTGCCACTGCAGTGTCTCTAGCGTATTTCCTGCCGAGAAAGCTGTGTGTACCTCAAACTTGGAAGGAGCAAATTAAGGAGGTGAACTGGGGAATCCCACTGTGCCTGCAGGCAGGGAGCTGTGATTGATGTGTGACAGAGGCTCCTCTCAATCTTGGACTGCTTGAACTCAAGCAACTTTGTTGTGTGTCTGTTTTCAGATCCTTCTTTGTGTAACGGGGATACGGTGTGGTAATTTTTCCATCTTCATCTGGGAAAGCTGTGAAATTCATTGTGAACACGCAACTTCCAGGCGGCTAAGCTTTCTTTCTTAAGTGTCCTTGCGCGTTTCCGAATTCTCACATCCTCTTAAAGCCCTCTGCCTTTCTTCCTACTTCTCTGCTTCCTGACTCCCCGACTGACATCCTTTCATTTATACTAGCCAGAACAAAGTGGCAAAAACAATGTCAACTGTTTCGAAGTTTACAGTAGCAATTAAAAGCGAATTTTAGCATTGTTTGACGCTGGTGATCAGGATTGTAAAATTGTATTCAACTTTTAAACATTCTCCCGTAGCATACTTCATTTTTTTTTTGCCCATTGTAGCAGGCATACAATTAGGCAGTTTCAAAGGCCACTTAGAAGTACATGTACGCTATTTCATATTAAAAAAAAATGTTTTTTGTCCATTCTATGAAAGATGCTATGATAAATGGCTAGAACACTGAAGAAATGCATGTTCACCAAATGCTTTGAGTAGGTGCAAGATAGAGCCAGGCTGTAGAATGGCACTAGGGGATTTAAATCTTCCATTTTGTAAAAATCTTCTTAACAGCACTTAAGAGTGACATTGTTCAGAGCCAAACTAAGCTGTCAGTGTGTTTTATGGGAGGTGGATGCTTTGAGTTGTGTAGTAAACTTGTCATGTACCTATTGTCTGCTAGTGCAAAAAGGGTGACTTCGTACTTCGCCTATTTCCAGAAGCTCCAGTGATTCATGTAGCAAAATGTAATGCTTTAGATGTGTAAGGACAGGAAATCCTATTTGGTGTATATACTTTGAGTTTAAGGGATAATACTTGTTAATCCATTCTGTTAATCCATTCTGGATTAACTGCATTATTATCTCGTACATAGAAACAGTTTCATCAAGGTTGGAGACAACTTTTATCTGGCATCCTTTGAAGGGCCTGAAAATCCACAGGAAGAGTCATTTTCTGTATTTTCTTATTACTTTTATTCTTTACTAAAATCTTTTTTTCTTAGAGCATCATAATCATGCAGTTGATGAATGACGTCATGTTAAGGGTGAATGGTTGGAAAGATTATGGAAATTTGGAATTAAGTCCAGCGTTCATTTGAAGTTAGCTAAATTTATAAAGGAATGTCTTTAATGGAAGAAGACCATGGATTAAAAAATTGGGACAGTAAAAGTAGTTGTATGGAAGTGTGCACACACTTATAAACCTTAGTGTTTTCCTAATAGAAATATTGGGGCCCTCATTGATTGGGGCCTTTAAAACTAAAAGGGATACATGAGTAGAGAATTAAGAGAAGTGCAGCACCTAAATCAGATGATGTAGTTCCATGAGTAATTTGAGCATATGCTGGTATTGCTCTGAAAAAAGCTTGTTCTGTCTTTCATGCGTTTTCCCTTTCCTTTGTGCCGCCAAGAGCATTTGTGAGGTTGTGCAGTGAATTGAATCCTGGAAGAAGTCTGGGTTAAAACTATTATTTTCCTGTTGTTGGTAGGAGAGATCAAACCTGGATCGCTTCCTTCCTCAGGTCCGTTACACAGAGGTGGCAATGGACGGCTGGGGAGGAAAGAGTTGTGCTCTATTCTTCTGGCAAGAGCAGTGAATTAAAATGGATCTGCAGGAGGATTATTTTAGCCTATTCTTGTGCATTTTCTCCCCATTTCTTTGTCTTTTCAAAGAGCTTATATCCAGTCTTCTCTAGAAACACAGCCTCCCCAAATTAGTTAAGAGTTGTGTTACCTGCAGTGACAAATATCATTTGGTCCTAGGCAGGAAGGTACTAGATGTTGTCACGTTGTCATAACTTATTTCACTATTTATGTGGTATCTGATGCATGCTATATTTGGTGCTGCTGTGCTGAGAAGCCTGCTAGTCTTTTTTGGGAAGAAATCGGTGAACATTCATAACAGGAGGATAAAGAAAAGATAGTGTGCTATGTTGATTGTTAAATGTGAATTTTTGATTCTGGAAGTATGAAGAACCTCCAGAATCTAGATGCAAGGTACAGAAACACAAAGAGAGAATGTGACAAGATATGTAAGAGGATTTTGTCTGCTTTGTGTCCTTAAGTAGCCAAAACTGTATTTATAGCACTTATTTTGTCATAAAGCTTCTGGAGTCTCCTCCTGCTAGCAGTGGAAAGCAGCTGATGTCATACTGTGCCTTCCAGGAAAAGGGAATGGAAAGAATTGATGGAGAAACGAGTGCAGAACGTCTGAAAATATGTGCTTGAAACTATGAGCAAGTTTTGAGCCTCCAGTTCTTGGCACAGCATGTGGATGGTTTTGATCCTTCCCACCCTCTTCTTCCCTCTCACCTCTCCTCAAAAGCCTGATTGGGTGACGGCTCCAGCCTCTGCAGCGGGGAACATTTATGGGGCCTTAGGTAGAGCACAAGAAGCGAGTGAAGCTGCCTTGGCACAGATGTCCCAGTGCATTAAACAAAAAATTAGCAGCCTGGATGGATGGGGGGTTTCAGGGTCTCCAAATGAGCCTTGAGGGTGGAGTAGAAGGCGACTGAAATTGGTTGGAAAAAGTCTCTGAATGTTCTGTAGATGTTCATGGCAAAGCATGACAATTAAGCTTCTTCAGGCAGAGAAAAGTTTATCTTAAGCATGGTGCTGTATTTGTGAATGGTGCTCGGAAAAAAAAATGTTTCAGAGTGCTGCATGTTGTTATTTATTGATGTGTTTTCAGTGTGTTTTAGACTGAATTATTGCAGAGAAAAATGTGTTTCTAAAATACATGCAGTGGTTTTCATGATAAAGATCATGAATAAAGTATAAAGATGTTGAAGAGGTTGGTAAATATTGCCAAAAAAAAAAAGAAAAGAAACTGTTACACAAGTGAGGACAAAAGAGAAACCTTTAGAAAGCTTGAGCTGAAGCTTGGGAAGAACTCCTTTGCAATGAAATAGATCTTACTGCACTTGGGTTTTTGAACAAAAGTCAGGACATTCCTAAGTTAATGTTCCCACGGCAACGTTGTGTTTGCCTCTGATGAAGAAATAGTATGAAATATTTTTGAGAGTTTCAGTTCTATACACTCAATGCTAAATCTCTCGAAGTGTTAATAAAAATTACCTGTTTTTGAAAGTTATTTGAATCAATATTAATTTTTTAAAATAGAACATTGACGCCAGTTCTTTGTGGATGTAAATGAGAATAATTTGGGTGTTATATCCATGTGCTTCTGCAAAGGACTTGGTGATGTGCTCGTTACCAAAAAAAAAAAAAAAAAGTAAATAAATCACTGAGCTTATTTTTCCTCTTTAGTTTGCAGGCATGGCAATGGCAGGTTATGCATGGTAGAGTTCTTAGCAAGTATTTGTCTAGTATAAACCAAGTAAGGGACACACAAGCTTAAGGTAAATGAGTCTTTCTTAGTTGGGCTGCTTTGAAACAAAACACGAGTGTTTATCCTTCAACTTTTTGCACATGTGGAATTTCAGGCCTACTTAATTTCTTACTCAGATTCTGAATTTTAGAAACTGGGACGCCTCAAAATTGTTTTCTGTCTGAAGCTGACAGTAGATGCTGGGAATGGTCATGTGCACTCTGTCCTCTTTTACCCACTGGGTGCATCAGTACAGCATGGTGATGGCATTAGTTTCAGGATCTTTGTGAGGAGACTTAACCGCAGATCTTTTCCCTCTGTGTTTGAGTCTATTCTTTCTTGGATCACATGGAAACAAAGTACATACCTAGCTGTCCTTCTAACAGGCTTATTTCAACAAGGAGCTATGCAAGCTGTGTTTATAAACATTACACTTAGGAAAGTGAAAGTGTTAGTGTTTGAATCTTCTGGCTGAAATGGATGAGGTTGTTAAAGTTTAGTGCTGTTGCTTCTAGAAGTAGGCACCGTGTTTAAGCTGAGAATTTTGCTTCTGCTCAGTACACCTCAAACTTCTACCCCTAATAAGACATTAAACTGTGCTACAGCTGGCAGGCCTTCCTGGGGCACGTTCAGTATCCATCAAGCAATCAGGAGATTTCCCGTCTCCTTTTTTGTTCTGATCTGCGCTGATCCCAGATGTGTACCTCTTTTATTCTGTGTTCTGTTCTTCCTATTGCATCTGTTAATCGAACAAATGTAAATTCTGACAGTTGACGGAGCTGTCGTGAGTAATTCAACTGGTCTAATTACTAGCTGTACAGATTGTCTGGTAACCTGGGTGCAGCTTAGTATTTTTGCCTGCGATGCTGAAGGAAATATTTGACAGCACTGGCTGCAGAAATAAAGTGAGCAGGCACAGTGACTGGGAGCTGGCATCGAGCACGGTGCTGAGAGGTTTGGGCAGTGTCAAGATTGCAGTGGAAGACGGGAAATTCTCAGATTAGAAAGTGTGTCTGCCTCTTGGGTGAATTTTTGGCACTGTAGGAGCCTCCAGGTCTGTCAGGTTTCTTCTTTCTATCTCTGTTGTCTTTCTGTCTCCTAAGCAATGCTTGCTAGAAAGTGGCGTACCCCCTGTGGGTTGGGACCCGAGCTGTGCAGTAAGTGAAACTTCACCTGCTTTGTGTAGGCCTTCCTCTTCACAGCCTCTACGCTCGTGTTTCCAAGTGTTTTATATTGGTACTTAAAAGTGTATAAAACCACTGTGATGCCAGATGTAACATTGATTTATGTGAGAGATGGTTGGCATCAGGATGTATCTGAGATGGAGCTGTGTGGTCTGTTTTACCTGTTAGACTCTTTAATTGTAAATGGTAGTCTTGACATCCCACAAACATTAAATTCCTGGAAGGTGTAATCAGAAATCAGAACTAACTGGTCTAGACAAGTGCTGACTGTGACAGTATTATCATCGATCGGAATCCATTAATTGATCCGGTAATCGCTTACAGATGGTCCTGAGTGCTAGGGAGACTGAAGTTTCCCCACTAAGTAGCAGAGTGGTATTGCTAGGTTTATTGGGCTCATCTCCATCATCTAGTACTTAGTGGCCAGAGCCATATATTCTCATTACCAGCTGCAGTTCTGTTTGAGTTGTATGGCATAGCAGAAGTTACAGCTGTTTGTTTATCACCAGGAGTAGTTTGTCACTCCAGGCTCTGGCAGGGCTGGGCATTAAACCTTCCTTTTTTTGACACGGACTTGTCGCGTGGCGTCATCGCTCCTCCCAGCTGTGCGTAGCAGGGGTTGGAAGCAGCATCTGGTGCAGGACATCAGTCAAGGAGGGTAACTGCTGGGAAAAGCATTGCCAAAGCCGTGATGTCCTGATTTACACCTATGAATTGTTTTGCTGTCCGCACAAGAACCTACGCTCAAGCAGCTACAAAAATGGTTAACTCAGCCTCTAATGCTCGGCTGGGGTCAGTCTGCAGTTTGCACTTAAAGCCTAATGCTGTGTCAGTTAATTACCAAAATTGCTCTGTTCCACACCTTGCTAGGTACGTGTCAGCTGTACGTGCCTTCATCTGAAGTATCCAAGTTCTGACTTCTTTTGAGAAGAAATAGGGTTGCCAGATTCTTTGGCCCTTGGGCTAGGTCTGTCTGTGTAAACTTGAATAAAGTATTCAGTGGGTTTATGTTCTGCATGCAATTACCAGCCACACTGAAACAATTTTGGTTTGAGAAACACTTATGATTTAAGAGTGTTCTCCTAGACAGGTGGTCATCAGGTTTGCTACTTGTTTTTATAAAGTTTTTATTGCGCTGGATTTTCTTTGATTCAATCAGATGCCTTCTATTTTCCAAAGGTATCAAGAGTTATGGGTTCCTCTGGCTATGTTAGCTGCACTTCATCTCCTTTGAAGTTTTTAAATTAGTTCTCTAATGTTACATAGTTATATGTGCTAAGGGAAGGTTTTCTTTCCAACATTTAAAAAGTTGTTTACTGTTGTATTCGTAGGCATTTACATGATTGGTGAGCTGTGTAGTTCAGGTTTTACTGAAAGTTCATTATCACAGCAATACAACTCAGCATTTACGACAACTCCATAGGCCTTAAATACCTTGCAAAGTCTGAGATTGAAAGGAGGAAAAAATAAAATTTGTATTACATGTTTTGAAGCTAGGGTCATTAGCAGGACTGTGAGATCATGTTTTGACCATAAATAAATATGCTTTAATTAAACTTAAAAAAAGCAGTGGAACGTGGATGAGGTGAAAGGAGGTGTACTCAGGTAAAATATTTGCTAGTAGGAGGTAGTGCTATTTTGAAATGTTATGAATGTTTCTTCTGAATTCATTATTCTGAATATTATTCTGAAACCAAACAAAAATGTAAAGTATAAAAATGTAAACTGACCAGTAGTTAGTTTTCAGTCATATTCTAGAAAAGATAAATGAACTCATCACTTTGAAAATGCACATTTCAGATGACTAAATTAAATTTATCAGAATTCCTGGATTGGTTTTTATTTTTCTTAACTAGTGTTATAAGAAAACTCATTTTTTGTTGTGTTCAGGCTTATGAGTTCATTTATCGGGTATAATACTTAATTAAAACAATTGAATTAATTAGGAATGATTTTTAAAATGACTCTAAAATAAGGATATAAAATCTCAAGAGATCTCCCTCTGGAAAAGAAGGCATGAGTACATGTGACAAATATCCAGGTATATTAAAAGATAAGTTAGAAGAGGATAAGGATCACTTACGCACACTTCTGAAAGAATATAGAACAAAGGTTATGGAGAGGCCTGCAAAGCAGGGAAAATGTGGGCACTCACATAGCCTTGTAAAACTCTTCGCATTGCAGATGAATACTGGTTTTGGTTGTTTGCCTATAGATATGTAAGCAGACGTGGATTTTTTGTTAAATGTTGCTAGACAGCCATAAATGTAGTTCTGCAAAATAGGGTACAACCTAGGAGGAAGCAGAGAAGAAATTCTTAATAAATAAATACTTCCAAAATTTGTGTTTCGATATATGTTGGCTTGTGTTATGGGTCGATAGTTGAGTAGCATCCCTGACTTACGAGATGTGAGTGCAAAGAGTCTGTATAGTTCCTGTTTGATTTGCTTGAGAAATAACACTTGTTACTTGTGGTGTTCTTTGTGTTACCTAACTCAGAGCTTTTTTTCATACGCTCCCATCTCTACTGTCTTACACTAGAGTTCACATCTGCAGGGTCATTGTCATCTGTTAGTGCTGCTGCTCTCAAACTGTAATGTAGGTTAGGACTGTGCGTGCTGCTGGTGGTAACACTGCTTCTGTCTTGAGATGAAAAGCCATACAGGTAGGAGAAATCCACAGAATAGTAATAGGAAACAAGACATCTGCTGCCCCTTTCTTTTGTACCCTTCTATTTATTTATTTGAAGTCTAAATATGATTGTTACCACCATATGATAACTTGTTACTAGAAATGGGCTTTCATGTTTCTCAGCTGTTTGCAAGATGCAGTTCATGTTGTAATGATTGTTGTTATGATTCTAACTTGAGAGTACTCAATGTTTCTTGTTTCTTTTCTTTTAGAGTGAAGACTGGAAGTGTTAGAGAGGTGCGTAGCTGCAGGTATGAACCAACTACAGTTTCTGTCCATCAGTTGCTTATTGGAGCTTCCTTTCAAAGGTTTAGACAAGTTGTCTTTACTTTCAGAGATATGTGGCCACTGTAGTGAGCTCAGCCTTAAGCTCTTTGTAATTTCCTGCCCTTGTGCTGCTAAAGGGAGTTGGAAGTGGTAACAACTTAGGACTGCAAGTACCAAATAACTATGCTTCTTTAGCTCCATGTGTAATTTAATAATGTTATAAGTACAGGTAACTACAAAGTAGAAATGTGTACCTTCATAGTTATTTCTTGGCCAGAATATATCTCAAGTTCTCTATACTATATATAACTAAAGGTTTTGGTTGGAAGAACTCCATGTGGACTGAGACAAATTTCATTATGTTCAGCATAACAGGAACGTGGTTGAGTGTGAAAATGTTTGGAGCCAAATGTGAGGATCTTCTGGTGCAATCCTGTTAATGTCTGAAGTCCAGCAAGGGTGTAATTTCATGAGCCAATTCCCCCTTCCTGCTTTACTCAATTCCCAGTGCTGATTATTTGATGGTGCCTGGTTCTCATGATAGTTTGACTGCATGGTCAACAGCCAGCTTGCTAACCCAATTAAAATCTCTCTCACATTTATTGACACTCCTTTGACCACACAATAAAAAAAAAGACCAGTGTCTGTAACTGTGCAGCTTTAGGACAATCAACTCGTGACTGCTATGTTAAGTAACACTATCATGCTCAAATTGGGGTGATTGTTGCTATTCTGAGAATTACCTCTGCTATGGCAGAAATGTTTCAGATGTGCTTTAGTGTACAAACAGAAAAGAGGCTCTTTAATAAGGAATTAATATACTAGCCATGTCACTTTCCAACTCTCACACAGAATGTTGCTGATAGCTTTACCAAGGTCCTTAAGAGATGAAAAATGAATGCTTATTTCTGTTACAATGACAGTAGATCCTTTCCCTACCATGCTCTTAAATCTAAAGTTTCTACAAGAAGGGGAGACAATGGCATTGATTGATGTACCTGTAGATATTAGGCGGTTAGTGACTGCAAAAAGCAAGAGTGGATAGGAAGGATGTGTTCCTTCTGTGCTATGTCCTTATCGAAGAACTCTGAAGTGTGGGTGGAGAGCAATGTCCCCTTACCGGCTTTGGTATGTTGACTTGCTCTTCCTGTCAAGACAGAAAAAAGAGCCAGGGATATCTGTGGAAAAAATGGCCAGGGGCAGACACTTGCTGAAGAAAGCAGAACAAAATAAGATGTGTGGTCAGTGGAAAACAATGCATAATTTGATAGCTCATACAAGATGCCAGTCCTGCTGGCTAGTCTGGCTATTCCTTTAGGTGTAGTGATGCAGACAGAGTGTATTGGACTGACAAAACCTCCAGTAAGGAGCCTCTGGGCCCTGCTTGTGTTCTAGGCAAAGGATTCAGAGGAAATACTTGTCCCATGTAGATCCAATTTGGTAAGGTCTTAAGGAAATCAGTTTTCGAAGCCTTTACTAGGGTTCAAAGTATGCTCAGGGTGGGAGGAGAAGCCGTAACAACAGACTTGCATGGAAAATAAAACTAGCTGGGGAGGAGTGCTTGTGCAGTCTATGATTGCTCCCCATCCAGAGCAGGATTAGAGAGATGAACCTCAGTAGGTTTAAAAATAGATATATTTTTAGAGTTTAATGTATCAAATATATGAAAAAAAGAGGCTATAATCATGTGTTGATTTCCTCTGAATAAGGATGGATGCATACTTGAAAAAAAAAATGTATTTTGTATTTCTTCAAACTGTGGGGACACAATGGTTTAAGAAACAGGTGCCAGAAGGAAAGGCACCTCTTTGTCCATAAGTTAGAATGCACTCAGTGGGGATTGAATTTTGATATTGCCTTGAGGAGAGATTTGTTTTCTATCCATGACCATTTGCTGTGATTTTCATAAATACACTGGTAAGGTTTTAGTCATGCCTATATTAGAAAGAAAACATAATTTATTTTTACAATGCATTATATCCAGCCTCTCTGTAGGTTATTCATTAGGGTAGAAATAGCTGAAGTTGGTATCCAAGAATACTTCATTTTTGAGTGATCTTTAGAAAACTGGCTTTTGTTTGGAAGTACCAGTTTGAGGGCATTGGTCTCCAGGCATTGTGGGTGTTGCACAACAAAACTCCTTTCCTAAGTGGCCAGCCCACTGTGGTTTACCCTTCCTGCTCCTTTGCTGCCTTATTAGGTCCATACAGAAAGTAGAAAAGAGAATGTTGGCATTTGTGTTTTTTTGGTTTTTTTGTTTTTCCTGAAGCATTTCTGTCTTTTCTGACAGTCTAATCTGTGATTAGACTGAGTTTTACAGACTTGTGAAATTTTGCCAATTACAAAACACAGTTCCAGAATCTGATGGTTTGGATTATATAAATAACAAAATCTTCAAATTATTTAAATATCAAATTACTCAATTTTGATTGCTGAAACTAAGCCACCAATTGGAACACCTCAGTTTGCAGTAAGATACATAATTTCTCATCCTTATGAGGGAAAAATCTTGAATTCATCTGTCTTAATGTGAATGTAGAAAGGTGTCCAAATGAAAGAGGATCAACATCCTCTTCTCTTTAACATCTAAGGTTATATAAATCCATATTAATTATATTAATATATTAATCCAAATTATATATACTCATTGCTTATTATACATACCAGTATAAAATGCCTCTTAGGATGAATTGAATAAACAAACTGCCTAGAGATTGAATCAGGGTAAAACTGTTGGAATTCTGATTAGAGTCTGGTTCAGAGAATTAAACTGAGGACGAGTCAGCTTTGATTTGAGGTGAGGAATCGGCTGTCCTTTTAAAAAGCACTTGCCTTTGTTCCACACTTTTATGGTAGCTGCTGTCTCCAAGCAGACAAGTTTTTGAAATGGAGAGTTTACTCTGAGACTTGGGATTGGTCCTGGTATTCGGAAACTCTTATGCTACACTTTGCCAAAGCAAACTAAACAGTTACTCTTCTTGTCAAATACTGCTGTTTTAAGAGGGCCTTGTGAGCACTGCTGGTTTCAGGAGTGAGGAACTCCTACCTTCTGTTATACTTGTCAAATCTACGTGCACTATGCTTATATTCTTCCAGGCAAACAAATTTGCCTTAACAGTGTTCAAATGCCCTGTGAATAGAAGAGAGAATGGTCGTACGTCCTGCTGCTCTGGCCCTCCTTTAGGATGCTGCTTTTGTTTTCCTGAAGGTAAAATAATTAATTGTTTGGCACCCCTGTGCCAAAAACCAGGGGAAGTCATACCTTGCCATGGGGCTAGCCAGTGCTCTAAGTAGAAATGATTATTGCAATGATTGCTATTTTAACTGCTTGTCACACTCTGCTGGAGCTGTCTGAGCTGCCTGTGAACTTTTCAGGTAATGTGCAAACCAAAGTTTTCATCTGGATAAAATAAAACGGGAGAGAAATATATATTTATATTTTTAACTGTAGTGTAATGTCAACTGTTCTTGTTTTGTAGCTGGTGCTATTAGAAGAAACAATTTAAGATTAAAGGACTTGTCAAAACAGCTTGCATGGCTGTTCTGATTGCTGCAAAGGACAATGAAACTTGAGACTTGTTGCTTTGTTTAGTCTGAAAGGTCTCTTGAAATTTAAAAAGGAAGGGGGGGAAAAGCCTCTATCATACTTGTAGAAGTTTTTTAAACAGAACTGGCTGCTATTCTAGAAACAGTCAGGAAGGAGAGGCCTGTAAATTATTCAATAATATGAAGTTTGTTCCTTTCAGTTAAGATTATTTGTTATGTTCCTGGAGTAAAACAAACAAAAAACCTCACTCTCTCACCAGTTCTTGCTTCCTCTAAATTCTTTACACAAACATTTGATGTACTACTTGCAATAAACCTTGGCTAAAAGTATTTCTCGTGTGGGGTGATAGAACAGTCTTCAGATGTGGTATTGTCCTGGCGCTGTACATTCGGTTCTGCAGTCTCCCCTGGGTCCCATATGCAACTACATGGCAATGCTCTGTGTAAACGTAGCTGGTTGGCTTGCTCCTCGTAGCTCTGCGGTGTGTTTGGCTTGGAGAGAAGCAGACTGGTCAGAGCTTTCCAGGACCCAGTGGATTTCAAACTCCTTAGCAAAAGAATAATTTCTGGCTGTGTTTTAGTGGCAGGAAACTAACATAAAATGTGTAGTTGATTCTTTTTAAAGAATTCTGCGAACATTGCAGAGGTGACAAAATGTTTGTTTTTGGTGCATCTTCTTGACTGAGTCTAGAGCTGCAGATTCACGTTGTATAGGGAAAGACAGCAAAACTACAGGGCTCTTTGAAACCAGATTTCTAGGTCATACTTGTGTTTAGGTCTCCTTCAACTTCTTACACGTATAAAATACTTCAACAGAATTGCTTGCAGGGTTGTTTCTTAGACAAAAGGCTGAAATATGTGAAGGTGAACTCCTGGCTGTTATCGCAGACAGAAAGAGGGGAAAGGTTCCTCTGCTTTCAGCGCGTGGTAGCTTGCAGACATTAGTATTCAAATTCTTTTCTATGGAAGACTGGGCGCTGAAGTACAGGTGTTGTATACCATCCGCACTTCCAATTTGAGCAAGTCAGAATTCAGTTAATAAACATAAGAAAAAAAATTAAAAAAGGACAGAACACTTCAGGCAGCAGCAATGTTTTGTTCTGTTTCCATTTCCTTTTAGTAGTTCTGTAATTTCACAGGGCAGAGATGCATGTCCTTGCTTCTTGTATTCTTATTTCCTGCCTTGTCTCCTGCTCTGTGTTATATTGCAGCCTTTATTTCCTCTTACTATTGTTGTGGCCAAGCTACTCTTCCTAATTTCTCAAGGTTTTTTTCTATGTTGCCAGCGTGTCCACAAGTCTTTCAGATCTCTTAGGTATTTCTCTGTAGCTTGTCTCTTCCAAAACACGTAAGCATTGTTATGTTCTAGCACTGTAATGATAAAAACTCAAAATGCTTCCCAAACTCTCTGCTGGAATTTTGGCTGGTGTTTAAAAATAAATAAATAAATAAAAATTACTGAAGTCGTCTTTTGCATGTCTTTCAATAGAGATTAAACGGTACCTGAAATTTTACAGTTATTGACAAAAAAAAATTGAAAAAACAAGGCTTAAAAGATTATATCCTTTATAGTTTTTTAATGGCTATATGGCTTTGTAAACAACAAGTTGGCAATGAGACTAGGAAACCTACAAGCATCTGCTTCAAAAGCAGTTGCCCTGGGATTCATACATCAATGCTGCTTCTTCATATCAATTATTAATTGTGAAGTGTCTTGCAAACAGGGATAAACACACAGTGATTACCTTGTCTTTGGTTTGACAAAATTAATTATTCTGGGGAGCCTGCATTAAGGCTTGCCATTATCTGTTCTACAAGTACAGCTGCTCTACTAGGTTGTCATGTGTTAATTGCTCCAAATTCATGATTTAGCCTTTTGGCAATTTGTTCATCTGCATATATGCCTCGTGTCTTTCATAGAATTCCTCTTCAGCCAGGTCTTTGTCTACTTTGCATCACAGTAAGTTTTACTGTGTTTTTTTTTTTTTTGTGGTGTTTTTTTTTTTTATGTTTTTTTATCCACTACTACTGCTACCACCGAGAAACAGCTGATAAAGCTGATTTTTGTCTCCTTCTATATTCCTTCTGTCTGAAGAAAAATGAGGAAATATGCCAGATAAAATTAGGAAACAAAACTTATCTGGAAGAGACTGTTACATTTTTACAAAAATTAACAGCTATGTTTATCTTTGGGGAGCAGGTGTTAGAAGGAAGCAGTGAAGCAACAAAGAAAAGATGGACTTCATCAGTAAATATTTTAATGTGAAGTTTTTCCTAACAGATTTTTTTTTATTGATGTCACTGTATTGTTTTAGTAGAATATTAACCTGATGGTGCATAGGTACTCTCCTTGAAAACAGGGTGGGCAGGTACTGGCTGCCGTTGGAAAAATGCCAGTATATACTGTGTATGTCACTGTACGTGGAGCTACTGTGATAGTTAAAATCCTTTGGAGTTTGCCTTTAAAAAAAAAAAAAAAAAAAAGAGAGGGGGTAAGGATTCTGAAAATAATAGCTGTGATTTGTCTTTTTTTATTTATTTTTGAGCAACCTCAAACCAGAGAGCTTTGGAGGCTCTGTTTGTTTATTCTTCATTGCTCTAAGATAAGAAATTCCATGATTGGAGGTAGGTGCTAGACAAGCCCAAGGCGTTGTCAGGAGGCAGTTTCCTGTCCAGTTCACTTGTTTCTTCATTTTTGTAGTGCCTCTGCAAGGATTTGTAGTGTCATCACTGAAGTAGCAGACACAGCTGCGGCAGGTCAAGCACTGGGTTAGCAGCCTCATGCTGCTGTGTTAGCTGATGGCTGTGTCCTAAGAAAGTAAGAGGGTAGTGTTGTGCAGCTGTTCTGCCCTAGAGAAGCAGGGCATTGTCTGCAGAGCTGTGGGCCACTCACACTGCTGAAGTCTGATACCCACAACCCCACTAGTATATTCACAGCATGCTCATGTTTCCCCATTCAGGCAAGCAGATGAAGACAATGAAGGGAAAATTGCAGAAGTTTGGGAGCCACAGTCGTGCAGACTTTGAACTTCATTTATCTGCAATAAGAAGGAATTAAGGCTGATAATTCAGCTGTTTCTGAGTTCCTGTTACTAGCAGTTATTCCCAGAGCTGTACGTTGTTGCAGGTTTTTTTTGGCTTCTCGGATTTGAACAAATGGTGTAACCTGCTTCCTGGTAGATAAGTGCTCATGTTGCAGAGCTGTCATCTCCCATTTGGTGTAGTCCTCCTCAGGAGTAAGCCAGGTATTGAATATACCACAGATTGAGTTTATTTGGCAGTTACATGCTAACATACTGAAAGCAATTGCAAGGCATTGTAAAAGAAAGGGAAATGCATATATGTTGATCACGGTCTGTGCTGTAGAATTTCTGAAGGCCAGAGGTGTGATTTGTTATTTATTTTTGTTGCTTATGAAAACATTTGAATACATTGCCGGTAATAAGTTAGCATTTTTAATTAGCATTTACATAGTATATGTATAGTTCAGCTTTTGAGTAGTTTTAACAGCACAACTTTTCTTTTTCTGTTTTTTTTTTTTTTTTTTTTTTCCTGTAGTACTTTTTGCCCTTCCCTTCTCCCAATACACATTCATAGGATCTTTGACATGTTCCAGACTTCCTGCCTTCCACATTTGTAGAGAGTAATAATCTGTACTGTTTGTTTTCACCTTGTCACCACAAGACTGACCCAGCAATCTCTCAACCTCTGTTTTCAGTTTACAAGAACCTCACCTGTTGTGGGTTTGTCTGGTAGCTTCCAGCTACTAGTCCAGTCTGTCCTTGCACTCATGTAAGTTTATTGTATCTGCAGTATCCTGCCAGCAAGGAGTTTAAAAAATCTACTACCCTTTGCCTGAAAAAACATCTCCTTTCGTCCTCTGAGAGGAGGAATACTGATTTATCAGCCATTAAGATTTTGCTTTCTTACGTGTCATTTGAAAAGTTGGTTAGCTTAGAGACATTATCCACTTGCAAAAATAGGCCACATGTAACCTATTTGAACTGATACACGTGTTCACGTTAGTGCTTGTTTCAAATAAAAGCCAGAAGGATGACATCTAGACTTGTCAGTCAAATGAGTGTGTGGCAGTCAACGGAGAACTGCTTGGCTTCATGTTGGCATGGGGTAATATTGTATATACACATTTTCCCTATTTGTTTTTACTTTTACATTATGGTCATTAAATTCTGTCAGAGCATTATGTGATTCCTGTTTGTACTTCCAGCAAAACAATGGCTTAAAGTCACTGACCTGTCTGAAGCCTCAGTGTTCGAGACTACTTTGCTGGTGCCTTTTGAGGAGCCTGCATACTAATGCGTGCATCACAGGGAGCAACCAGGAGGGACTGGATGTAGGTGTACAGCCTGTGCAGTCTGTGCTCCAGTCCAGAAGTATTTTGATTAATGGAAAGAAGTTGGATTAGTTGGGTTTTTATTAGCTTGTTTTTAAAGAAAACAATGCACAAGCCTTAATCTTTCCTGAAAAATTTGGAATTCACTTTTCATTTAAAAAAAAAAAAAAGCAGAGCAGTAAACATCTCAAGGCATTGAGTTCCTAAGCATTAAGTGAATGTGACAGTGCTTTGAGAAAGTCAAAACAAAACAGTCAGCTCCTTTCCTTTGTCTGGCATTGTGCTTGTAGCTCTGAACTAGTCCTGCTGTTGGCTGTTGAAGACATTGAAGGCTGTTGAGTTTCATTGGGTTTATTGTAAGGAGGTAAGATAACATCTGTAGGAACAGCTTTTTTTAGTTCTGCTTGTGGAATGCCTTGTCATGTTTGTAGGAATGCTTAGGTTTATTGTCTAGCAAACAATATTCTCATTTCTTTGTGTCTCAGGAAAGCATCTCTGCATCCTGATTGCCCTGTATAACATCTGGAAACAGAATTTTTGCATCAGGTCTGTACAGAAATGGGAAAACAGTGTTCTTTTCTATCACAGTTTGTAATCCCCGATGGTACTCTGAAAAAGCATCAAGTGGTAGGTCTTTTCTGACCAGCTTAGTTTAGAACCCCTTTGCACAACCAACTTAAACAGGTATTGGGCTTTATATGCTGCTTTGACACATCAGATTTGTGTTCATGGTTGCCACAGAAAGGCAACTGTGTTTTTAATCTACACAAAGTCTTCTCTGTTTTCACATGAAGAGTTTGTACTGGATATGTTGATTTAGAAAGGTAAAAAGTTGTGTCTGTTGAACTTGAGAAGTGCCACACTGGACTAGTAGAGTGCAGTCTAGATTTGTGTTTTGGTTCTCATAATGTGTAGTACTGTGTGCATTTGACAAACAGGTCTAAAATCTTACAAATGACTGATTAGTCTGTGTTTAAAGGTAAGATTACTTAGTTGTTCCTTACTAATGTTAGCTAGAAGGTGGTAGGTTTGTATATCCAGTATTTTGATCCATATAACCTATTGTTTATCTTTTTTTTGTTTTGTTTTGTTTGTGTTTTTCTTTTTTTTTTTAAGTGGGAATTATATATATATGTGCACTAGATAGAAGTGGAAAAATATATCCCTGTAAACAACCAGTGGTGCTCAAACCCCATCAATATTTTTCCAGGATTACAAAACTCACTGCTCCTAAATATTTTATCTATGAACTGAGTAAGAAGTTTTCTTTCTTCCAGGTTTCCGACTTGCCTTTGCAAGTCTCTTCTGCTTAGTGAAATGAGTGGCAGGAATTTTGTTTCAAGCCAATGTTGCACTGCAGTAAGAAGGTAGGAAGAACAGAAAGATTTCAAAAGAATAATATGTATTTAAGGAGTCCTGTAGCCAATTTAAAAGACAATGTATATGTGTGTGTTTTTTGTCTTTTTATAAACTCCACCGTTTGGGCTTCATTAGTATAACAAATTCATTCAGGTGTTAGTGCAATGCTTTACGTTCTTTTCCAGAAAGATAACCTCATTCTCAATTTAGAAGGTAGGTTTTGTATAACTCATTTTGAATAATCTGTCTTTACACTCCTATTTGATAGTAAGCTTAGGTGCCATCTTATATTTTCTCTTTCTAGGAGTGCTTACATAGAGAAAACGGGCTTTCTATAAGCTAGAGGAATAGGTGACTTGCTGCTTCATCTTCTGGCAGAGCTGGGAGTCGTGCAGGTTGTTCAGTCAGACAGAAGTTCAGAATTTGTTTTGATCTTTCATAGAACTAATTGGAGTAGAAGTTAAAGGTAAACAGGATTTCATTCAAAAGCCAGAGGAGTAGATTAAGAACATCTTGATTTACCTCAAATAGTGTGGTCCCCAGAAATATTTTGAAGAAAAATACAAACAAACCCTTATGTTACAAGCTATTTTTAGAATGGATTTTACTTAAATTGTGCTACCTCTAGAGAGTATAGATGATTTAAATGCTCTCTGCTATATGCATAAGAGCAAGCAGCGTGAAACTGGTATTTCAGAGATAAAAGCAGTTGTCTTCCCCTCCTATCATTTTCTCTATCTAGGAATTTCTATGAAAATCACCTATACATGAAAATGGCTTTCAGTTAAATTAATCTGAGTTGTAAGCAACCCGAAACTTTATTTATTTTGATGGTAAATTTAATGTTCTCAACATATCGGATTTGTGTGCTCACAATGAGTAACTGTCATAGAGATTGTCAGAGAAAGCAACTCCGTCTTTGGCTGGTAGGTAGGGGGCTTTTTGTACCTATTGAGAGATATGGGAAGACATTTTGGGTTCCACATACGCTGAAAACATTCTGTCGACATGCTTACACGATCAACAAAGAAACAATAAAATACTGACAGGTAGTTACTGTATTTTGATGTGTGTAACCTAGGGGTTATCTGCTGAAAAAACAAAACTGCAATTCAGCAGCACTGTAGGGATCTGGATATGCACAGATAATACAAGGGGAAGTTTATTCTAGGACCTGTCTCCTTCAAAGCTTCACAGTGTCTGATTTCCCCATAGCCTGCATCCTTTCCCATAGTTTGCTCTCACCATCCCAGTAGTCCCTCAGCTTCAGAGCTGTGTATGTTGTCTGAGGTTCAGATTGTATAAAATAAAAGATGGTTTTATCTTTAGCTTTCAGTTAATTGCTCGTTGCAATGAATGAGGCTTTCATAGTGAAAGAAAATACTGCGCTTGGTTTTTGGGTTTTATTTTCAAGTTTTGTGCCCGAAGATGGGATGTAATTCTTCAAGCATAAAAATAAAAGCAAAACTTTCAACATTTATGCCTTACAATCTGAGGAGTTCATATGGTAATATATTCTGCAACATAGCCGAGGGCTTCAGAAATATATATATATATATATATATTTTTTTTTATTATTATTTATTTTTTTTTTTTAAGTGAGATTTAATCTGTAGTATGCAGAAGTTTTTAATGCTCATATTGTCAGGTTAGCACCACGTTTAAATTTGTAGCTACAGTACATAGAGCTTGGAATGTCAGACATTGTTTCTATTATCCTTTGAATAGAAACAGTCAAAGAATGGGTCTGGAAGCCAGCAGGAATTTGACATCTGAGCAAAAAATAAGTGTGTTTAGCTGTCTAATTTTTCTTTCTTTGTGAGCAATGGCTAGGATGGCTTTTGTGTTTTTATAATTCCAAAGAAATAACCTCTTTGCTTTATTCTTCCAGCTTCTATGCAGTAGTGAAATACCATCTTTTTCCACTCTTTCTGATATTTTTATAAGAAAAGTCCGGAAGTGTTTTACTCTCATCAACTTGATTCCTTCAGCTAAGTAATGTTAAAACAAAACCATTCTCTATACTAATGTTTTGTCACTGAAACTGCCGTCATTACTGTGGAATGATGGCACCGTGAAGCATGGAGTCGTGGCTAACGTACATTCAGATATTTATCCACCATTCTAGTATTATTTTTTTTCTTTCCCTCAAATTGTACATAACAGCATGTGAAATATTTTTGGCAGTTTTTCATTACATGAAGTGAGCATATCAGAGGAGAAAAGAGTAAGTATAATGAGAATTAGAAATTAATATGTGGCAGGATAATTGTACAAAACTAATGTTTTAATGAGCAAAGCCAGAAAACTGAATTTGACATGGAATGTAACAGTGTGACAGTGAAGGATGTGGGAATTTTTTTGCCTGTATCTTGTTGCATTTTTGTTTTAATGGAACAAACAAATACGCTTTCTGTTCTGGGGAGCAGAGAGATGTGGGGGTAAAAGCAAATCAGAATGACGTAGTGCTTTAAGCTAATCAATCCAGTAACGGTTTTGAAACCCATTTTCTAGAGTATCTCATACCAGCATCATTTTTCATCAAACCTACAATGACTATGGCTGCTGGAGTGTTTTACTGGCTGCTTAAAACTAAGGATGAGAGGTGTTCTGTTTCTGTCTTTGGTAAGACCAGAATTCACGGTGCTAAGCTCTAGAATCGTATAAACAATGGAAAGAACCCCAGTATATTATGTGCTGCTTTGAAACCATATAAATCTGAAGTGTTTCTCTTTGTGGGTTCATTTTAGAAAAATCCATAAAGTAGGCCTCGGGCTGAATTCAATGTTTGAATATGATGCATTTTATTCAGAATAGCATTTTTCAAGTAGGACAAGCCCGTGAGATGTGTCTGAAGGTAGATACTACCAATTTACTGCAAGCTAGTAAATTGACCTGTGTTCCACAGTGCTGACTTGAGTGCTTATGCCAGTGGTGCTTAGCAGGTAGCTTACACCTTCTTGTTTAGGGATAAGCCTCCTTGCATTTACCACATAGTAAGAGCATGCATGAAGTAGTTAGTGCCGAACATCTGATGTGTGATAAATTCAAGCCCTCTCTTATTTCGCAGTAACATATGTCTCTCTATTACAAGGCCCAGCTCGCTGTAGGCAGAAGATGGGAAATGCTCTTTTTTTTCAGAAGTTGGAAAGGGTTATTTATCTAAAAAATAATAGACATGCTGTATTTGTGCAAGCATAAAGAAAGCTGGTATACTGGCCAGTCTAAATAACTGCAGGTACGTGTTGCAGTCATTGACAGACAAGAAAAGCGATCACGGTTGACCCAGTACGCGTTCCTTAATGATGCTCTAAGAGTTTATTATGGGGTTGTATTGGCTGTATGCATAAGGCTTATCTGGATTCATGTTGGACTTGAGCTAATCATACCACTTGGAGTGCTCGGACACACCCAGCTGGCTCTGTAGCACACTCTGCAATCAAATATTTCTGCATCTCACAATGTGGTATTAACAAGATTATCTCCCCATTAGGTTGAGTACTGGAGGCTTAACAATAGGCCTGTATTATGCGTGTAATTATTACACCTCGCAGTTCCTCGATGAACATGTTATTCCTGTTTTAGTGATGAAGAAGCTAAGGTGTTACGATCAGTGTTTCCAAAGTTTGTACAACAGTTTTCAACAAATCTCTGCCAGGAACAGTATAAAAACACGAATGGTATTACCACTAGTCGTGTATTTTTCCCTTTCTTTGTCTGTGTGTTTCTGGATTTACAGAACCATGATGGGCAAAGTGTTGTTTCCAAAACAAAGGATGTTTTGATCCTCTAAAGAGGAGCTGTTGAAGCTCTGTGGGAGTTGGGGATTTTTTGAGATAACAGACCTTAGCTTTGATTATTTTTTTTTTTTGGCAGGTTCAGAGAAACAGTTGGCATTTGCCTAGAATTTAAGAGTGTCAAAAATGGCACAAGGTGGAAAGAGTGAGATCATTAATCAGACATTGAAAATGTTTGTGGGGAAGGAACCTTTTGACTACACACAATGAATTGTCCACCTTAATGCTGCTGAGATGGGAACTGCCTGGATCTCAAGGCCTTGGGCTGCCATTTTGGGAGGCAAGGAGTTAGTTGGGGATGGAAAGACTGGAGTTTGTATTCTTTCTGCTCTGTTACCCATTGCTATCTTCATGGATCTGACACTCTGTTTATCTGACAGTGCACTCAGTACTGCTTCGCCAGGGAAAATTGCACAAAACAAGCCCAGTGCATCAGCATTTTCATTGTGTATTGAGCTGAGCCTCCCTTCACATGGTCACATCCCCTTTTTAATCTGGGATTCCATGTCCCTTTCCCAGTCCAGCCTGTTTCTGTGGTGTCTATTGCTGGTCTCCCTGAGCTTCTGTTTCTGTGGTTTGAGTGTTTTTTTGTGTGGCTGAGTGTTAAGACCTGCAGGACTTTTGGAAGTGCGTTGTTTAGGGGTTAGGCAATACACCGAGTTAGTGCTAGTAGTTTGGGACAGACTGAGGTGATGGCTGCGTTCAAGTTGGATTTCCTCCCGGAGATGATGGTGGACCATTGCTCCTTGAATGCTAGCCCTGTGTAAGTAGTCTACCTTCATGTCTAATTTTATAACTGAAGTGAGAGTTGGAGTTGCTTTCTCTGAAGCCAATGCTGCCTAATGGATTCCCGTTTCCGTGGGGGGGAAGAGGGATAGGGGAGTCTGCAACTGGTTTTCTTGAGGAAAGCGTAGCAGGCATTGGGAGTTGATACTGGATTCTGGACGGAGGAAAAAAATGATTAATTTTGGGGCTGGGGGTAAGGAGGAATAAAGCTATTTGATTGTACTGTTTACGTGTATGCTGTATGCTACGGGTGCTGATGTTCTAAAATCAGTTATTAAAATGAATTGTTGGGAGAACAACTGCAGTTCTTTCCTGTTAATGATTCCAGACTAAACCTTCTAATTAGGAATGAAGGATTCCTTGAAATCCTGTTGAGGTCATGTTAAAAATTGCTCACTTAACAGGGGACTGGCAGTGCTCCTGAAACTGTCCATGGGAGAGAAAGCAGGGCTGAAAATTATTACTGGAAAAGGTTAAGTGACTTCCAGTCGTTCTCATTTAGAACGAAAAAACATGCAGTTTACCTCTTCGTAAAAGGTATTCTTTATGTTGGATATTTGAAGAGATGCTGACTCTTTTGGAGTGGAAAGGTTGAGTAGTGAAAGGATTTATGAGGATAATTCGCTTTCCTTCTAGTAAGAAGCTGTGTGGTTTCTGAGGTCAGTTCATACAGTTATAAAACTTTGGCATCGATTCTTTATCGTACTCTGTACAGCAGCATATTGAGAGGGGAGAAAAAATAACTAAACGTTGCCTGGTCTTGAAATTTTTCTAAAACAATTATGTTGAGGGATAAATGTGCCTATAGTAAACAGTGTTCCTGTCATTGCCTGTAATGTAATAAGCCATTGAAAAAAATCTTTAAAAAAGAAAAAAACAAAGATAAAGAGAGCTGACTACTCTGGAAGAAGGCCACTGTATCCTTCAACAATGAGCTTGGGGACCTGGCTGGGGGGAATCATTGCGTGGTTACTGTTCTGGTCCCCATGTTCTTTCTAGACTATGTAGGGGTTGGCCAGCAGTTTTAGCATACTAATCACTACAGCTGCAATAGGATGTCATTACAGCCTTCCACAAAGATAGGTCCTGTGGTATACCAGCCTGTGACTGCCAAAAACAAGACCTCACATTGTATTCAGCAAACAGTGAGGAGTCAATACAGAAAGCAGCGTATGGCTTTCAGGTAGCTGTGTGAAGTATAACAGTTTTATTGACAGGCTTTAAACAGTTCATACAGCTCCATGTAGTGCCTCACATGCAGCTCCACGTAGTGCCTTGAAACCTTTTGAAGAACCCCATAATCAAAACTTGTGTGTTGTTGTAATCTAAGTAATGATTCTCTTTCTGTGTTAGCACCCTACTGTTACTCAGCTTGATTTAGTCTGAGACTAAGATTATCCAGGCCCAACCTGTTCATCTGCAACCTGAGCCTGTTTTTTTTCCAGATATTGTTGAAAGCTGCCTATTTTCACAAAGCACTATATCATT
Source organism: Aythya fuligula (assembly GCF_009819795.1). Classification (NCBI taxonomy): domain Eukaryota; kingdom Metazoa; phylum Chordata; class Aves; order Anseriformes; family Anatidae; genus Aythya; species Aythya fuligula. The sequence goes on from NC_045563.1 coordinate 53,307,549, forward strand.
GTAAATCTTTAACAAGACTTCTCATTGATTCAATTGTACCTATTTTTATCTTTTAAGATGTTTTTTCACCCCAGGATATAATTCCACAGAGTCATCTTTAAACATACAAAAAAAGTTACCCTCATTTATGCTAGTTATTAGTTTAGGTTCCTTCCACTTCCAGTTTCTCCTGTAAAATTTTATAGGATTGAACTAGTGATATTTTTCAGTCATCTCATCAAACATTTCCTGAATTCCAGATGTCTACATTGTAAGAGCATACATTAGGAGAAGTTTTAAACAACTGTGCAGAGTAATTGGTTTCCAAGTATATGACTTGCCAATGAATGTGAATAATATTCATGAATATTCTCTTGCCATGCAGGATTGCAGATGTGCAGGAGTCTCTTTGTTTTAATCATACATGTTTATATACGTGTTGAAATATATTTTAACCTCACTATAAGCACGCTGCTTCTAGCTGCAATGACATGTAGAATCCGTAGTGAGTAATATAACAGAAATTCCTTGTTATTTTTCATAGCTCAAAGAAAATGAATGGCACACTGGATCACCCAGACCAACCTGATCTAGATGCTATCAAGATGTTTGTGGGTCAGGTCCCACGGAGCTGGTGTGAGAAAGATCTAAGAGAACTTTTTGAACAGTATGGTGCTGTCTATGAAATCAATGTCTTGCGGGACAGGAGCCAAAACCCTCCTCAAAGCAAAGGTGAGAACTGTCTTTCTCATGTTAGACTTGGGGTCTCAGCTGCTTTTACACAGTTCTAATCTTAACTGTTTGCTGTCTGGATTATAAATACAGAGCAGAACACCTAATAAATATTGTGTTGCTCCAGAGCATTGCTATGATGTTATGATATGGCCAAAATCTTGCTGGAAGTGTCACAGTTTCAGATAAAATACAAAATAAAAAGTTTTTATTTATTTTCTTGTATATATCAAATGCTTAGTACCTCAAATCCCAACTAAATGCTGTAACCTGGGTATGCAGTTCAGTAATATGCAATAATGTATTTCCTGTAAAACCAGATCTAAGATCTGGATACTACCAAATAATTGAGTTTAACAGTGGAAGTAGCCAAGATTTGTTTGCCAGATACATTTAAATGCTTGTTTTAATGATATGTTATGGTATTGAATATATCCTGTTGATGGTATCCTGTTTTATTACACACATGAATCTTTTTCAAGTTAAAATCAGTAACACCTACCTATTTCAATGCCTAACTTCTATTTGTCATGTATTTTGCATTGGAAAGGTGAAAGTGGGGGATTTCTAATTTCTGTACAACACATCAGGATTCCTAGTGTTCTTCCTTAGCTAGCATTTTGTTTCAATTGCAGGGTGCTGTTTTGTTACGTTTTATACCCGTAAAGCTGCACTAGAAGCACAGAATGCTCTTCACAACATGAAGATTCTCCCAGGGGTAAGTGAAGAGGCATTCTTTCTTCTCAGCTCTATCTTGTCTTTCTTTTCTGCTCTGGCAGCACAGATGTAAAACATACATTATTTTGCCCTCAAGTCATGTTTAAGAGATCTCACAGTCTTGCTCTTTTTAATATATTTGTACAATAACAGATCTTAAAGGAAATTTGGAGTGTTTTGAGGAATAATATGGTAGTGAAGTGTGTGGGCATGGCTTCTATAAAAGTACTTTCTCAGGAGGAATGATGGTGTATCATTCGAAAAGCTTTTCTTTCTTCCAGAAACGTATGTATTGTTACTTACACCTTTCTGTAGAGACAATTCAGGCTACCATCTCTTTCTTCCACTATTCTTCTGGAAATATATTTCATGTAGCATAAAGTGAACACATCTGGGATTAAATAATATTTTTGCATTTCAGATGCACCATCCTATCCAGATGAAACCAGCTGACAGTGAAAAGAATAATGGTAAGCTGTGCTAAAGTCTGAGACTTGTGGCGCTATTCATGCTAATACAGAAATTTCAGCTTCTGTTGAACAGCTTCTGATCGAGTCATATTGAACTGGAGACCTAATTATAAAAAAAAAAAAAAAAAAAGGCATGTTTTCAGTACAGTAGGTATTGTAAGTGAGTTCTCTAAATTTTCATGACTAAGTATCTTCCACTGTTGCTGCTTCCGCGGAAAACCATGGTGTCAGTTGGGGAAACATCCAGTGAGTTCTTGTTTGTACTAAGGTGTTTGAAATCCAGAAATGCTTTTCAGGTGTTTGACCAATCTGAAAGCCTGTTGTGGTTAGGGTGGGAGTCCAAAACTTTACCTTGTAGTATACAAGGAAGAGTGAGAATTCAAAAACAGACCATCAGAGAAAATACTGTGAGTATACTTCTACACATTGGCTATTTCAGATTAAGATGTTAAACACCTAACATTGCTTAAATGATTTATCTGTGCATTTCAATGATGAGTTTATGTACACACTCAAATACGTATATATGCACACACACACACAGGTGTGTATGTTTCTTGGAAGAATAATGGGAAATGGAAGGTGTATTTAATGAAATTTTAAGGTGACAGCTCTGAGGCTATAACATGAATTTTAGTACAGGGTTAAGGTGAGTATATAAATAGGAAAGCATCAGTTAAAGTATTTTAACTTGACATTAAAATAAATTCTGGAACTCTTGAACTAAAATGGACTACAAAAAGGATTTAAAGGCAGTTTTATGCTCCAAGAGCTTGACAGTGAACTGGGTGCAACATCAAGATTTACTAGTCCGTTAAAACTTGTCAGCTGGAAAGGTTTGGAGTTTTCCTTGTCCGCTCCAAGGAGTCAGCAAAGAAATTGATTTCCCCTCACCATGGCACTAAATAGGAGAAAACTTTCTGTCCTGAAGCTTCAAATTGTGCTTCATGCCTTCGTCATGTTATATTGTGTTGAATGTTTTATTTGCAAACTGTTTTAAATGTCCAAGTGGCATTCTGATTAATTTGCTTCGTCACTTAAAAGTGAGTATTTCTGAGGTAATTAGCATCCTCAGATAAATAAAATGAGAGGTTTAAAGTTCTGATATTAGTAACCACCAACTGGCAAATTAAGAGAAATGTCTGTTTCTGCACCATTTATTTTAAAATAGTCCACAAACTAGGAGTTTTTCTTCAACACTAATATATTTGGTAGTGTCAGCATTTAGAGGAAAGATACAATAGCAGATGGATCAGTTTGGATGTGTCATTTTCTTGCCTTTGGTACAGATCAGAATGGATGACTGTGAAACAGAATTAAACAACAGGTGTTGCTTCTGCTGTTGAGACAGGAGCATGAGGAAATAGGCAGAAGTAAATTTAGGTGATTGGCCCCCTATCACACCAATCTAATGAGCTAGAGAAAATCCTTTTGTGACTAACTTGCCTGTTTAGACACTGGTGAGGTATGTTGGCCATCTAAAGATAGAATGGACAGATGAGAGGATGAAAATAGTCCAGTAAAATAGACACAACTCTTCTCTTGCTAACCAGGAACTAAATGTAGGAGATATGGGAAGTGCTGCTGAATCTGATGCATTTTTTGTTTTTGTTTTTGTTGTGGTTTAACCGGCCAGCAGCTGAACACCACACAGCTGTTCACTCACCCTCCCTCCTCCCTCTCTGGGATGGGGGAGAGAAATGGGAAAGTGAAGCCTGTGAGTTGAGATAAAGACAATTTGTTAAGACAGGAAAATAATAATAACAATAATGATGATAACAGTACTACTACTAATAATGTGTACAAACAGGTGATGCACAATGCAGTTGCTCATCACCTGCTGACCGATGCCCAACCTAACCCTGAGCAGCCGGCCCCCCCACCCCAGCTAGCCACCCCTATCTATTGTTCAGCATGACCCTAGATGGGATGGAATACCCCTTTGGCCACTTTGGGTCAGCTGTCCTGGGTCTGTCCCCTCCCCGCTCCTGCTGCTCCCCCGGCCTGCCTGCTGGCAGGACAGAGTGAGAAGCTGAGATGTCCTTGGCTTGGTGTAAGCACTGCTCTGCAGCAATTAAAACATCAGCGTGTTACCAGCACTCTTCTCATCCTAATCCAAAACACAGCACCCTACCAGCTACTAGAAGGAAAATTAACTATATCCTAACTGAAGCCAGGGGGGGGGGGTTTAACATTCTTGTAGCTCACGGGCTTGCAAGGGAGAAACAGACAGTAAAATATAAAAACATTATAAAACAGGCATCCTTCAGATTCATTGAGGTGTCACATATACATCTTCGTAAAGCAAAGAAATTGCATTATTAGGAGTTGTTTTTTAACAAGCATCTACCCCAAAATAGAAGGAAAGTAATTCTACGGTTGATGGAGAATGTTTGACAAAGTAAGATGTAGTAAGTATGTTTTTGTTGGTAATACTCTCATCCTTTGATTTCTTAGCAGTAGAAGATAGGAAGTTGTTTATTGGAATGATATCCAAGAAGTGCAATGAAAACGATATCCGAGTGATGTTCTCCCCCTTTGGGCAGATTGAAGAATGCAGGATATTACGGGGCCCCGATGGCCTGAGCCGAGGTAAGCAGAAATTTTTCTGACAGTTCAAGATTCTCCAAAAGGTGATGCTACCTTTTGTAGCTCAAGGTGGCGTTTCAGCTATTTCAGTGATTTTTTTTTTTTAAAGGTATATTCATTGCTTTATTCATCCCGGTAATTGCTGATAAAGTGAGTGACTTGTTTCCTTCTGCGTTCTTTCCCCAGGTTGTGCATTTGTGACTTTTACAACAAGAGCCATGGCACAAACAGCAATCAAAGCAATGCACCAAGCACAAACCATGGAGGTAAAGCAAGTTAGGGAATGTCAGGAGAAAATAGTTACTGTGGAGTCTGGGGGACTAGAGAGCAGGGAGAGGACATTGTTTGCTCTCCTCCTAGAGCTCAAGATAGAAACCTCACCTGCAGAGGAAATACCAAAATATAAAATGGAATGAAAATCAAATGAGATTTTGAACCTTTAATAAAACGCATTGTTTGATTATATATATGTATGGGGAGGGTGTCAGAAATGCTTCTAATGACTGGGTCTTAATGCAGTAGTTTCTGATAACTGGGGGATAGCAAGTGTGTAATTGTTTGAATTGCTATTTGCAGGGTTGCTCTTCTCCCATTGTGGTAAAATTTGCAGACACACAAAAGGACAAAGAGCAAAAACGAATTGCTCAGCAACTCCAGCAACAAATGCAACAGATCAGTGCTGCCTCGGTATGGGGAAACCTGGCTGGTCTCAACACACTTGGACCCCAATACTTAGCAGTGAGTTTCTCATCTGAGTTCTTTTCATCTCTTCAGGGATTGCAGTGTCTGATTGTTTTGTAATGCTCAATGTATTCATGTTTAGAAGGCTCCTGATAAATAGAAGTAGGGCTTGTAATCCCCGTTTTGTGGATGAGGAGGCTGAATTACAGGAAATTGTTATGTGCTAACAGCTAGTCAGGATGCATTTAAGTGAGGATTTCTGCCCCAGTCTCCCTAGCGCTAAGCGATGAAACATTTATTTGTCTTCTGCAGAATGGCAGAAGAATTCCTGTTCCATTGTTCCTTAGCCAGCATTTCTTTCACCCCCTTCCAGTGAGACATAGGCTAGTACTTGGTGATGAGCAAATAGAAAAGGTGGGCAGGTGGAAGCAGCTCACAGTGTACACTAAACAAAACAACAACAAAAATAAAAACACACCAGAATATAGACAGAAACTACTCTTCTCTATCAAAAATGACTCAAGAAGGTAGTCTACAGTTTGTCACTAGTTTCATTTGGTTTTGCTGGGTCCCTAGAGGGTGAACTTTCATAAACTGGTGTGCTCTGGCTCATGTGGATTACCACATAGCTATGAGAACTGTTTTCATGCAATTTGGGGAATAGAAAAGGAAAACTTCATCTCATTCTTGGTATAGTGTACTACTGAAGTGGGGACGTTCATTCTTTTACTTCTGCTTTAAGTTTGGTAGATTGAATTTTTTTTTTTTTTTTTTTTTTTTTTTTTTAACAACATGTGGTTAAGGGAGAAAAGAGCAGTAGGAAATCTCTCTAAATAGCTTCCTAGCAGGGGCTTGGGATTTCTCTCATGGCTGCTGTGCTTAAGAAATGTGGAGGAGATCACCTCTCACAGTGGCTCTTTGATTTTTGATTTTTGGTATGGCATTTGCCATTTGTCCTGTACTGGCAATGTCAGCTGTAAAGTCTGGCTTGAGGTAGAATTATGGGTAGCAGTCCTGCCTGAGGTGCTTTGAATAGGTGTTCTCTCTCATTACTGATTCTGTTTTTGTCTTGGTGCATTAGATACAAATTTCACTTAGGCTAGTATACTGACTGTCCTGAGTGGGAAAAGCATTGTGGTGTTGCTTTGGCTGCAATGCGGTGCATGGGCAACATTGATTTTCACTCTGGTGGTGCTCTGGCTGTATTTTTGAAGAGGAATTCTTTTTACGCTTTGCTGTGATTTGGTGCATGGGCAGGGGGAATTCCCTTTGTGACGGCGCTCTGGCTGTGGTGTGATGCAGTTTCTCCCAGAAGCGGAGCCAGCCCTCACTCTCACTCTTGTTTTGTTTTTTGGTGTAATGTCTAGCTTTATTTGCAGCTCCTTCAGCAGACAGCAGCTGCCTCATCTGGAAACCTGAACACATTGAGCAGCCTCCACCCAATGGGAGGTGAGTTTTTTCCACCAGAAGACAAATTGTGTACCCCACCCCACCCCACCCCACCCCCCCCCCCCCCCCCAAAAAAAAAAAAAAGGCAGATAGAAAAAGTAGCCAAAAGGCTTGTAGACATATTGCAGTTGTAGTAAGTAGTCCTGAGTTTACCCATTCCTGTGGAATGACAGAAATTCTCTGCTAAAAGTGTGCATGTTCCTTCTTAATCTTAGTTAATCGTTTTCTCCAAGGTAAGTTGTGGTATCCTGTTTATCTCCCCTACCTCTGGCATTTAAAATTATCTTCCCTTATGGATACAAAAAAAAAAAAGGACTGTTTATTTTCATCCAAACAGATCCATATTTGAAGCACCGTGGTATTGAAATAAGCACTAGGGCATGTGTTTAATTGTTTAGGTCTCATATTTTAAATTATTTCTTTTTAAATGCCTCAAAGTTGAAAATGTATTGTTGCAAGTAATGTGAACTAGTCCTTCATTCTGGTTCTTTAATTCCTGCATTTGTTTTACAATTACTTACAATATTGCTGTGATGTGGGAGTATCAGCTTAACAGATATAAGCCAAATTCCTTGCTGTTGATTGCTAGTCAAAACATAAGTGAAGTTATCTGAAGTATCCTTTAGGATTATGGAGATAATGTAAAAGTTTCTGAACTGAGGCTGCAAATTAATTGCACTTTCTGTCTTCAGAGGATGGCGAATAATAAAACCCATGTTAGTAACTCTATTCATCACTTCCTCTAAATTTTTCTGCTGACAGAGAACCTATAGTTTTGGTTTTAATACTGAACACTTAGTGCTTTTAAAATTGCCTCTTAGAGTTGTCCAGTAGTTAATAATATTATGTGCCCTGTCTGTGCAGAGGTTGACCTTAAAGTATTAAAAGGTAAAGTCTCTTTGTACATCCACCAGCAACAATTGCAAGATTTTACAAGTGTTGTGTTGTCCGTTCTAATAACTTCGTTATTTTCTTGAGACTTATTCTAACCTTAGCTTCTTAGGTGTATTTTTTTTTCATGTTCAGCTTCTTCAGAGCTCTTGGATTCTAGAGTCTCACTAAAAGCAAATTTAGTTTCACTAACACCTGTTTGGTGGTGATGTAAATAGATTTCGTGATATTTTTTCACTTATTGCTTCTGTTTAAAAAAGCAGTCAGTGATAAAGGGGAAAAATAGTATAGCAGTTTGTATTTATTGTCACAACAATATGGATGTTAGGGTGGCCCAGATAGATAAGGTTGTATATGGAATTTTCAGGGTATTTCTGACTTTGCTATAAATTAAAAAAAAATAAATAAATAAAATGAGAACCCTAGCATATAAGTAGCATGTTTCATGGTGTTTTGAAAGAAGTATTCCAAGTCTATGGCTCTACACAGGAAGAGTTTGTTTCAAAGTCCCATTAATATCTTACTTGATTGCCTTTCCTGAAATTCTTAGAAAAATAAGCAGGTAATTAGATCCCACTCTGTATTAGGCTTATAGACAAAATTTAATCTTGACCCTATTTGAAAGCAGATGGGAAAACAATGTGATGACAAGAAAACAGGTGCAGCATGTACATGCCAAACTGCTTCAGAAAGGAAGCAAGCTGCTCTGTTCTTCACAAGCTCTAACACTTGCAGTTTTAACCCTCTGTAGCACAATAACAAAAACAACAAAAAAAACTTGTTGGTTTTAACTTCATACTTTTATGTTACAATTGCACCTTAAAGAATATAAACAATATCAGGATCCTCATGTTTGGGGCACTAAATATGATTAAAGATACAGACCTGATCACAAAGAGAGAACAATTAGAGGAGGGGGGAAAAAAAAGAGGAAAAAAAAAAAATACTAAAAGCAGTAGAAGCTACTTAGAGAACGAACAGTTTATGCTGCACTGCCGTTTACATTCTTATGTTGTGTTTGCACACTTAAAGTGCAAAACTGAGACTTTAATTGGTAGGTGTGCATTATCACCAAGTACTCATCTTCCAAAAGATGAGGAGCTGGATCTACTTAAGACATTTGGATAATGTTACATGAATGATGACAATTAAAATTTCTTGTGGAGATGTGAAAGGGAAATAAGGGAAAGGAAAGAGAAGCAGAAATGGAAGATTGGAGCTAGCCTGCTGAAGGTTAAATTATAACTCAAAATGAAGATGAGTCAGATGAGTAAATGACCAGTAAAAGTTCATCGGCTATTCTTCCTCCCACTGGTATTACTGGCAGTTTACCTACAACCTGCCTGATGTTTTCCATTTTCCTTACCACTTTTGTTTGACCAGCTGGCTAGCCTGTGCATACAGTAGGTGATTTTGTGGTCAGGAATTTTGCCACTCAACACTGTTTTACAATTTATTGTTGCTTCTTGTCTGCCACGGAGACCAGATAAAGCATGCTGATATTCAGCTGATGGCAGTTTAAAGGTGTGACGCTGGCTACTGTGTTGTGTAGGCCTTCTTGAAAGAATTCTGCAGTTGTTGCTGCTCCCCTGTAGAGAGGAGAGGGATATGAGACAAGATGAGGTTATTAGCCTGGTGTATAGACAAGTTCTGTGGCTTGCAGATGAGCTGTTATACCCTGTCTTAACTGTCCATAGCAGTTAAAACTGCTATGCTTTTATGACTGTACATAACACTGCCTGAAAATGTCTGTGCTCTGGAGTCTACATCTGGGACTGTGACTACTTGGTCTTTTAGAGAAATCATCCTTCTGGGCAAAAAATACATTTCATTTTAGTTGTAACAAGGAATCACAATGTAGAAGAGATCGGTAACTGGTACTGAAGTCTGTTGTTTTTAAGCTCCTGCCCATTACCACAAATCCCATTATGATGTGCTGAGGTTACTGGATTTGTTAGTTTTGGATGATGGTGGCTATTGTAGGAGAAACTCTGTGTATTCTTCAATGTGTTGCAGGACTGAATGCGATGCAGTTGCAGAACCTGGCTGCATTAGCAGCTGCAGCCAGTGCAGCTCAGAATACACCAAGTGGCACCGCTGCACTCACTTCCTCCAGCAGTCCCCTGAGTGTGCTCACCAGCTCAGGTAAGAGACGGCCTGTGTTGTAGTGTGTTATGGCATGGGTTGCTCTGGGAGTCTTTTCAGGATAAATGTCATCTGTTTTGTTCATCTCTGTCATGTCAGTTCTTTAACAGATAAGGAGATTTTCTTGTAAATTTACTGGTGTTTGTTTAGGGTAGGTATCTTTGTCACCAGCAAAGTGTGTATGATTTTTTTGTTTGTTTGTTGTTGTTTTTTTTTTTAACTCACTGTATTCCTGGTAAGGTTAATTTAGAGTAAAAAGGATTTTTAAGGTTATCGTGAAGCAGAAAGGTAGGTGACCTCTTTCCAGTAATTTTACTACAGTCTCATCACATCTGTAGTTTCTCTGTGAATTCAGACAGGTATGTAGCAGATGTACCCTCTTCCTGTGGACATGGGGAACATAGGATGCTTTAAGCAGGAAGTAATGCATTCTGTGCAGTAGGAAAGACAGCTTTATGTTCCTCTGGCATTACTGAAAAGGATACTACAGCTGCCTCACAGAAGCAAAATACACAGTTTGATAGAACACTTATTGGAAAGAGGTTGTCTGGAACTGATTTTATCAGTTACACTTCAAAAATCAGTATCTTGCTCTTCCATTCTATTTGTGTTTTTTTTTTTCTTTAGGTCATGTACGTTATCCAGAGAGACTAGGATGTCTGAACAGTGTTCTTTTGCCACCTTATTGTTAAATGTGATTATTATTTACAACAAATAAAAAAAAAAAAAAAAAGTAACTTTGCTCACATCAGACATGGTAAACTTCTATTGCAAATGTGGGTCAGAATCCTACTCAATTATATTTCTATCCTATTTTCAGTTATTTCTAAATCCTGACATGGGAAGAGAGGCCCTGTATTTTTAGGGTGTCAGTTTTCCAGCATGTATAGAGTGATACGTAGGTTTATTTCTTCATAAAAATCCAGATTGCTTATCTAGTTCTGAAATACAGCCTACAAAGTTGACAACCTCACATGTAATCGTGAGACTCCAAAGGAGGTGCTTATTAGGGGTCTTTTAGACTGCCCCAGGTAGCTTTTTGTATTACGTAGGAAGACCAAGGAACTAGGTGAAGAGATGATAAGGAGATTATAAGGGAAAGCTGTTTAGAAGACCTTAGGTCACATGATCAGGAGTTAAGCTCTGGGTGTTTTGCGCAGTTTTCTACTTAGAGAAATTCCTGAGAGAGAATTCAGCTGAGTCTTCTGTTGGTATACAGGCAGTTTTTGTTTGTTTGTTTTTTAATATAAAAACTTTGTGGTCTGCAGTCCTTGAAGATAAAGTTTCAAAATAAAGTTTCAGAATTTATCTTGGGTACCAGTTATGGTATCCTATTCTATAATTAAGAAAGAAACGACTACACAACAAAAAAAAAAAAAACACCACAGAGTTGAGGCTGTAGAAGAGATACATTTACAGTCCATTACTACTGCTTCATTGTAGAGAAAGCATGGAAGTGAATGTAACTGAGAATTTCTCCCATATCTCTTCATGCAGTAGCAGCGCTGGAATTGCCAGGTTATAATTGGCTATGCCTGATGTTTAGAACCAAGCTTTCCTTGTTGGCTCTGTCATTTACTGACTGCAGCAAGTTTGTTCTATCTGTTGAGGTGGGCAAGGGGACTGGTAGGCAGGTTTTGAGGTTAGTGTCAGGTGTACTAGAAAAGGTAGAGCCAGTTTCTTCTTGGAAGAAGTGTACAGTGGAAGGACAAGGACAGTGAACACAAACTGCAGCAGAGAAAAATCTGGTCGTAAAAGAAAAACATGGTTAAAGTCATTAAGCACAAAAACCAGGTGTCAGTGTGGCTGTGGAATTTCCATCAGTTTAGAAGTTCAGAATTCAGTTGGAAAGGTCCTTGAGAAGAGGCTTACCTAAATGGGAGGTTAGACCAGGTTTGAGCAGACAGTTGGACTAAATAATCCACAAAGGTCCCTTTTAACTGAAGTTATGCTATAATTTGTGATTCTTTGGGACTGCTTTCCCTTCTGTGCATTTCAGCAGTCACACAGCACCCTGCAGGTGTCATTTCCTTCAGAGAGAGACATCTTAGGACTGGGTTCCCCTTCTGGTCACACCGTTGGAGAGCTAGGGGTGGGGAACAGCAGTCAATTTTTAAGTGCCACCTGTGCTGAATCCAAACAACTTTTTGATGGCCAGTTGCATCAATAAATGCTTGTGTGTCACCAGTTGAGTGATCGTGATGTGTCACTTGAATTAATACCCTATACACATGTAGTAGTTTACTCTTCGCAGGCTTCTAATGTGAAGCAGTCACTATTGTATTGCTCTTAAAACATAATTTCAAGTATAATTTTAAAAACTAGAGATTATCTTTGTTCAAAAGAAGTTCAAAAATGAAATTTGGAGGATATATGGTCTATATGTAGTCAATGAGCAATCAAACTCTTAAATGGTTTCAGGGGCTTTTCATTAAAGCTATTAATATTCTTCACATTTTAAAACTGTGAATTGAAAAGAAAGTTTCAATGTATATAGATAGCATTCAGTCTCATGATACTTCTCATAAGTACAAAGCATGGTGGCTTTTCACTCTGAATTAGCTATTATCTCTTAAAAAATCAAACTTATAATTGTCTTTTGATTAATATTTGTATGTGCATTCACATTGTATTCACATGGAATATTGTTAAAAGTCCACAGTATTCAGAGCATCCCTCTTGAACCATACCTAGACCCACTTTCACAAGATGGTTGATGTTCTTACCCTAGTTTTATCTTTGCTAGCTATTCTTTACTACCTGTCAAAAATTTCTGAAAACCCTTAGTTTCTTCAGTTAACAATCTTACAGTAAGCTTTTTTAGTTAAGTATAATTCAGTAGACTGATTAAAAAAAATATATTCAGTAGTAAGCAAGAAGGAAATAAACAACAGCAACAAAATAGAGAAATAATGTTAGGGATAGGAATGGAGTAAAGCACATGTATAAACCTATATTGGTTTTCCATTTCCATTGCTGTGGGCTGTTTTCAAATCTAAAATAATATATGAGAACTACAAAAACAGAAAAAGAGAGAGAATGACTAGAACTGCAGAATTCTTTCCCTATTCAGTGCAACTAGGGAGAAACTTATGTAGGAGTTGGATATGACAGAAGCCTACAAATGTATTAGTGGTGTGACAAAGATGAATTGGGATAGACTGGCTGCTAGATATTCCAAGATGAGAATTACAGGATATCAACTGAAGTTACGAGCTGACAGCTCAAAAATGAAAAAATGTATTCTTTTGCATAGTGCATGCACTAAGTGGCAGAAGTCAGTGGCTCAGAATATAGTACAGTACAAAAAAAAAAAAAATTGTGTTCAAAATGCACTGTAATTAATGAGTGAAAATCGTAACTTAAATGCAAAGATGTTGCCATTGACTGAACAAGTCTTAGAGCCACAGATTGGTGGAACCTATGAGAACATACCAAAGAAGTATTGTTTTGTAATTGCCATATATTTTTGCTCATCTATTATTTATATACCTTTTGTCATCATTAGAATGTGCTTTGCTGACTCAGTGCAGCAATTGGTATATACATGTGATTAAAAAAAACGCAAGTATTAAATTTTCTCGGTGTTTTCAAGCCAAATTATCTCATATTAAAGATTTTCTTGTTTTGCTTAAACAGATGTCTGTTAAGCTAGCTAAACTAAAATAACCGTGTTCAGCTTTTTGCAGTGGTTTAAATTAATTGATTTAAAATCACAACCTTTTTGAAGATGGGAAAGGATCCATTCTCTTTTACTTTGCTCTCTAGCCTTGGCTCTATTCTTTTTTTCCCATGCTGCTACTTGTTCCTTTCTTTTGAAATAGTGTTCTCATCTGTCAAATGAAGTGTCTGCTTGAATTATGGAGATTAGCAATGAAGTGCTGCAGAAACAAGTGATACTCTAAAATCAAGGCAGCTGTATCATTTCTGAATGCTGGCTTTTATTCAGCCAGCTGTTCTGTTTTTCTACCAACTTGAGAATTACTCTAACTTGTTCTCTGTATTTTATTTTTTTACAACATTTAATATGCTACTGACAGACAGGAAGTGTTTTCTTTTCTTTGGAGTTAGCATCTTGAAATACAGCTTATCAATGTCTTCTAGACATTGTCTTTCAATTTCTGACTTGTTAAGAGTTTGTCTAGAACTTTTCACAGAGTAGGCTTGTCCTTTCCTCTGTCAGCACAAAAAGTGAACTGTAATACAAAGTGCAGCTCCCTGGGTTCTCATGCAGTTTTCATTGGGTACAAGAGCACGCTTTTGCTGTGGCTTGTTAGGTAAGTTTGCAGTATCCCATTTAAACAGTTACCACATTCCACTCCAGAAGAGACATGGTGAAACATATAAATTGATGGATATGTAGTGTATGTAAATCTGCTTGAAAGACGATAACAATTATTTTCAAAGTTTTAATGGATAAATGCTGCATACTGAGAATTACAAAGAATGAGAAGGAAACTGAAAATGCTTGAATTTCGATTCTTTTGTTACCTACTTGATATAAGTCATAAGTTTTTATGTTTGACTTGAGAACTTTGACGTAAGTTCTGTTACCCACACAGATATAAATTCCTCTCAAAGGACTATGAGATGCTTTTACTGCTCCAGTTTTCAGTTCTAACTCTACCTATTGCAGAACGTGGCAGGCCATCTAAGCCAGCAGTCTGCTAGGGAGTGCATCTGTAGACTTCACTTACTGAGGTAAAAATGGTTGAAGGTGTTAGTGATACAGTCAACAGAGGATTGGCTCTATATTTTAGGTCTGTGTTCCAAATCTTTTCTTGGCCATAGCCCCAGCTGCTGCAGTAGGATTTTTTTTAATGGAAAATTATTTAATGTGTCAGAATAATTTGAGCATCTGCTGTTTCTGCTCTGGCGGTATGGGAAAACCATATGTTCAGTCTGACTGGAGTTTTCTTTAATGTTGCTAATATCTGTGTGTCAGGTCTTTTTCACCTTATGTGGTGTGTCAAGGTTTGATGTTAATATATAGCAATTCTTACTCATTTCAGGCAGCAGTAATAAGCATTGCTGCTAGTTACTTTGACTGAGATACAAAATTTAGCTGATGATCGTATTTTGATTGAATGCCTTACACTTGATTAAATTAGTACTGTTGCAAAAAGTGGATGTTGTTAGGAAGCAGATTTTTTTCCAAAAAAGGGATTAGATACAAGGGGTTAGATACAAGTGGTGTGATCAATCAAGTTGTGTGGGCTTAGGATGGCTTTATTGACAGAGTCTTCTCTTTTGCCTTAGTCTGTTGTGTGCTAGCTTTTCTTGCAGAAATGATTTAATGAAGAAGTTGAGTTTTCAGAACCAAAAAGTATTGTTTGGAGATTAATCATCTTATTTTAATAGCAGGTTCCTCACCTAGCTCCAGTAGCAGCTCCTCTGTTAATCCCATGGCTTCTCTTGGAGCACTGCAGACACTGGCAGGGGCTACAGCAGGCCTGAATGTTAGCTCTCTAGCAGGTAAGCTGTGTGTTGTGGTGGGCTGGGGGAATAGCTGATTATCATTCCTCAAGTTGCGCTAGTTCTGTTTTAACATGTTCCTTTTCTTTTTATAGTAGTGTGGAGTATTGAAAGATAATGGTTTTGACTTGATGGCACTACTTAGTCATCTTTACTTCCTCTTTCTTATACAGGAATGGCAGCCTTAAATGGAGGACTTGGCAGTGGTGGTCTCTCAAATGGGACAGGTAGCACAATGGAAGCCCTCACGCAGGCTTATTCTGGAATCCAGCAATATGCTGCTGCTGCATTGCCCACGCTCTATAACCAGAGTCTCTTAACACAACAAAGTATTGGTGCAGCAGGAAGTCAAAAAGAAGGTAGGCAGAAAGTTGTACACCTCGAGAGGACTTCTTAAAAGGGCAAGACCAACTGCCTTCGTAGAATCATAGAATGGCTTGGGTTGGAAGGAACGTCAAAGATAATCTAACTCCAGCTCCCCTGCTGTGGGCAGGGATGCCACCTGCTAGATCAGGTTGCTCAGGGCTTCACCCATTTTGGTCCTGAATGCTTTCAGGGATGGGTCATCCACTACTTCACTGGGTAACCTGTTCCAGTGCCTCACCACCCTCTGAGTGAAGAATTTCCTCATAATGTCTAATTAAATCTCCCCTCTCAGTTTAAAACCATTCCTTCCCCCTTGTCCTGTCATTGTCTATCTGAGCAAAAAGTTGCTCTCCGTCTTAACACTTTAAGTATTAAAGCACCTTAAAAATATTGAAAAGCTGCAATGAGGTCTCCCCGGTGACTTACCCTATGTGCAGAGCTTTAATTTCATGGCATTGCTTAGAATAATAGTTATTGGGGGGGGGGGGGGAAAAAAAGGAAGGAAAGCCTGTGAGGTCCCTCTAAGGGCTGTCCAAAGTAGTTATTATACAGGCAGTGTTTAGTATTCAGTAGTATTTAACTAGCCTTAAATGCTTAGTAATAGTCCCCATCCTTTTTCTTGGGGGAGGGTATGGGTCCTCAGCCTGACAAATCCCATTGTCAGAAAATCAGTTTTTTTTATTTTATTTCCTTGGTATTTCTAAATGTGAACTCCAGTGTCTTTGTTCTTCATCTCTTCCCTTAGATCCTTATTGCTGATCTCTTCACTCTTCAATTTCTGAATCAATTTAACATGTAGTGTAAAAAAAAGAAGAATATAGGAGTAAATTTTCAGCAGAATGTAGGATGATGATAAGGAAAGAATGTGAGATTACTTGTAATCTGATTATTTTGTTTCTGTTGAGATCTACATAGTTTCTTTAGACAACAAAATAAGCTCAAGTTTATTGTTCAGCTTTTGTTACAACTAGGATCTGTGAACCAGTTTTCGTAGGATGTGGAAATTACAAGCAAAAATGGTGGAGAAAGAGCTAGAATTACATGAATGCCCCATCTCAGCAAAGGATCAGGTTGATTTATTCTGGAATCAAGTACTCTATAGAAGTGCATACAGCAATGTCATTGTTTTCACTAGAAGATTTGACTTGAATGGCTCTTTCACTTTTTTTTTTGTGAAGTAGGCCTACGTTATTTATTCTTTTTCTGAGTTTATATTCCTACTTGTTGCTTAAAGGTCCAGAGGGAGCCAATCTGTTTATCTACCATCTCCCCCAGGAGTTTGGGGATCAGGATCTTCTTCAGATGTTCATGCCATTTGGAAATGTCGTCTCTGCCAAGGTTTTCATTGATAAGCAGACCAATCTAAGCAAGTGTTTTGGTACGTTGGGTCTATCCGTAGAGGGATGGCTTCTTTCTAGTAATCTTTTCCAGCATATTGTTATGTCTACTTTGGTACAGCTCCTTCTCTCCCTCCTTTCTCTTTTCAAGAACTGTTTATGTTGCTACGTATGTTACTACATAATCATTATGAATTATTTCTATTTTTATGAAAGGTACCATACATTATGGGAGCACTGAACTCTCATGCTCTATAAATGTTTTGAAGGCATTTTTTAAAGCTTCCTCCTAATACTTGAAACCTTGGTAACTGAAGAACTATTTCAGCTGTTATGTACTACCTAAATTTGGTTGCATTCCTTACCCCAATTTTCTTATAATTAGTGTGTGTTTAGACTGGAGATGCATCAGGGCAAGAAATTTAAACAAAAAATATAAATCGTGTCATGCTACTTTTACTATCCAAATAGATTATTTTCAGTTAACTGCTAAAGTCTGTGTTGTGAGCAAAAGACATATTCTTCTTTAGCTTGTGAAGCAGAAGATCGTGCACGTGGACTGCACAACTCAATGGTTTCATTTTTCACCACTTTGAAAACAACAGAGAGAGAGAGCAGTGGTAGCATTTTTGTAGTGCTGTAAGCTCTCCTGACTGTGAATAGGAGAGATGAATCTTTATGGTTTCCATAGTATTGTGCCTTCATAATACCATGTGGGTTTTTTTTTAGTATTTTGATGGTCTAAAAGATGTGGAAAAGCTTTTGCCTTGTGAAAACAAAACAAAGATGACAGCAAAAAATACACTGAGCGTCAGGCTGTAACACCTGCATATGGGATGATCTCCCCAGGCAGTGATACCAACCATTGACTAGAGTTATTAAAGTAGTAGGTTTCTTCAAAAACCTTGGGATCTTTATTTAGAGGATGCTCTTCTCCTGGATTGATACACAACTTTTCATAAGACAAAAACTTAACCTTTGGTACAAGTACCATGCTTGCCTTAACACCTACTTCACTCCAAACTAACCTACTCCTATAATGCCAAGATCATAGAATCATTTAGGTTGGAAAAGGTCCTTAAGGCCATGGTTGGACTTGATCTTAATACTACCAAGTCTACCACTAAACCATGTCCCTTAAGTGCCACTTGCATGTGACGGTGCTTTCAGTCCTTTACGTTTACTGAACTTGGATAGATTGATGTTTTCCAGGTTTGTTGTTCTCCCAGCTGTAAGATGTTACAGAACAAACATCAGTACTCTTTTTTTTCCTATTGGAAGACAAAAAATATTATTTCAATTTCCTGAGTTGTGTTTATCTTTTGATCGAAGTTCCGTACATCAGAAAACAAATCTTTGTCTGAGAGCCCTTAGAGTATTCATAAAAACTTCTTACTAAACAGTTGTGAGCTTTTGTAAATTGCATTTCATGCAAGCTTCTCATACCTTGTGAGTAGCTGTTCTACAACTTTGGCATGCAATAATAACGTATTTCCTTTTCTTCAGGTTTTGTAAGTTACGACAATCCTGTCTCTGCACAGGCTGCCATTCAGTCAATGAACGGCTTTCAGATTGGCATGAAGCGTCTGAAAGTACAGCTCAAGCGCTCTAAGAATGACAGCAAGCCATACTGAGCGCCCCTCCCCTCCGGGACTGGAGTGAGAAGGATCTTCTGGTAAGTTGGAGAGGAGCGCACTTAGTGATTCGAAGCCCTAAGGCTGTGTTTTTACAGTCCTGGAAGCTGATCCATGCCGTTCTATCTGGCACATCTTCCCCTGAAGACTCGGCTGCAGCCTCTGCTGAGAATCCTGCTTCGAATGGAGGACAAGTTTGTGCTTTTGTTTCCAGTGTTTTACTTTGGAGTTTAGGTGCCATATCGCTGAGGTTGTTTTTTTTTTTGTTTGTTTTTGTTTTTTTTCCCTTATTTGAAGTTTGCTGTGTTTGTAACCAGTGTGTGTTGAGAAGGACCAATGCCAGCTCCTTGGGGGTCGGGAGGTAAGGTTAAGGGAGCCGCGGAAACTGACACCACACTGCCTTGGGGTAGAGAGGAGAAGGGGAGGCAGAACTGACACCACACTGCCATGGGGAGAGGAGAGGGGAAAGCAGAAATAACACTGAACAGCTGATGGAAACAAAGATGGGGAAGGAGAACTTAGTCCATCCAAGTTTGGGTGAGCAACGAACCAACTCCAAATAGCCTCTGTCATGCCACACCCACTCTTTTATGCTTCCTTAACTGTATGCCATGGTGGGGAATTAATAAATCATCTCTAAAGCAGGAGACAGATTGGAAGGGTGAACGCATTAACAAGCCAAAGGAAAACTGCAGCTCTGTTTGTTTTCTTGTATATAAAGTAGTGTGTATGTAGCACTGTGAATGTACACAGCACTTTATAAAATTATTAGTTAATGTCTCTGCCCAGAAAACTTCACTATTTACAGTTGAATATTAATGAGATGCAGTGAATTTCTCCCTATTTAAGAAAACTTATCCTTTATAATTAGCTAGGTTTAGAGAGACATAGGTTAGAGAGTCTAGATGAATACATCTGGGGCTGGAAACAGGAAATTTTTAATCCCTGATAACCTGCAGATTTTTTTTGCCATTTTCTTTTTCCTAACAGTTCATCACATTCTCCATTTCTGTGGAGTAGCATCCTTGTTGCAGAGTATTACTTGGAATTCATTCTGATAAGCATAATATGTGCTGTTTGTTTCTCTATTAAAATGACTGTTAAATTGAGATACAAAGCCCAGAGTTACCCTGAAACAGCTCTTGAGGCTCCTGCTTCATACGTGTTCTTACAGGATTTGCTTTCTCAGTCTTTCTGTTGCAAAGATAATTGCCTATTTAAAAGAAAAAGCAACTAATTTGTGCAGTGAATTAGTCTAGTAATTAGGTATTTCTTTATACTGCAGTTTTCCTTTAAGGTGGTGTGTACCAGTGCTAAACAGGGCTAACACCCATGCTGTGGAACCAGAGCAGAGCATTGAGACATTGCAGTCTTATTCTGCATTTTGGTACTGTTATCTTTTATACTGAAGGAAAATTGAACACAACCCTTCAATTAACACATTTTTTTGCACACTTCTGAAATTTCTAGTGGATTGCTAAGGGCCTTATACACTGGTTTTAGGGGACTCAGAGGACTTTTGACACTCTGGCCTGAGTTGTTTTAAGAAATCAGTAGAGTCCCATGTTATAATCATCAAAATCCACTTCTGTCACAAGAGGAAGTTTACAATTTCTGTGTGTCTAACAGAATTTCCATTTACCTCATATTTTCTCCTCTTCCTTGTTTCCTTTGTATTCCCAGTTGTTGATGCTGTTTCCCAGGGCATAAGCTAACAAACACTGCTGTCTGGGAGCCAGCTGCTAAATAACATGTGTGGAGTCAGACGTAGGGTTTGGACTGCCTGTTCTGCTCCAGCAGGAGGAGCACTAAACCCATCAAACCTGACTGAGATCATGTTCAGAATCTGTGCACCCATGCGTGGTGGTCTGTCGGGAATGTCATGCATTCCCAGGGATCTCAAACCTCAGAAGTAGAAGGCCTGACCCATAGCATCCAAGAAGAGCCCTTTCCATTGTTAAACTGAAAATCCAACAGTCGATGCCCGTCCACATTGACGGCAGACAGGTAACTCTGTCAGTATTAACACAGATCATTTTGTGGTGGCAAAGGTTCAAAGGCCAGACTGCCAAATTTCCCAGTTATGCTGGCATGTGGTACCCTTCAATGTTAATTATTTGGATCTCTCTAGAAACGTAAACACTTAAGTGAACCATGTACACTTGAATTCTGCACGACGGGAAAGATGTGTCCTGGTTTTCTGAGAAGAGAGTGTTGGAGTGTGAAGGCCTCCAGGGTGATAATGGGATTTTTTTTATAAATAATATACTTTTCAAAAAAAAAAAAAAAAAAAAAGAAAAAAATAGAAAAAAAAAATAGTTGGGAGCAGCTGCTCCAGGTGCAACCTGCTGTAACCAAGAATGTTGTTTCTATTTTTATAGAAGTTTTATACCGCTCCAGGGTGGAGAATATTTATTGCCTAAATTATTTCACTGGAAAAAAAAAAAAAAAGGCCAGGGTTTTGTAGAATCCTGAATGTGATTGTTTTACACACATAATGATGTGCATGATTGAAACTACTGATTTTCAGTGGCCTGTTTGCAGCCCAACAACTGCCAAATGGGGAAGATGAACGCTGTGAACCAGTGGAGGAGAGCACTGTGCTCTGGGGTCTCTACAGTCACTCTTACCTTCTTTGCACCCTACCCCACTGTGCTGAGAACTTTTGTCCTGTTTTTCTTTTAACCTGATGCTCTGGCCTCTTTAGTAGTCATTTCAGTTGTCCAAAATTAGACATTTTAGCTTCTGCATCCTATAGTGTGTCCTCAGTACTGTGACTTACAGATCAAGCTTGGCGTTGTTGCAGATAGGTGTGACTCCTGTGGACTTGAGGAGATTCACCAGCTGACAATGTGGCTTAGTTTGGTCAGTGACTCCTCCCAGACATAACCACCTTAGACACCTAACTTGGGCTAGCTCTTGTGCCTTACTGGCGTAACTGTATTATAAGTATTGCCAAAAAGAAAAGAAACAAAATATCTATGCAGGTTAAATTCTAAAAGATGTGATCCTCAGATGGTTTGAATCAATGCAGTTCCGCTTTCTTCAGCGGAGCTGCATCAGTTTTCACCAGCTGAAGATGTTGCCCTTTTTCTGTATTTGTTTGAGATTTCCCTTTTTTTGGTGTATCAATGTATATGTTGCCAAAGTTAATAAATGTATCAAGTTTGTCACTTGGGCAGATTTTTCTGTTAACAACGGATCAGATAAAGTCAACATTCCTGTGTCTGTTTGGTGGCTGCTGCTGACTACAGAGATTTATGTTCCTCCTGGCTTCAAGTTTTCTTTCTCGTTCATTGTCAGGAAAGTCTAGGATCTGGGGTGGCTTGAGGATTCGTTTCATTTTTTTTCCTATTTTTAATTCCTTCATGCTCTTATTCAAGCACAAAGCAAAACAGTCAGCTCTTGGGACCTCATGGGGTAAACTGCCCAAATCAAATGAGTTGGTTCTGATGAGCAGCTGGTGTAAAAGAATCTACCAAAATTCTTTGAGTAATGCTCAGAAATAATCCTGATGAGGAAATTGCCTGCAGAACAACAATGTAATAATTTTTAAAATGTGCTAGTATAGGTTAGGAACCATGAGACTGGAAGGGATGTTAGTAAGGAACAAGAAACAGAAGTAACAAAACCATTTGAGGCAAACTTGACTCTCCCCTCAGTATTTTAATGTTGGAAGTTATAATCAGATAGGTTTCTTTATTATAATCTGTTCTTGTGCCAAATGCTTTATTTCCTGGATTGTACAATAAGAGTTGGACAAGTTCAAATAAATTGCAGAGGGATTGGCTTAACTAGCCCCCTGGGCAAAATATTGTGTAAACTCAAACCAAAGAATCTGAATTTTCTACAACAAAAGCTAGTAAGATGTCTGATAAAATAGAATTACGTGTTATATGTGTCACAAGGAAGTACTTAAGTATTTTCTGGAAGCAAGATGGAAATGCTGGTATATTTCATAGATTTGTCTCAGAAGACCTTTGATTTTACTAGATATACCATAATAAGATGAAAGTATTATGAACAATTGAAATCCTAGTCTAATGTTGCTTAGTATCTATCTGGTACTATAGCAAATGAACTCATAGATTCTTCAGCCCCCTAGATAATCAACAGTCCAAAATTAGATATTTCCCTCTAACTTTTTTCCCCTCAATTGTACAAAACTTTTATTATTAGAAAATGCCTTTGATACATAGTCATTAAATTTAAAGCCTAAGCAGAATGAGAATTAGAATTTCTCAAAAGTATGAGATGATGGTGACTATCTTCTTGTATTTTAGTGATGAAACAGTTTACTAGCTGAGGGCTCTATTTGGAAAACAGATGCCTCAAAAATTCGTAGCAACACAGAACTCTGTAAGGAAAAAGCTTTACACCTAAATAAAATAATAAGTTAGGAGTGATAGGTTCTTCTTGCATCATACAATTAACTAAAATATTTCTTGCTAATAGTTGAGAGTTAGGGAAGGACAGCCAAGTAAAATCCATCTAGTTACAGAGCTGTTCTAGCGGTTTCATTTGAAAGCACCTAAAAGCAACCTGAATAGAGCAAATTGCAGTTGAAGGGTGCAGCTATGAACAAGTAAAGTGCTTCGAGAGCTGCTTGTTGCAAACACTTAAGGATGTTATACATCCCTGAGCATGCTTACCACAAAGTATAAAATACAGAATGCTGAGCAGTTGCATTACATTATTACAGTTGTGAGAGTAAAACAAGGACAAAATTAAATAACTTTCCTTAAGTCATTCAGTTCTCATTCAGCTTCTCATGGCTCTGCTGTTGTAGGCCAGTCTGTCCTAAAGGCTTTAATGAATCTTGGACTTTCCCCTCAAAATTGCTGACTGAAATACTTAATCTATCCAAAAAGCCTAAAGGAATGGCACACACAATTCCTGTGGTGCATGCTAGGTGTCACTTGATTTCATGCCTTTTATTTGTTCTCATGCCTCAGAGTTCATGATGCATTTGCCTTTGTGGTTTAGGACTGAAACCTCACAGCTGTCTGCAAATTATCTAGAGTATTTCTAGAACTACAGAAATAACTGCAAGAGCTTCATTAAACTCCATACTAAGTCCTTTCTCTAAACTGGAAAGTACAAAGAGAAAATTTATTTTAGCATTTCTGGTAAGTTTTGCAGATTTAGTGGGTGACGTGCTACTTTTTGCTTTGGCACTAGAATGCACTGCTTTATATTTTCAATCATGCTATAAATGCTGTATAAAAGTCTCATCTTGCATTCGTCTGTAAGTTGTAGCTTTGAGGGGTGCTGAAAAAACAAGGCAGCGAATGAGATAAAGTGCAGTTCCAGGGACAGGGGTGAAGAAAACCTTTTCTCTGCCCTGCCTCCCACATTCTTCCCAAAATGTTTCTTCTGTTTTGCAGTTCAGAGGCTGAGGGAAAGAAACAAAGTTATATCATGTAATGTAAGAATTAATGTATTTATAAACTTTGTGAAAGCTTCAGGAAATGCATTTTTCTACTCATCAAACTGGCAACAGTGACTGTAGAGCTTCTCAGAGCCCAGAATCCCCTCCTCACAAAGTCAGGGAGCTGGAGGCTGTTAATATAAAAGGTTGGGAGAGGAAAATCCCTGTGCAGGTCTAACGATATGAAAAGTGCTCAGCTAGGACAAGTCTTAACTTGCAGTGAAGTCTTAAGGAATTCTTTTCTAATATGTAGGGTTTTTGGTTCCACTTATGTCTTGTATAATCTTTATTTTCCCCCTGTTCCAAACCACCTAACCCCAGTTTCACGGGCTCCTAGGGAATGAGAAGGGAGTGTAGCTGAAGGAAAGAACGTGGAAACGTGGATTTCCTGGGCTACCACTGCCTAAGAACTTCCCATGTTAGGATGCTGGAAAAGTCTCAGCTATCAAACCACCTGTAAATCCCTTGTGTCCCGTCTTGTCTCTCAATCTCTGTGGGCAAACGTGAGCCCTGGAGCCATATTTTCAGAGTCATTCTCCTGGGGAGAGTGCTTGCTCTGTTCTTCTCTTAAACAGAGCTAAGAGAGACGCGGGGCACGGGACAAGGTGAATGCATGCTAGTCAGCATGTCACTTGGCTGTGGAGTGCTCCACGGACTGGATGTTGAGGGAAATCAAGGCCTCTGCTTCCATTTAGTTTCTGGCAGTTTGATGTTTACTTGGTGTCCTTCATGTACTTTGACTTTTACTTGTCCATCGTTGGCATGTGCTGCCCTTCCCTGTCAACTCCCTTCCCCAGGAGGTCTCATTGTACAGTGCCCATTCTTGTTCTCTCTCTCCTCGTTTGGATGTACTGCTCTGTGTAACTCAGTGGGTCTCCCTCTTTCTGGTTTGTTTTTTTTCTAGATTCCTGCCGTTTGTTCATCGTTGTGCCTAAAGCATGTCGATGTGGCGTTCAAGTACATCGTCCAAATCCTTGTCTCTTCAGCTTCTCTGATGCTTGAACTCTCACCTTTGACCTTGTGTTGACTTTTGATGCTGATGTGTATTTTTATTATGTTTGTTTCTTTCTTTGTTTTTTTTTTTTGTTTTTTTTTTTTTTGTTTTGTGCTGCCAAATTGGTTTTGCTAGAAAGACTGCTGAAGGGGGAATATTTAAACTTGCATTTGAATATAAAAGAATTTCTATTTTTCTAGACCTTCGTAAGATAACCACTTGATTTTGTGAATCTGATTCTTTGTAATTGTCTTCAGAGCAGCCTTGCTAGCATACCTTGTGGAGTATTTGTATTTCTGTGAACATACAGCCAATCACTTTCTAGGCTTAGTTTTTTTCTGTGTGCTTAGTTTTAAAAACACAGTTTTGAAGAAAAAGTCAATTATGTGGTGTGACTCAATCTTTCAGGAGACTTCCTAGTCACATTTTGCTGATCTGGTTTCTGTGCTTGAGGAGACAGCATGTGTTTTTATGAGTTCAAACTTGTGACTTGAGTGGCATCAGCAGAAAACACTTGAACTACATTTTCTTCTGATTGTAGCTACATTTTTGCCCTGGCATTTACTGATATTTTTTTTTTTTAGTTTTATTTTTCCCCCGCTTCCCTGTGTGATTATCAGTCTGCAGTGAAAATTTGATCAAAGTATCAAAGTTGATGTTGTATTTTGTTAAGCCCAGCATGCTTGTTTTTTTTCGTAACTACAATCTCCTCAGCAAAATGTGATGTTTTCGTTTTATTCTTTCAAACTGAGATAGTGCCCAGAAATGTTTTGCATGTTTCCTGCTGTTTTCTTCACACCCTCGTATATATCACCTTCACCTCTCTGTTTTCTATAGTTTGTGCAAAAACTGAGCAATTTAACGGGTTTCAAAGGTATCCTTTTAAATTGGTGTTTTTGGTATGGCAAATATCTGATCAGAAGCCACCTGAGGGCATCTACCTGTGCACTTAGACTGTCTGCCTGACAGAGCACCTGGACCTCGTTTCATCTCCAGTGCTGTCACAGGCTCCTGAGGGCTTGGTTGCGTTGTTCCTGTAGTAGGAGTTTCGGTGGAAGAGGATAGCTGGGAAGCAGGAAGGTGGGGGAACTTCACAGTATTTCTGTTTCTAAAGCTCTCTGAAGTTGGGGCTCCTTTGAAACACTCTTTACTAGCATTTTGTATAAATCAGGGCACATTTTTGTGAAGTCCAGCCCCAGCTTAATACCATCAATCAGACCTTGGTGGCAGGATCCTGGAAGGATCTAGGGTAGCTCTTGAAACAAAGTGTTGGAAATCTTCTAGAGAAAGTATTTTTAAACCTGGTCATACAACTGCTGGCTCTTTTCCCAAGTGACAAGCACAATACAACAGCCTCTGAAGCTGTTACCTGAACAGGGTACCATCCCCAGCTCTCTTCTCAAGGGCCTTAGCTGGGGAATCTCTACGGAGATTTTTTAGTTTTTGTTTAGTTTTTAATTGGGTAATGAGCTAAGCAGTTTTTTCTAGCTTGCAGGATGAAAGAGAACAGGTTACTGCTTTTTGTGTGGCAGGCTTCCCCCTACCCTACATACGATCTGCACAGGTAGAAACTGGGACGTAGCTTCTAGATGAAGGCACCTGAAGAGTGTGTGCTGTGATGAAGTTTCAGTCAGAAGGCAAAGCGAGCTAGTTTAGGTATCTTAACAGTATAAAATAATGTGAAGTGAAATCCCAGGAGAAAGGGGTTTGCTGAGAAAATTAATTGTTTGATTCTATAGAAATCTTACTTTTGTCCAGTGTTTGGGCTAATGAGGATGCAAAAGGACTTATCCTCCTACCCTACTCCTGAGTTGGCTGAGGATACTGTATATTCTCAATAGATACTGGTTAGATTTGTGTAGAAAGTCCTTAATCTGCTCGAGACAGAACACTTTTTGGATATGGTACAGATACCTGGGAGTGAAGTGTGAGGCTGGGTGAGAAAAGGGTAGAGGCTTGTTTATTTTGGAGGTAGGGTTGTGGGCTGGCTGCTGTCATTCCCACAGTCTGATTGCACAGGGCTGGGTGTCACTGGGGGCACTGATACCCTGCAGTGTATTGAGCAACTGCCAATGCATTTCTGTACGTGCGCATGTGGTTCCATAAGGAACTCTGGGGAAACCTGTGGAAAAATATCCGAAGAAAACCAAAATGCCAAACGTTGGATGTTTCTTTCCTTTCTTATTTCCTTTTTCTTCCTTTGGTTGTTTTAATTGTTCTGTGGTGGTTTTAATGGATTTGAGACAGTGGAGCAGCAGCTGCCTTTCTGATTTTTGGCTGCTTTTTGTGAATAATTTAAAAAGAAAATTTACATTTTGGAGACAAACCTGTGGGCTTTTTTATTGGTACAAACATTGTATTTAACACTAGGGGTTTTGTACAGTTTTTTGCCTTTTCTACTAGAAAACAATGTAAAGTGATTCACAATGTGATGAGAAAACAAATTGCCACTATGACCAAATGTAGAGTCTGTTCTGCAGTAACGGAATTTAATCAACTCGAAGTCGTGGTTCAGTCGTAGAAATGCTTTTCTTTACCTTGTTTGAGCTGTTCCTTTTTTCTTGTTTTGATTTGCAAAACAAAATGTCTTTTTGTGTGAAATTGTGTTGTACTCTGTAGAGAATTACGGATTTTACTTTAATGGTTTCAAAAGTAGAGGAGCACATGTTGCTTTTCTGATCTGATCGCAGAGTTTGTGTAGTGGATTTAAAATGAAAAGATTTGTTATAAGTTTGGAACGAGCGAGTATGTGTTAAAGGAATTTTCTTCCTTTTGTGTGTGTGTTTTTTTTTTTCTTTTTGTCCCAAAGGGCAACTTAAAGCTGTTTTAATTGCACAGACACACCGACAACAAGTCATTTTGTATATGCCAAGTGTGGTACCTTCCTTTGTTTATTTGCTATTAAACTGTTTGAGAAGAGTCCTTGTGTGTTGTGTTTGTGTCTTGAACTTGAGGTTCTTTTGGGGTACAGGTGTGGGAAGCTGAAGAGAGACGAAAGAACTGTCTTCCAGTTTTGTAGCCATGAGCTACAAAAATTTTCATGGTCCAATGATACCTATTCTAGATGCACAAAGTAGCCTTCCGTGTAGATCAGCTACCTTGAGTATAAATGAAAAAGGTTTTGTTTCTGTAGCCTCCATTTGTATCATTTTCTAGTCAAATCCTAAAAATCGTGGATAACGCAAATGTGATACACTGGGGAGTGGGTTGTAGATATATCTGCAGCCTCACAGAAGTGCTGGGTAGCCATTTGCCTGTGCATGCAGTGTGCTGTGTGCTGTTTCAAGGGCTGATGAACTTCAGCATAACACCAAACTTGAGCTATATAACAACAGCATGGATGCGTGGTGGTGTGTGGGATTAGATAAGCACTCTTGGAGAAATCAACTCATACCTCTCCTACAATCAACTCATACCTTCCACTCCCACTGCCTCCTTACTCCAAAAAAGACCCAGCTTGCTGAGCTTATCTTGGTGTCTGCAGTCCCCAGTGCTCCTGGTCCTGAAAATACCACACAGGGAAATCCAAAGTGATTGGAATTTTCATAAAACCTGTTGGGGTTTTATAACACTTCAGGACTAATTAGCTCAGGTTTTGTGATAAGCTAAAGTTAACCTGCTTTGCTCTTAGAACTAAGATACATTAATTGTTTGAGTTGTCTAAAGATAAATATTTGCTGTAGTCAGAGTATAATTCACTTTATAAATTTGACCGAGTTTGGTATTAATATTGCCCCTCTGAGGGGGAAAGTACCACATCGGCTATGACTCTGCCCCATTTGTGAAAAATCCTACAATTCAATAATGCTTTTCCTTCTGACTTCCATCTCAGGCTGCAAGCACTTTCAGGGCAGCTATGTTCCTCCTCCGTGTCCTTTTTCTCTGTTATCTGGCATGCTCTGTTTCACCCCATTACTTCCTACATGATAATAAATCTGAGAGCACTTGCAAGCATCAGGATTCAGTGCTGCATTCCGTTCTCCGCAGTGCACCAATTGCGAAGCAAGGCGCTGAGCCACCTGTTGCATAGTGTGCTGGGATCACTCATTTTAATTTGCAGCTGTTGAGAAGGGGGGCTGGAGAGATTTCAGTTCAGATATGTCCGAGGTGAAAGATGGAGAGAAACAATTGAATTGGAGAAGTGGTTTGCTTAGCTGGAATGGAAGATGCCTTCTTGTGCAACAAAGTTGGCTAGCGTCATCTCACACAATCAGTTAGCAACTTTGTCCATTATATCTTATGAAACTGAGACTAGAACTATCAATACTTAAATGTATTAAACTACAAATAAGAGCCAGTGTATTAATTTCTGAAAATCGCTGGCATTTCACATGGGTTCTTAAGTTCATCAACATGAAAACACACAAATCTGTAGATAAGTCCTGATGTTGAATGTTTAGGCAAAATTGTTTTCCTCTCACATCCTCCTCCAGCTTTCACTACTTGTTTTAACTCCAGGCTTCAATCTTCCTGACTTTACCAGCCATGTTCTGCTGTCTTCATATGGCCAGGAGCCACAGGGGATACATTATGAAGAGCAGTGGGGAAGGAGACGAGCAGCTCAGTGTGGTCACTCTGAGGAAGTGACCGTGTGTATGACTATAGCTCCACAGCGTGACAGGTGAGATTCCCCGATTTAGTGTTTCCATGCACCTCACAGGCTTACCTATTTGCAGTTCCTGAGGAAAATTGTTGATCATTTAATGTAGAAGCTGTACTTTTATAATTTATAAACTAGACCAATCTTGAGCCACAGACTGACTGCTGTTAATTTCTCAGACAGTCAGTGTCTTGACGATGCCACCCATTTACCCTTCCATACTTAGGCAGCCTCATTTGACTCAAAGTGGTATGTTACATATCAGAGTATGTTTCTGTTTTTTGAAAGTGACCAGTTTGAGCTTGACAGATCTAGCCCTTATTTTACTAGGTTAAATTTTCATCTTGGCAGACTAGTTGTGAGTGGATTCTTAAGAAACTAAGCAGCATTTCAGAGGAGAATAGCATGCAACTCAAAAGCAAGGAAGTACAGTGCAATCAAGAAAATGCAGGACAGATCATCTACCTGCTAGAATGGCTTTGGCAGACTGCAAGGCATCTCCTTTCCACTTTGACCTTTCCTCATCAGATATAAGAGCAGCGTTACGGATGAAGAGTTCCAAAAGCATCAGGATGAGTTAAGGTACAGACAGGCTACTTGTGGAAGGTAATTTTACAAAATGGTCTGCTCCAGCAAATAATCGTGACTTCTTTTATTTCCCTCTTTTTGAGTCCTGCCTGGCTTCATTCTTTCATGCTGTCAGCTGCAATGTCTCCCATCTCTGTCCCTCTTAACTTCAGTTTCTCCAAGTTCCAAAAACAGATGGCCTCACCATTACCACCACTTTCCATGGGGATCAACCTTCTGTATCATGTGTCCATCCTGCCACTCACCGTTATGTGCCCATCACCAGATGGGCATATAAAAATCACTGCTGGAAAGAGGGTTTTTTATATTCCAAATCAGACTTCTAATGAAATCCTAAAATATAGGGTAAATAGATATTCTAACAGTGCTGCTGAAGTGATCTTGGCGCATGAGCAAGTTCTGTGTCAGCTTTACTTTCCTGCAGTCTTCTATAGGTTTTTCCATAGTTTCTACTTCTAGAGTGTGAGAGCATGCAGTCTATTCTGAAGCTTCACCAAGCACATTACATCCCTGAAAAACAATGCAAAATTAAGTAATGTGAATATCAAAAGCTCTCAGAAGAGAATGAGACATGCCTGCTTCAGCATCTGGGTCTGCTGTTAAAACTTTGAATTGCCATTTCTTCTATTTGGCCTGTAAAAGGATCCCAAACAGGTGTCAGCAACTTCTGTATCTGAAAAATGTTAAACTTCTCTGATGCATCTCCCTACTCCCCAGGTATCTCTTCTTCTGAAGGACAGAGTAAATCTATACATAACAAAGACTAAGCCCTTTAAAATTGCACCAGATCAATAGAGGTATGAAACCTGATTCCTAGAGTAACCAGTCTAACTTTACTCTTTCAAAGATGTATAGGCAAGTTAAAAGCTACCTTATAATTGGGCTGACAGTCTTCTTATGTGCTTGCATCTTTCTTATGCAGAAATGTATTGCTTTCAGTTGTTATTATCAGTCGTCATTAAAGATCAGAAAGTTCTGGAAGCAGAACTTCAGCAGTGCCTTTGACAACTTCTACTGAAAACTTCTGGAGGACTTGCAGGTATCTGATGGCAGTGAGTAACAGTCACGAACAAAGTTTTTCAGTGTGGTTAGCTTCTTGCTCTCCTAGAGAGGTTAACAAGTCAGTGGCACATTTGCAGCACATCAGTGGCAGAGATCCTGACCGTTGGCCACAAAAACTGTCCCCATTCTCAGCTTAGGTCTTAAGAGAAAGGCAGATTTTTTTAGCCTGGCAAAGTACTAGGCACATTGCTGCAAGCATAATGTATGTGCTGAAACTTCTAAAATCATACCCTACTTCTTCAGACATGTATCGTTCCTAAAGCTACATTCGTAGATGAGGCTGCTACCTCCTAGGCTAGCCCGCCCCCCCAGTGCTTGCAAAAGAGGATGATGGCAAGGGAGAAAGGCAAGAGAACTGAGACATCCCTGTGACTTCAGCTGATTGTCTCTCCCTGGGGTATTTATAAGCCGCATACTGGCGGGCTGGGGTGGGCAGTTGGCTCACCCTGACCTTGGGAGCTGGGAAGCCTGACTAGCATTCCTGGGAGCCATGTGAGCAGGACTGGCAGGCGCAGCTGCAGCCAATGGGGGGGCCCAGCAGTGGCTGCTCAGATTGAGTTTCACTCCCATCGCTTGAGATTATTCTCTTTCTCTCCCTGTTGTGTTTTTCCTCTTTGTTTATGGGATTGGACAGCCGAACGCATTGACGGAGTCTTAACAAGCCAGACGTTTGCCTAATGGATTTGGGATTCTGCCTTCAGTGCTGATCAACCACTTCTTGCCATTGCTTACCATAGCTCCAGCCCCCTTACACGGCTGGGCTTTTATGGCTCAAACCTTTCTGAGCACACAACCCGCCCTCCTGTATTAGGGCATTTTATGTTGTGTTCTCTCTCAGGTACTTCCTTTTTGCTCTCCTTAGAGGTTAGTATATGAGGCTTTTTAATGCATGGGAGATGGGTCAGGACCAGACAAAGCAACAGATAGAAAAAGGACTCCATCTGTACCAGTCTAATCAGACCGAAAAGGCGCTGCAAGTCTGGATGAGGGTTTTGGAGAAGTCTGCGGATCCTGCTGGCAGGTTTCGGGTTTTGGGTTGCCTCATCACTGCTCACGCAGAGATGGGCAGATACAAAGATATGCTGAAGGTAAGGCAAACTGGAGATGAATGCATGCCATTGTGTTGCATCCACTATGGAGAGTGGCTGGAGATCAGAATGTAAAATTAGGGCTTTCATTGTGCATATAGTCAGATGTACCAGCTCCTGGTGCATATTGTGGGCTGCCTCATTCACTGTGTTGACCAATAGCTCCAGCCTACAAGGTACGCAGAGTACTGCTTTCATTGGGTCTGGTCCCTCAGGATTCCCAGATTAATGAGGTTCTACAGACAATCAGGCTTCACAAAAAGGCATGAAAACATGGCCTTTATTTATTTTTTTTACTGTAAAAACTGTTTATAGCACATGCATTAGTGTAAAATGAGATCTCCAAATAGATTATATAGAATAAGTGTCAATCTTGAGGTGTCTGTTATCTTCTTCAACTGCTGTTTAATATCTGACACAGATCTTACACTTTTTTATTGTAACTGTTTGCATGGGGACTGATTAAGAGGGGAATGGGGATGCTTTTTTTTGCTGGGGGATGAAGGGTGATGAGAGATGTTCCAAGAGGGGTCTGACAGGTTGAGGTCAGAGGTGTTCCCTATTGTCAGGATAGCATTGAAGAAAGAAGGACATAGGGCTTGATGAAAGGTTGGCAAAAAGAAGCTGAAGCTTCACTAAAGATCATGAAGATAAAGCTTCTGAATAACTGGACAAAAGGAAGCTGACAAGTGGGATCTGAGAAGTCACAGGATCCACATATAGTAGCAGGCAGTGTTTGGGAGAGTGACTCAGGAATCTAAAGACAAGAGGATGTTGTAACAGTCTTAAGAAACTATCCCAGCCTGAAATAAGGTCTTGTTAAAGGGCTTTGATATTCTTGTCCTGATGGTTTTGGCTTCCTCTTAAGAGACTAATTATTCAATATTTAGCATAAAAAGTGAAGAAGGTGCTCACATCTCATTGAAAAGTGTTTGGTAGCTCTGTTTAGAAGGTGGGGCAGGGGGAATCCTCTTGCTAGTAAACCTGTGCGCATATCAAAGCCTTACCTACAAAGCAGATGCTTAGCATGAAGAAGAAAGAGGGGTATTAATACACTTGGAAAACATTTGAAGAAAAAAAAAAAAATTCTGAGAAGCCGTGTGGGATTAAGTGGTGGCAGAAACAACAGACTGATTAGAGAAGAGAGAATCGAAAAGGTAAGATGTGGCTACCTGAAGAAAACACTGAAGGCTTCACAGAAGCAAGAAACAGGCAAATGAATGGGCCCACGACACTCAAGCTGTAACTTCTTGCCTGAGAAGAGAACAGAAAACAGGATCAGAGTAGGTGAATTCTAGTTCTTCCCAGTGTTAGGAAAGAAAATGGCTTCAGTCAAACTAAGATTTTACACTGCAAATGATCAAAGATAGAGGATGGAGAACTTTAGCAATAAATCATGGGGAGAGGAAATAACAGGAACAAAAGGGGGTCTGTGAATTAAACACATGAGATTAACTGGGATTTAAGAAGAGTTATGATGCTCAATCTCTTGGAGAGAGAAATTACTTCACACCAAGGAACGAGGCTGTGACTATCAGGAAGTAATGAAGAAGTGATACAAAGGTAAGGGAATCCAGGAAAGCATAAGGTAGTGCACATTGCTGGATACACACAGCAGCCTTCCTAAAGCGCTAAGGAGGGGGGTGAACATACATACCCAAGCATAAACAGCTTGATTGTTTTTTATTTTGTGGAATATGTAATATATTCTAGTGGCTTAAATTATCAACTGTTGCCAGTGTGCAAAAGTGAAGCAATTGGTGCCTTTGGGAGTTACCTGTAAATCTAACTGCTATTCTCTAATGTAAACACATGGAGAAAATTGCTAAATATTTACCTTTGCTACAGGCATTAATTCCAGCCAGCAGTGTGCTTGGTTCATCACAAAACATACAAGAGAGTCTCTGCTCAGGAGAGCTTGTGGTCTAAAAGAAAAAGACTTCGAATCATTTGTGAGAACTGTATGCAATGAATCCTGAGGGTTATAGAACAAAAATGATTAATACGACTCAACTGTAATTTGACTGTATAAAACTGATGAATGAAGAAGCTTGCTTAGTTTCTTTGAGTACTTTAATAGCTTAAGCATTCCAGAGAAAGCAGAGTAAATTAAACCAAGTGAAAGAAAAATGAGTTGCATTGTCAGATGTTTTCTGCCTTACCTGCTTCTCTTCAGGGCCATTTAACGTTTTTTTCCACTTATTGCCATTCCAGTTCATCTTGTCCGAGAGGCAGTGTGGAGAGAGGTTTCTTCAGACAGCTCCCATGCCTTGTAAACCTCTGGGTAACTGCTCAATTTATACAGTGCTGCTCAGCCCATGCTGTGCTGCTCAGAGATGAGCCACTTCTCCAGTGCAGGATGCTACTGTGTGGGTCTTTGAGCTGTATTTATTTAAATGATATGCCTTTTATAAACACTGACTTTTCTACTTGAAGTTTGCAGTGGTACAGATTGACACAGCACGGGAGCTGGAAGACCCAGATTACCTTACAGAGGGCTACCTAAACCTGGCTCGCAGCAATGAGAAACTCTGTGAATTCCAGAAAACGATATCTTACTGTAAGACATGCTTGAACATGCAGGGTACCACTGTGAGCCTGCAGCTGAACGGCCAGGTGAGCCTCAGCATGGGCAATGCATTCCTGGGCCTCAGTGTTTTCCAGAAGGCTTTGGAGTGCTTTGAGAAAGCTTTACGCTACGCACACAACAACGATGACAAGATGCTGGAGTGTCGAGTCTGCTGCAGCCTCGGGAACTTCTATGCCCAGATAAAGGTGCAGTAACCTACGGGATGAGAGGATGGCGGGGTGGTGGACTCATTATGGAAAGAATTGGAAATTGTGTGAATTTCAGCTTAGACGTTTGCTACAGAAAGCGAAGCGCTGGGAGAGCATTTCAAGTTAAAACCTCTACTTGGTAAAGTCATCAGTGAGTATTCCCCTTTGTAGTAAGGATGGGAGGATTAGTGGAATGCTTATACAGCACAGCAGAAGCAGCTGTGAATTGAAAAGATCAAACTTAACTTCAAAGAAGATCACATCAGAGGAGGCACTGTGCACACAGGGCTGGCAGCCAGAACTCATGGATTCTCTTTCTAGCTCTACCACTATTGCAGGCAAATAGCTATTTGTATGTACAAAACCAGGCAAGAACTGTGGGTGGGATGATTTACTGGTTCTAACTAATATCACAAACTCAACAAATAGTTTCATAGAAGTCTTGATTTTTTGTCACTAATGGAAGACTCGCCAACTAAAGTGTTGAAAACTCCTTAAACTTCCCTCATAGTACCAAAAATAAAGAGGCAAATATTATACTGTATACTTTTGAGGTATGAAATAAGAAGAGAGAACAGAAACTAAAATGTTGAGGTTGCCTTTGTGCATCTTGGAGAATAAAAAAAAAAAAAAAACTTACCATTTTTGCAGCTTCATATATCTCATTTGAGAATGGTTTAGATATCTTTAATAGTTTTATGTCCTTATTGTAAAATAAGATTTCTTTCTAAAAAGTTTTTAATTCAGAAAGATGCTTAAAGTATTTTTATTAGTTATTGCCAATTTGGTAGGGCTGTGATTTTTTTGTTCCTGTTTCCTGCAATGCTGAATAACCAACCTCTCAGAGATCCTCACTCGCCATATGGAGAACATGAGGGCTCCACGTAGATGCTGAAAGTGGAGCTGATGCACGAGCAGAGAGTTTTCAGCCTTTAGTTATAGAAGATGGGAAATGATTCTGGCAGCGTGAGGCTGATGGTGCAATATATAAAATTCATTTGCTGTGTCGTTTCTCCAGTGTCCTGAACACATGGAGTAATATGAATTCAGCATATGGCAATTCCACCTTCCGCAGTTTGATATCCATGTCAATTTAGAAAACCAGGCGTGTAGAAGAGGACAGGCAGGGGAAGAAAAGCATACAAAAAAAGCAGCTAGCTGTTGCAGCATTAATAAATCAAAAATGGTTGCTTTTTTTTTTCCTTATAATGGTTGCTTTTTTCTCCTTATTTTTTTTCTTTACTTTTGCTGTACCTACTTCTGTCTGCTTGTCTGCCTTGCAGGACTACGAGAAAGCTTTGTTCTTCCCATGTAAAGCAGCAGAGCTGGTGAATGATTACGGGACAGGCTGGAGCTTGAAGTACCGTGCAATGAGCCAGTACCACATGGCAGTGGCCTATCGGAAGCTGGGGCGCTTGGCAGATGCCATGGACTGCTGTGAGGTATAGGGTGCAGGCAGATGCAAAGCATCAGAGGTCTCAGCAAGGGTATTTTGCCTACAGGACAAGACTGAGAGGAAGAAATGCGATGGCATTCACACCTGACTAGATACAGATGTTGCCTCCATGTCTTAGAGTTGTGGTCTCAGTAGCCCTGGGTGCCTCCAAGTTTGGGCCTATGAATGTCCCCTAGTTGGGAGTGTGAATGCAATTGTAGTTTCTTTAAAAAGGTTGTGCCATTTCTCTGGAGCTGACCCTTCAGTGGCTGGAGCACAGCCCAGCCCTGTTCTGAACCAGAAGCAAGCTCTCTTGCTGACTAAAGACTATTTCTTTCAGGAGTCCATGAAGATTGCCCTTCAGCATGGTGACCGGCCTCTGCAAGCGCTGTGTCTGCTGTGCTTTGCTGATATCCATCTCAGTCGCAAAGATGTGCAGGTACAGCTCTTTCCTGCCAGGAAGGACATAGGGGATGGCAAGAGGGTGTAAAAAGCAGGCCAAAGCACAACATGCATTTTCCTCCCTGCTTCTGCAGACGGCCTTTCCTCGGTATGATTCTGCCATGAGCATCATGACAGAGATTGGAAACCGCCTGGGACAGATCCAGGTGCTGCTAGGAGTGGCTAAGTGCTGGATGATCCAGAAGGAGCTGGACAAGGTCAGTTATAAACTTGTTTCTACACAAGTTTTTTAGATGAGATAAGAGCAGTCATTTTCTGAGCTGAATGCCCATCAACGTGCAGTAGAGCTGTTGCTCGTACAGCTGCATTTCTCCGAATGGTCCCTCTCAGTCAGGAATTTGTTGCTAACAGTATGAACATCCATTCTGAGTCAGCCTGGTGTCTTACAGAACTGTCTCATTAGTCAGTCCTGATGACTTTAAACACTACTCTGAGAAACTGTTACTGGGGAAAGGAAGTCTGCTCCTGCCGTTGTAGGCAATCAGCTTATCCTTTTGCTCTGAAATAGATTCCACTGCCTACTTTTTAGCAATATGACTAAGCTCCTTATTGTTAGTGACGATGTTTAGACAGCTCTACAGCTCCACCATGTGCTCTGCAGATAAATGTGTCATCAAATTCCTGGAGGAAATTTGAAGGTATATAAACCATGATGTGAAACAGAAATGAGAGCAGAAAATGAGTTGGGAATAGACAACAGGTCAACACAGTACAAGGAGGTGAAGTTACTTATTTTGAAAATACTGAGGCAGTGTATGTGTCTGAAATACCTGACTGTATTAAATGCTGCAGATTGCACTGCAGGAATGTTAGTGGGCTGCAGAGGGAGATGCTCAAAAGTTGGTCTTGAACGAGTGCTGAACAACCTGCAGAGCCTCTACAGTGACGCATCAAGATCCTGTTTTGGATGTAGATGTGCTGAAGTTACACTCTTACTAGTCGTGAGAGACACAAAGTATACAAAGTAAAATGAAGCATCTCAGAAGGAAAGCAGTATGTGTCTGTCAGAAAAGGCAAGTTCAGGGCGCTGTCAGCATCCAAGTTCCCCATGGTAGTAGGAAGTCAGCGGGGCGAGATACACCTTGCAATGTTAGTAACTAAATGCTACGTTTGCGTTGGAAGAAGAAACCTGTGGACATAAAACTGCCTAGTGTAATCCCTTCCAAGCCTCACATCTCATATGTGTCCTGTGGTACAGGATGCAGAAAGTAGGCCTATAAACAAGTTGAATATTCAGCACTCATCTAACCCCTACATCCCCTGGTCTCACCTTTAGCCATTGCCACCCTCTGCTAGCACAAACAGTTCTCACCTGTGAGCCCCTGATGAGGGCTTTGCAGACAATTCTCACCTGTGAGCCCCTGATGAGGGGTTTGCAGAGCACTGATCTCACCAAACCCGTAAAAGAATGAAATGAAGCTTGGATTCTGCTCCAGGTGTTAGAAGCAAGTCTGCCCTGGTGGTCAGGAACCTTATGCCCATTTGCCCCAAAGGTGACCTCCTCAAATGTTACAGTGGTGAATATTCCCCTCACTCCAAGCCTGTTCCTCAGTTTTACCAGTCCCAGTTTCCATTTTTCATGCTGCTCATCCCAATATGAGAATTAAGTATGGCAATACATGTACTTAACTATTTCCACTTTCAGATTCCCTGCTCTTGTCCCAATCTTCTTTGGCCTCCCAATCTCCTCACTTAGTCCCAGTCTCCTGTCATTGCATGTAGTCAATACTATGCCAATTCCTCCCTTGCCATTGGCACAGCCTGCTTGCCCAAACTCTTGTGCAGTCTTCATTTTCCTGTCGCAGACAAACAGTCCCCTGCACTTCTCAGCACCTCTTCCTCCGCCTCATGTGCTTCACTTTATTTCTTAGTCCCGGTCATTAATTCCAGGTTTTCCATTACACAGTCACTCTGCCTGGGCACAGCTCTCAGTTATGTTCTTGCTGCTGCTCTTCAGTTCCTGCCTCCCTCCTTTGTGAGTTCTTTACCCTAGGTTGTTGCTGCTACCACAGGTCTAATGCCATCTCCGCTGTGTTCTAGGTGTGTTCTTTCATCTCAGCTGGTCCTCATCCCATAGAATAGTGGTGATGCCAAATTATAGGGTGAAAATTTAATAATGTTCCTCATTATCAATATTGTGTCTCAGGGAAGGTCTCTTCTTCCTCTTGGACCTAAAGTAGGTCTTGATAGTTCTAGGAAACAGCGACTGATTATCAGAACAGTGGGGATCACTGTGGCATCTAAGGGAAAGTAGGGACTCAGCTGGTATAACATAACAGCTGCTATGCTAAACGTTTTGCTTCAGACTGAAAAAGAGTGCTAGCAGTACACTCCTACACTGCACCATGTGTAAGTAGGACAAAGCAGATATATGAAGAGCAGGAAAAAAATGGAGGAGCGTGGTATATTGATAGTGCTGATACCTTCTCCTCCCTAAGGTACAGATGAAATTGGAGTTCCCTAAAGATTATTGAGCATTAGGGCAGGATGGGGAAAAGGCTTGCTTTGCTTGTGCTTCATCCCAATCCTGAAGACAGTGTGATTCAGCTTAAATAAGTCTATGTTCTCTCTGCTTATAAACACCAGCCTCTGCCAATGCCATACCCCTTCTTTGTGTGGTTTATGGCTGGAACGGAAATGTAGCTCTGCGATTATTTGTGGTCTTTCAGGGAACCATAAAAGTTTCTTATGGATA
The DNA here is from genome assembly GCF_009819795.1 of Aythya fuligula. Taxonomy (NCBI): domain Eukaryota; kingdom Metazoa; phylum Chordata; class Aves; order Anseriformes; family Anatidae; genus Aythya; species Aythya fuligula. Next base: position 53,347,147 of record NC_045563.1, read on the forward strand.
AACTTTTTTTTGGGGGGGTATATCTGTCAGGCAGCCATCTTATGTCTCCTGAGTTGCAGGAATGCTTGTTTATCCAAATTCTACTCTGTACCTCTTTACCTCTTTCTTTTATTAACTCCCAGCAGGGTATTTATAGAAGTCTGTTTCTGTTATATCAGACTGAGAACTGATGATGTGTGCTCTCTGTTCACAGGCTCTGGAAAGCATTGAAAAGGGGCAGGAGCTGGCAGAGGGACTAGGGAACAAGGTAGGATACTGCAGCTTCTCTTCAGCACTATCTGTAGTCTTCTGTCAAGCAATTTAAGAAGCCTAGAGTTCATGTATCCACACTTGTTATTGCTTATTAAGGTCTCCATATTAATGATTAAGCATCATTAATTCATGATTAAGCATCATTAATTGATGCTTGACTTGTTTTGTTAAGTGTTTAGTTGTGGGCATTAGCACAGATGATCATCAATGTGCAAGTCTGTAAAGCGAGGGAGGAATCACAGTGGGAAGCAGTAAAAATGCAGTGTGAAACAACCATAGAGCTGGAGGATTAGAGTTCACTTCTTGGAAAATATTGTTGGCTGAGCAAGAGCTGAACAGCATGCTGGTTGGAGGCAGAGGAAAATGAAATGCAGCATATGTCATGCATAGTTTAGGAACACCATCTTGAAAAAGCTGCAGAGTGCCTCAAACCTGCTCTCCCCTTTTGTGATGCAAGGGTACGGTTAATATTAGGAAGTGCTGAGAGACCAAATGTCCTTCTGACTGACCCTGTCCCTTGGACAACCTGCTGTGCTGTTTTTTTCTAGCTGGACAACGGGGCTGGAGTAGTCTCCTGTCCCTCTGCTACTGTTCTGTCTTCGTCTTGGTCACTTTTCTTGTTTCTGCCCTTCATGCGCAGCTTGGCCTGCTGAAGCTCCACTGCCTGTGTGAAAGGATCTATCGCACAAAGGGGCAGCAGCGAGAATTGCGTGACCATGTAGTGAAGTTCCATGAATGCGTGGAGGAGATGGAGCTGTACTGCGGCATGTGCGGAGAGTCGATTGGGGAGAAGAACAACCAGCTCCAGGCCCTACCGTGCTCCCACTTCTTCCACTTGAAGTAATGAGCTGGAAGTACTACACATCCCTGCCATGACATTAGTCAGGGGCTAAGTGTCAGAGTAGGACACTTCTATCTATGTTATTCCTCAGGCTTTGTCATGCGTAACCGTGTCCCACAGCATCCCATTGAGTATCAGGGCCTTAAAGGATGAGATTTAGCCCTAATGTCCATCCCACTTCCATCCTCTAAATGATTGTTCATGCACATCCTTGCCTTGTAGGCAATTTCCAGATTATTCCACTTAATTCCTCCTGGGCAATTCACTTTGGGGCAGTTTGTCTTTTTGCCCTAAGTAGATAAAATCTACCTTTTAGCTAGATTTTGTATGGAGCTGTATAAGGCATTCAGCCTGTTACTGTGCCGGTACCACCCAAGGACCATTAGCTGTGCATACTTTTATTTTTAGACCTATAAGATGTGACAGAAAGTTGGTTCTTAACATCACCTATTTAAGAATACACCAAGGATCACCCCAGAGGCTTGGCAGCGGGCTCTGCCGTCCCCAGCAGCCCAGGAAAGCAGAGTTGCCCCCCGGGGCGGGGTGGGGAAGGGGTCGGGGCTCTGCCCTGTCCCCTCACCCGCCCGCTGCCAGCCGCCCCTTGCCTTGCAGGTGCCTGCAGACCAACGGGACCCGCGGCTGCCCCAACTGCCGCCGCCTCTCGGTGAAGCCGGGATACGTCTGAGCGCCCCCGGGGTCCCCCCTCAGCCTCTCCGCGCTCTGTGTGTATCGCAATAAAGCCGCACCACCGCCAGCCGCCCGCTGCCGCCCGCGGGGGGACGGGGAAGGGACCGGGACCGGGGAGGGGACCGTGAGGGGACCGGGGAGGGGCAGCGCGGGGCCGGCTCCGCCCCGAGATGGCGGCGGGGCCATCACGCAGCACTTTTGGGACCGCGCCGCCCCCGCCCGCAGATTCGCCACGGCCGGGCGCGCTGCGGGCCGCGGGGGGGAGAGAGGCTCTGAGGGAGGGTGGAGGGGTTGTAGGGACCCCGCACGGCCCCCGAGGGGCCGGCGCTAATTTTCGCCTCGGCGTCCGCGGAGGCAGCCGCGGGGAAGCGGCCGTGAGGAATCTGCGGCGGGGCAGCGGCCGCTGAGGGGAGGGAAGATGGCGTCGGTGTGGGACGAGTCTGAGGTGCGCGGCCGGGGCTGGGGGCTGGGGGCCGGGGGCTCGGGGCTGGGGGGCTCGGCGCGGGGCCCGCGGTGACGGTGCCGTTGTGCCCCGCAGGATGGCGTCGGCGAGGAGGTGCTGAAGATGTCCACGGAGGAGATCGTGCAGCGCACCCGCCTGCTCGACAGCGAGATCAAGGTAGCGCGGCCCGGCCCGAGCGGGGAGCCCGCGGGGTCCCTGAGGCGGCCACAGCGGGGCGGGGAGCGGGCCCCGGCCGCTGAGGGGGGAATGAGGGGAAGGGGAGGGCCTGGGGAGGCCGGCCCAGCTCCCTCAGATCCTTCTCTTGCACTCCAGCCCCCTGCCCATCTGTGTCCCCTCAGCCCGGGTTATCGGCCCCTTTGCTGTAAGGGGGGCCCCAAACTGGGCACCAGCTGGGATCTAACAGCTGTTGAGTGCCTGCCTCCATCTGCTGGCTGCGCTCCTGTTGTCACAGCCCAGGGTGGTGTTTGCCACTTTTGCTGCCGTGGCACGCTGTGGGCTCACGCTGAGCCTGTTGTCCCGGGTCTCTTTCAGCAGAGCTGCTCCCCAGTCTGTGTCACCACAGGGTACGCTCAGTTCCCACATGCGGGGCTTTGCATTTGTCTTTGGTGGATTTGTGTGGTTCCTGCACACCTGTTCCTCCAGGCCCTCATGGTCCCTGTGAGTGGCAGCTCTGCCTGTGCCTGTATAGACCGTTCCCTCACATTTAGTGTCATCTGCAGATGTGATGATTTTGTGCTCCATCCCCTCATCTGGGTCACTCACAAAAAGGATAAAAAGAACCAGTCCTGGGGTAGACTTGTCCCAAGATCCATAGGGTGGTATCAGACCTATCCCATGTACAAATGCACTTAAAACTTTAAGCTCATCCCTACTACTCGAGGCTAGTATTATTGAGATAAATTACTTCATAAATTCTACAGGGCAACTTTATCCTGCTGCTTCAGGCTTTGCAAGTGTTTCTAACTTCTTAACTTAAAACACCAAAGATAAATTTGTGTCTTGTTTTTAAATTGCAGAATAGAGTGTGTAGTATAAACAGCCTCCATTTTGTAGTAAGAGCATCACTGACATGGTGGCAGAAATATTTATTGGCACCCTCCCTTCATGTGGTTTTCCTTCAGCATTTCCAATACTAAATTGAATCAAATTTATAAATTTTTATGTTTTTATATAATGCTTTCTTTATCACTGCCTGTAAAGGTTCTGCCCTGTGGATTATTGTGTGTTATACTTAAGTTTTTAGAGAAGAATGGATTTTCCATTAAACAGGACCAATTCAGGTGCAGTGAGTTCTGAGACCATTTGGGGTTACAGTCGGTGGGGCTCACACTGTGCTCTCAAACTGTGACAGTGACCAGGAAAGGGAGCAAAGCGCATGTGGGTGTCCACCAGGTGGCACTGAGCACCACCTGTGTTAGGTACGACAGGCTTGGATGTAAACATGCTTACTGGTGGATGGTGATTACAGAGCTTTCTAATCTTTCAGCCGTTTTTCCTTCCAGTTAGTAGCAAAATCCACAGTAAAATTAAAATTATATAGTAAAATTAAAATTATATATTAGAATATATATAATATATATAAAATAAAATATAAAATATATATTATATATATTCTAATAAGAAGAAATTGTGCTCCCAATGTTGGGTTTGTGTGTTTTGTTGTCTTTTTTTTTTTTCTTATAGAAAGGTGTTATATCTTATTGAAGCCTAGGCCTAGGTCCTAGAACGTGTTTTGAGTAAATTCTGGAAGGTGTTTTGAGCAAATTTGCTGATGATATTAAACTGGGAGGAGTTGTGGACTCTGCTGAGGGTGGAAAGGCCTTGCAGAGAGATCTGGACAGATTGGAGAGCTGGGAGATCGCCAACCGCATGAAGTTTAACAAGAGCAAGTGCCGGGTCCTGCACCTGGGATGGTGCAACCCTGGCTGTGTGTACAGGCTGGGCGACAAGATGCTGGAGAGCAGCCCTGCAGAGAGGGATCTGGGGGCTGTGGTTGACAGCAAGTTGAACATGAGCCAGCAGTGTGCCCTGGGGGCCAGGAGGGCCATCCTGGGGTGTATCCAGCACCACATCGCTAGTTGGTCAAGGGAGGTGATTGTCCCACTCTGCTCCGCACTGCTGCGGCCTCACCTCGAGCACTGTGTGCAGTGCTGGGCACCACAGCACAAAAAGGATGTGAAACTGTTGGAGGGTGTCCAGAGGAGGGCAACAAAGATGGTGAAGGGCCTAGAGGGGAAGGTGTATGAGGAGCGGCTGAGGTCACTGGGCCTGTTCAGCCTGGAGAAGAGGAGGCTGAGGGGGGACCTCATTGCGGTCTGCAGCTTCCTTGCGAGGGGGAGTGGAGGGACAGGCGCTGATCTCTTCTCTTTAGTGACCAGTGATAGGACCCGAGGGAATGGTGTCAGGCTGCAGCAGGGGAGGTTCAGGCTGAACATCAGGAAGAGGTTCTTCACTGAGAGGGTAGTTGCACACTGGCACAGGCTCCCCAGGGACAGAGTCACAGCACCAAGCCTGTCGGAGTTTAAGAAGCATTTGGACTATGCTCTTAGTCACATGGTCTGAATTTTTGGGTAGAGCTGTGGTGCCAGGAGTTGGATTTTATGATCCTTATGGGTCCCTTCCAACCTGGAAGATTCTACAATTCTAGGTTACTTCAAGGCATAAGCTACAGGTCATGAACTGAAAAAACAGCTCACAAATTTAAAGAGGCTCCGCAGGGCTATGAGGATGACCCTTTCACTGGGAGGGCAGTCAGGCAGTGGAACAGGCTGTCCAGTGAAGTTGCAGTCCCCATTGTGTAGTCCTATTCCTTGGCTCTGGTAATTAAAATTTTACAAGATTCAGTTGGGCTCAGTCCTGAGCTACCTGGTGGGAGCACACAGCTGGCCCTGCTCTGAGCAGGAGGTCGGGGCAGAGGCCCCCAGAGGTTCCTCTCAGCCCGAGTTGTCTGATGAGCCTGATGAGGACCTGGCTATCTTCCTTGTGGGATGCAAGTCATGGATATTACCCTAGTGTTGAATGTTTTGCTTTTGAGGAAAACGAGGAGGTTTTTTTTCCCTATGGAAGCAAGTGATAAGTTGGTTTCTCATATGATCTTGTAGAATGTAATGGCTTTATAAAAATGGCACCTGCATTTCTTTGTTCCACTGGGAGCAGCAGCAGTGCATCTCACTGCAAAAGTGCTGCTAGTCCTGCTACTCTCAGTAGACACGAGCCCTAATTCTGCCATTCCCCGTTCATACGTTGTTTGCTTTGATGCTTTATTGTGATTCTTTTAAGTTTAGGGAGTTTCAGGCTGCTTGTTCCTATGCTATTGCCTATAGTTTTATCAGTGTTCCAGTACCTGATTCTTCTTTAAATCAGCAGAAAGTAACTTTTAAATGGACGGATATAGATGTGCACGTGTCTATGTTAAATTATCTGTGTATCTGTTTGTGTGTATATATATATATACATATAAAATACATATATACATATAATAGTAAAAAATAACAGTTTTATTGCAACCCTGTAGCTGCAACCCATATTGCAACCCTGTGAGCTGACATGTTGATTGGGCCGAATGTATCAAGTGACATTGGGAGGAAATTACTAAGGGGTATTGATTAGAGACCAAATGGACTGCATAGCTCTAACTCCTAACCAGTTTGGGCTATTTTGCTGTCTTCTCTTTTTCTGTTATGTTTCCCTTTGTCTACACTGTCTCCTCAGACTTATGTTTTTAGAATTTCTGTGTGTTCTACTTCTAGAACAACACATACATTTTATATTGCCTTAGACTTCTGACGTTATTTCTACCTCTTTCTTCTGCATGCTGAATCCAGATCATGAAGAGTGAAGTGCTCAGAGTGACCCATGAGCTTCAGGCCATGAAGGATAAGATCAAAGAGAACAGTGAGAAGATCAAAGTGAACAAAACCCTGCCGTACCTTGTCTCTAATGTTATTGAGGTGAGAGCGGCGTGCTTTTCTGGAGCAGAGTGAGAAGTGTGCACAATTTATGTCAGGAGGGAGGAGGGCAGGGGAGCTCATTAGTAATTTGAGTCATGGCATATTCTCAAACCACTAATGATCCTGGAATCAGGGCTTCAGGTTTTTCTCTTGGTTTCATTTGTGACCTGCAAGTGCTTATCACTTGCCCATGTCTTGTCTGGGTCATTTCTCAGGGAGGTGTAAGCTGCTGGACATCTCTACACAACACAGCTGTCAGGCACTGCTTTGCTTAGCATAGACTTGGATATGTGAAATCTGGCATGTGTTTTCCAAAAGTTGTGGCACGATGAATGGAAAGTGATGGCTCTGGTAATTAAAAATCTGTAAACTGTGCCCGGCTTTGCGTTAAGATAAGTTCTGTGGTTAAAGCAACAGTAGCTAAGAGACCCTAATCAGAAAGATTTTTATGAAAAAAGAAAGAAAGAAGAGAATGGATTGGAATTTACAACATTTAGAGAGTTTTATTCTTAACTAATAAGCACCAATAATAAGCACTAATAAGCACCCTGCTCATCCAAGGACTTGCTAACCAAGTCGTATGAATGCAAGAGGTTCTGTCCTTTAGCCACTTACACATCCACATCGTCGTGTGCCTGCTTTGTTCATTGTAAGAGGCCAGTTAAGTTTGCAAAAGCCTGGAGAAGGGCCAGATGCTACATTACATTTTTTTCGTAATTCAGTAATTTTGCTGATCTGCTTAAAAAAAAAAAAAAAAGGTGTTGGTGGTTCTACTTTTTAAAAGGGTGTTGTTTTGTACTTGTGTTTTCAAACTTAATGAGCTTAAGTCTTAATGTGAGCTGCTGTAATGGGAAAAGGAATCAGTGCTATTAGCTACTGCTTTGTTCTGGGCTTGATAGTGTCTTCCTGTTCGCTGCTTCATGAGGAAAGGAAGAGATGAATTTTTATAGGGTACTTTAAAGCATTTAGGATTCTACCGCTAATGGATAACGGGAAGTTTTTTCCTACTCCATGTAGTTTAGAAGCATTAAATCTGGGGGCATGCTGCTAGCCTGGTTATGTTACAAGGAATTCTCTCGCTCTGGTTTTCAGCTACTGGATGTTGACCCCAACGACCAGGAGGAGGACGGAGCAAACATTGACCTGGACTCCCAGAGAAAGGGCAAGTGTGCTGTCATCAAGACCTCTACGCGCCAGGTAAGAGCCATGTGCCCAGCGAGGTGCGAGGAACAACTAGGAATAACATCGGTCTGTTACTTGGTGAGGTTGGTCGCCTCACCGGTAGGGATGTAAATACAGCAGAGACGTTTAACGCTGCCTTTGCCTCTGTCTTTATCACTGATCGTGGGCCCTGGAGCCCTGAGCTGGAGGACCATGGCTGGGGAAATGATAAACTCCCAGCCAACCCTACACTTGTTTGGGATTTGCTGCTCCAGATGAGTGTGCCGAAGTCTGTGGGTCAGGTGGGATTCATCACAGGGTACTCAGAGAGCTGGCTGATGTCATCATAAGAGCTTTCTGTTATTTTTCAACAGTCTTGGGAATCTGGGGAGGTCTGAGCCAGCCAAGAAGCTGGCTAAATTTGCCCCAGTTTTCAAGAAGTGTAAGAAATACCCTGGTAATTACAGGCCCGTCAATCTGACTTCAGTGTCTGGTAAAATGATGGAGAAGATTACTCTGGGAGTTATTGAAAAGCTGCAGTCATTGGTCATAACCAGCACAGGTTCATGAGGGTGAAGTCCTGCTTAACTAACTTAGTGTTCTTTTACGATAAGGTTACCCATCTAGTTGGCCAAGGGAACCTAGATAATGTGATATTTAGTATTTTGATTTCAGCAAAGTTGTCAATACTGTGTCTCACAGCATCCTTCTGGACAAAATGCCCAGCACACAGCTAGACAAGTACCTAACGCAGTGGGTGAACAACTGGCTGATGGGTCAGGCTCAAAGGGCTCTGGTAAACGGGGTTACATTGGGCTGGTGGCCAGTCTCTAGTGGGGTTCCCCAAGGTTGCATTTAGGGATAGTTCAATGTTTTCATAAGTGATCTGGGTGCAGGATTTGAATGCATACAAAGTATGTGGGTAATACTAAATCAGGAGGAGCTGCTGACTCCCTTGAAGACAGAGAGGCCTTGCAGAGAGATTTTGACAAATTAGTGCTGAGCAATTGGCAACTGTGTGAAATTTAACACAGCAAGTTCTGGATTTTGCACCTGGGACAGGGTAATCCTGGACATATGTACTGAGAGACTGGGCAGCAGCCCTGTGGAAAGGGATCTGGGGGTTCTCGTCAATGGCCAGACATGAGTCACCAGCATGTCCTGGCAGCCAAAAGGGACAACCACACCCTGGCGTGCATCAGGCACAGCACAGCTAGCTGGTTGAGGGAAGGGATTGTCCTGTTCTGCTCTGTGCTGGTGCAGCCTCACCTTGAGTACTGTGTGCAGGTTGTGGCGCCACAGCGTGATATAAAGCTCTGAGAGAGTATCCAAAGGAGGGCTACAAAATGGTGAAGGGTCTGGAGGGCAAGATATGTGAGGTGTGGCTGAGGTCCCTTGCTTTGTTCAGCCCAGAGCAGAGCAGGCTGAGGAGAGGCCTCATGGCGGCCTGCAGCTCCCTCACGAGGGGAGCGGAGGGGCAGGCACTGAGCTCTGCTCTCTGGGGACAGGGACAGGACCCGAGGGGACGGCATGGAGCTGGGACAGGGGAGGGTCATGCTGGGGGTTAGGGAAAGGCTCTGCACCCAGAGGGGGTCGGGCACTGGGATGGGCTCCCCAGGGCAGTGGCCATGGCACTGAGCCTGCCAGAGTTCAGGTGGTTAGACAGTGCTATCAGACACACGGTTTGAGTTTTGGGTGCTGCTGTGTGGAGCCAGGAGTTGGACTCAGCGGTCTCTGGGGGGTCCTTTCCAACTTGGTGTATTCTATGGGCCTGTGACTGTATGAGTGCTGAAAAGAGTCTTACTGTAGTACAGCTGGTTTTGCTTACCTTTCCTATAGACATATTTCCTGCCTGTTATTGGCTTGGTTGATGCTGAGAAGTTGAAGCCTGGAGACCTAGTGGTGAGTGATGTTGTGACTGTTAGGAATTTCAGAAAATTCCAAGTATCTTGTCCTTTAGAAAGGAGACAATCTGTCTAGATTATTTTGAGACCATTTCTATACTAAAATTCTAATAAAAATGAATATCATGGGTTTATTAATATTTGTAGTATAGAAAAGTAGTGGGGGGGGTTATTTATATATATATAAAAATATATATGTGGGGGTATAGATATATATATGTATATCTATATACTTATATACTATATAAGTATAAACTATAAGTATATATATACTTATATATATAAGTATACTTATATATATACTATATATACTTATATATAGTATATATACTATTATATATATACTATAATATATATAATATATATATTATATACTTATATAGTATATATAATATATTATACTTATATAGTATATAGTATATACTTATATACTATATAGTATATACTTATCGTATATACTTATATATATAAGTATACTTATATATTTACTATATATACTTATATATACTATATATAAGTATATATATATACTATATATACTTATATATAGTATATATAAGTATATATATATGCTATATAAGTATACTTATATATATAAGTATATACGATAAGTATATACTATATAAGTATATACTATATATACTTATATATATATACATATATATGTGTGTGTATATATATATGTGTGTATATATTTATATGTATATATATATAAGTGCCCAAAATTTAGATATCTCCCTAGTAAGCTTTCTGTTAGCAATCTTTTGTACCATAAGTAAATTGGGCCTCTTCCTTTTAAAACATGCCCAATTTGTTGCGATGTTGTCCACCATGCCAAACTGTTGTGATTTGATGGTGTTAAGCTTGTTATCCCTGCATCCTTGCTGCGCAGAGGATCATCTCTGAATGTGTGTTCATTAACTGCTATCTGAAGGGCCTGTTAAAAGCAAAGAGCTTGTGTTTGCAGGGTGTGAACAAGGACTCGTACTTGATCCTGGAGACTCTACCCACTGAGTATGATTCACGGGTGAAAGCCATGGAGGTGGATGAGAGGCCCACAGAGCAGTACAGTGACATCGGGGGACTTGATAAACAAATCCAAGAGGTGATACCAGTGTGACCGAGGACAGCAGTCTTTGAACTCAAAACGGGCAGCCTGGATTCGTGGCGTTTGGTTTTATGTCTTAATACTTTTATTTTGCTGCAGCTTGTGGAAGCCATTGTCCTGCCAATGAATCACAAGGAGAAGTTTGAAAACTTGGGTATCCAGCCTCCCAAAGGAGTTCTTATGTACGGGCCTCCAGGAACAGGGAAGACACTTTTAGCTCGAGCGTGTGCTGCGCAGACCAAGGTAAAATGAACCTTAGAAAATGTACGCTGCTGTAGAATAGTAGCTGAAAAAGAGTAAGGACACATCCAAGGGGAAAGGGAGTATATCTACACACTGGTGTTACTTGGGAAGGTTGGGACTTTTTTTGTTTGCTTATTTGCTTGTTTTAATTAAGAGCTTGTGTAGTACTCAGAACTGGCACTACTAAGAAACTAGACACAGGACTGTCTTTCACTTCCCAGGCTACGTTCCTGAAACTTGCTGGTCCACAACTTGTGCAGATGTTCATCGGTGACGGAGCTAAGCTGGTACGAGATGCTTTTGCTCTAGCCAAGGAAAAGGCTCCTTCCATCATCTTTATTGACGAATTGGATGCCATTGGAACTAAAAGGTGAGGTACAGGCCATGTTACAAAGCTCTTGGGCTGTCTAGCAGTCCCTTTTGCCTGTGTGTGTGAGGGAAGTCAGGCTTAATGCACGGCCTGTTCAGAAACAGGGTAAAACAAAGCACAGATACAGTGTTTGCCACAGTCCTTGGGCTCAAAGCACATGTGCTTGAGTGCAATACATGAGCTTAACCAAGGCTGTGAACTGCAGTCATTCTGCCTTTTTATGTGATTAAAAACATAGGGGCAGGGTGGCCAGGTTCTAGCTGATTTCCCCCCCTTGTTTCCTCCTCAGGTTTGACAGTGAGAAGGCTGGCGATCGGGAGGTGCAGAGGACCATGCTGGAGCTGCTCAATCAACTTGATGGTTTCCAGCCTAACACACAAGTCAAGGTTGGTATCTAGCAGAGCACTACCAGGGGCCAGGGCATTTTAGCAGGGGAAGAAAAACAACATTAAAATTATGTCCACGGAATAAGCTGGGTAGATCCCTGGGGAGGAGAGAGGCCCATCCTCCAGGTGCCTCAGCCTGATCACCGTGCTTCTACTTAGGTGATCGCTGCAACCAACCGAGTCGATATCTTGGACCCAGCTTTGCTCCGCTCTGGACGATTAGATCGCAAGATTGAGTTCCCGATGCCTAATGAGGAGGCCAGAGCCAGAATTATGCAGATCCATTCACGCAAAATGAACGTCAGGTATGGAAGAGGCATGACCCTGGGGCTGTGTTTGCCACTCACATTGGGGGTATGTCAGAGCTGTGGCGTGGTGGTAGGCACTCTACTGTGGTGAGAGTTCACTCGGGTCTTAAGGAATTGCTGTCCCTTGCTTCTGCTTGGGACGTGTGCTCAGACTTCTCCCTCCCTGCTCCTATCAGCCCTGACGTGAACTATGAGGAACTGGCGCGCTGCACGGACGATTTCAATGGAGCCCAGTGCAAGGCTGTGTGCGTTGAAGCGGTAAGTGTTCTCCTACAGCAGCCAGCACTGGTAAGGGGGGGATGAGAAAGCTCAAGTGGAGCACTTCATCAGAACTGATGCAGCGCTCACATGCCATCACTAAATACTGTCTTGTTGGGCAGGGGATGATTGCCCTCCGCCGTGGAGCTACAGAGCTCACCCACGAGGACTACATGGAAGGAATTCTAGAGGTTCAAGCAAAGAAAAAAGCCAATCTGCAGTACTATGCCTGATCTCTGCCCAGTCAAGGTTGTGGCCTTGGCAGAGCACAGGACTAGACTGGACTGTACCCCTTTCTGTCTGGAAAAAATAAAGCATTTTTTCCCTCTAAAAAGGGTGATGTGTTGGGGCTGTCGCCCTTGCTTAGTGGTTCTACATCTACAAAAGGCAAGGGGAGACCCGTCTGTCCTCGGTGCCCGTCATGCTGCCTTTGGAGCCTCCTGCTAGGACTGGATTAAATCCTGCTCTGCTGCTTCAGAATGAGGACCAACAGGTACTGTTGTACGTACTGCAGTAAGTGTACTTGGATATCTGCGGCTCAGACAGCATTCCCCCTTTTTACCTGTGCAGCCAGGGAACAGAGCGTACAACTTTGTTACGATCTTAGAATTCTTTTCAGCAAACACTCATTTTGCAGGGGAGAGGTGAACAGGATTCGCACATGAACGATGCTGTAACTATAGCATTTAAACTTAGCTCTGGAATATTTTACACCATATGTACGTGAGCTTTCTGGTGAGTCAGTCTGGTAATTAGTAGCAAAGAATTCACAATTACATCCACTGAGCAAGTCTTTCAGTACTTTTAATGCCAGTTGAGAATTAAAACTTCCATTTAAAAATTACACTTTTCATAAATACACTGACTTTAGCATTAAGTATCTTACATGCCACTGTATTGTATTTGAAGTACAATGTAAACATCTCCAAATGCTGGCCATCTCATCTTTATCTGTGCAGTTTTTGGACACTTGGGAGAGGGGCAGGGATGTAAGGGAAGAAAGAATAGGTGAATGAAAGAAAAACGCACCCCAAAGTACTTTGGCTGATGTTCCTGAGTTAGCCCTAGTACTTGCACTGGTTCCAAGGTCCGTTTTAGAGGGAGCTTGTTCCAGTGGAGCATGCATGTTCTTGTCGTGCTGTGCTCAGGGGGCATTTGACATTATAAAGGGGTGGGTGGGTGGTGAAGTGAGCAGAAGCCACGTGTTCCTGAGGCAAATACACTGCAGTTCCTTTGGACGTGAATATTGGAGGGGGCTGTACATTCTGCTATTTCAGCAATACTGCTATTTGAGCTCGGGGAAAATTACTCATCTCCTTTCACAGAACAGGAGTTGCACCCACAAGTTATTTGGGTGGTGAAAGTTGATCCCAGCAGCTCAAACTATGACTTACTTTCAGAAATGTACCCTGGCCTCTAGCTGAATTGTCACAAGCTGCATGTTGCATACATCTCCCCATTAAGCAAGGGGACATTAGCCAAACGAGTAACCTTACCTGTGGAAGAAGCTGAGGAAAACCTTCCCCTCCTCTCCTAAAGCCGGTAAGAAATTTTCAGAGGCTTGCTGTTCATTTACAGCAGGCTCCTTTTGGAAACAGCTTTAGTGGTGAGTAAATAGCTGATGCTACAGCATAGAATAGCACAGATATCTGCTTTAGATGAATTAATACTAATGATGGGCTAATTCTTTGGCCTAAACCTCGGCTTAGATCAAGGTTCTTTTGGGAAATGATGGCCTGAGCCAACACTAGACAAGTTTGTTGCAAAAGTGTTCAAGCCAACCTCACATAGCTCCTTCCCTAATTTGGGTCTGAATTACACAGACCTGCAGCAATAGAGTTGGTGCGTAAACATCCCTTACAACTGGACAATAACAGGACCATGGAGGTACAGTTCAAAAAACAGCACAAAAGAAGACACAGCCTTGGACTTAATCCCTTGTAAACAGAAGAAAAACAAAAACAAAAACAAAAGAACTGTCCCCCTTTAAACCATCAATGAGCAAATCAGCAATAATTCAAACCTGGAGTTACTTGCAATGTCTGTGTCCACGACGCGTCTGTAGCAGCGTCCCACAGGCTGGTACTTCCCACCGCTATGGCACTGCTCCCACGCGCTAACGTGCCACCTCTTCCGGTGTTAACCCACGGCTCTGCCCAGGCTGCGCGTCCCAGAGTCTCTCCTCGCTCCCTCCGAGGTCACACGGCCCCGTTTTCTTGTCTGGGTTTTTGTACGGATGCCCGCGAAGTGTTGAGTGACGGGGCCAGTGTGCAGAGGAACCCCGCCAGCAGGGTGAGGCCCAGGCCTCCCCAGGCACAGAACATGGACCAGCCATAGCCATGACTGATGTCCTCTGGCAGCCCATAGACGTAGCGGGGATAGCGAGATAACTCAAAATTGATCCCGGCTACGCATGTGCAGAGTGAGATGATACAACACGTACCTGCGGGAGAAAAGCAAGAGGGTTCTACAGTGCCCTCGGGTTAATTATGCTGTTTGTTGTCCCCCCTAGGTATTTTAAAAGTCATTTTTCAAAAACAGGCATTACACCTTTTTCTACTACCAGTCACTTCTTAAAAAACAGAGGAAGAAGAATTACAAAATATGTAGCATTATAAGATACCTTACTTCCCACATAAGCAATATTGTCTTAACTAAAAAACAAAAAACAAAAACAAAAAAAGCCAAAGAACATTTTTAGCATGAGTCTGTCCAGTGCAAGTCCCTGAAGCAGGCAGCAGCAGTCACTGTTTGCTGTGAAAACATTGACTATAAAATCAAAGTGAAATGCTTCGGGAAAAACTGTGACACATTCCCCTCCCAATTTAACCATCTAATCCTTTTAGGTCATCTATCCTTTTAGGTCAGGGCTCACAATTCAAAGATTAGCTGTAGCTTCAAAAACCAGATACAATTGAGGCAGGGTAGAATTTAGCTCAATCACATCTACATTATTTGAGCTAATCAAGTCACACCAAGCAGCTCAATGGTGGCAGCTCTGCCTTTCAATTAAGAAAAAAAAAAACATGCCTCTACTTAAAAGTTGCCAATTTATTGCTTCCATTTAAAGAGTCAGCCTTGCAGCAACTCTGTAGCTCACCGTTTTGGTGCATTTGTTCCTACTATGCCCCTTTCAAGTAAAGAAACACTGGCCTAGTTTTTGAGGGCTGACATGAGCATCTGTGATCAGCCGCAAGGTGCTGTACGTTGATTATTTTCTTTAAGATTCCCTAGAGAAAATGATGAGCTGAGCTGCCTGACAGGAGCAGCGGGCTGCACGCAGTCAGGGCAGGCAAGAGGCCTGTGCTCACAGTCCCTGTGGCTACAACACACCACTCCCCAGAGCAGGAGGTGTGTGCGAGTACAGCCAGGGCCACCCACCCAGGCACACGCACGCCCAGGTCCTGCCTGGTGCCAGAAGTGGCAGCCCCGTGCTGTGCCCATGGCTCGCTGCACTAACGAATCGCTTTGGGTTTGCTGCGGGGCTGACTCGATTTTAAGAGCACCTCCCCAGCCAACTGTGTTGACTGGTGGTGCCAGAAACAACACACACGAAGCGCTCTCACCTCCCATCAGGAAGAGCAGCCCGGCCACGTACTGCATCAGCTCCTGCTGTTTGCAGCAGCCCAGCACGCCAATGATCCACCCAAACAGGATGATGGAGACGGCCATGCCGATGAAGCCAGCTGTCATCCTCCGCAGATCTGAGGAGAGAAAGCAGAAAATGCAGAAAGAAGAAATGAAGATGACGTCACCCAGACACGACAGCAGGGAGAAGAGTCTGGACAGATTTAAACTTGCTGTTGCTAAAGCTTGTACTTACACCTATGTGCTCCTCCTCCTGTAGCTTCCTTGCGAAAGTTTCAGTGCTACGTGCAAATTACCTCTCAGCACCCAGCCAGCTGGCCTCCCTTCTGCTGGGCACTACAACTAGGAGCTCTCTTTTGCTGACCAAGAGCAGTACCAGCCAAACACTCCTCAGCATTGGCCAGAAGGGGCACGTTATGAATTCTGCAATGGTTTGTAAATGTCAGTACCGCAAAGGCTTGTGTGTGTGCATTTCTTTGTGAGTGTTGAAAACAGAAACCAAAGGAGGAAGGGGACGCTGAAGAGAAGTAAAGCACAGGAAGGCAGGCGCCGTGAGGTGAAGACAGGAATAGTGGGAAGACAAGCAGACGGAAGATCAATACAGCATGAAGGTAACAACTACAGTAACAAACTCCAAAAATAAAACACTTAGACAACCATGATATGAACAGCACCTCGTCATCCACAACACAAGCAGTGGTCCTGCCTCCTCGGGGTTCAGGCTGTAGCTGAATTTCCTCAGCACTGTGGCTCACGTGACTGTGGCTATGAAGCATTTTGTGAGGCAATGGGACCAAACAAGTACAGGGAGAAGCAGGAGCAGAAGAGCCTGATTAAATCATTGTCAGCAACAGGCTACAGGTCAGTCAGCTGCGTGGGAAGGACTGAGGCACGAGGCAGCTTGTGGGCTGGGAGCCAGCGACAGGACAAACGGAGATGTTCCCTAAAAGAGCTGGTTGCCAGGGAGCTGCACCAGGTCGCTAGTGTGCACACAAGAAAATGCACCAAGCTCTGCACAGACGAGATGGTGACGCAGCACCTTCGCTGCAAGCCAGCTAGAAACTGCCCATCCCCAGATCCAGAATAAAGTTATACCTTGCAGCACACTTTTCTGTATTCCCATTTCACTTGCATAAGCCCCTCCAAATCTTACGTCCCTTTCCACTTGTACTGCCAGCTGCTTTCCCATTTCACTAACAAATAGGTATTTATACCTCTTTATACCTGTGAAGGGTATCTGATGTAAAGCCCTCACCTGGCATTACATTAAAGCATCACTAATCCAAACAGTCGTGTGCATCACTTGGGTTACTTACGGAGAGCGTGCCACTCGTCCTGCCGGATGGTGTTGGTGATGTTGATGGGTAAGTTGCGAGGCAGAGAGCTGGAGGTGTAGTGGTACTTCACTGCGGTGCAGCGCTGAATGACTCCTGCAAGGGAACACCAGTGTGAAACACGGCACAATCCCCGTGCTTTGCACTTGCTGCTGAGTTGGCTGGCCCAGCAGAGCTTACACAAGGGAAGTCTTAGTTCGGTACCAGAGCAAATACCATCAAAAAAGAACCGTTTACTTCAGGGACTCAGATTAGGAGTGGAGGGAGCCTTGCTATAAGGAAACACTGGCTAAGGGGGAACCCTGCTACCCCACGCAGGCCACAGGAGGAAAAGCCTGAAGGTAAACAGCAATGACAGCCACCAAAAATGGATCCAGAAGACTCCTAGAGGAACTGGTACAACCTCTTTGGGATAGCTGAGGAGACAAGAACATGGCAGAATACCAGCAGGACTGGTTTGTTTCTTAAGAGTACAGATTTCAATCGCTTTCTCAAAATTTTGAATGAATGCTAAAAAGTGAATTGAAAGGGAGAAAAGTTTGAATCTAATCCAGTAGTCATTTGCTCTTTGCTTTATTTTTGATGGACAATAGTACCCCTGCAGGCTTGTTTCCACCGTAGCTTAAAGTAAAGCGTATCCCTCATGCAAACGTGAACCTACATACATGCTCTTCTCAAAAGGAATTTTTAGTTTAGAAAACAAGGAGAAGGGGAACTAAACTTGGATAGTGGGGAGGGAGAGACCAGTCAGAAAGGTAACAGAGCTAAATAGCACAAAAAGTTCCCCTTAAACAATGGCCACAGGTCATTACTGGCACTTGAATGCTGGGGCAGAAGAACCACTCAAAAACAATCAGCTGGCCAGTGAGCTAATTAAGCTGGTGAACAATCACTAGCAGAGAGCTGCAGACTCAGTGACCAGCTTTGCAAAAGATGAAAGAAAACCCAGGAGAAGAAACGAGCTTTGAGCTGCTCCCGTAGCAGTGGGAAGCCTTATTTTGTTCTCTAACAGCACTCCCTGGGTCAGCACTGAGCAGTTCCTGCAAGGAGGAAGCCCCCACTTCACAAGGCCGGGAGGAGTGCACACAAGACCCAGCCAACTCCAGCAACCACGCCAGGGAGGGGAAGGTGATCTGAAGTTCCTCACGTTAATAAAACAGTGACATTTCTTGCTGAAGTGGAACAAGCAGACATGCAAAGCACGTGCCCCAAAGAGGGAAAAGCCCAACGCTAGATTTCCACACAAAGCAGCAGAGCACTGCAAGCGGGCTCCTGTCCTCGGGTGCGCTCCCCACTGCCTCCCGAGCCACAGGGAAGCTGCCCTACCTGCCCCATGTGCCTCTCCCTGCTGAGCAGTGTCGTGGTTCCGCTCGAGTGGGCAGCCGAGCTCCACCACAGCCGCTCTCTCACTCCCCCTCCTCAAAGAGGAATGGGGAGAAAATATGTGAAAAGGGCTCAAGGGTTGAGATAAGGACGAGAAAATCACGCAATAATTATTGTAACGGGCAAAACAGACTCGGCATAAGGAGATAGTAAGATTTATTGCCTACAACTAACAAGCGAGAGAAGTGAGAAAACAAAGGAAAAAAAAACCAAAAGCACCTTCCCCCCCCATCCACCCTTTTCCACCTCCTCCCCCCGAGCGGCGCAGGGGAACGGGGAATGGGGGTTATGGTCAGTCTACAGCACTTCTTCTCTGCCGCTCCTTCTCGGTCACTCTCGTCCCCTGTGCTGTGGGGTCCCACCCACGGGATGCAGTCCTTGATGAACTGATCCGGCGTGGGCTTCCCACAGGCAGCAGCTCTTCCAGAACTGCTCCAGATATGGGTCCGTACCACGGGGTCCATCCCTCAGGAGAAAACTGCTCCAACCTGGCTCCCCTACGGGCAGCAGCTCCTGCCAGATCACCTGCTCCTGCGTGGTCTCCTCTCCACGGGCTACAGGTCCGGCCCGGAATCTGCTCCGGCAGGGGTCTTCCACAGGCGGCAGCCTCCGTCGGTGCAGGGCCACCTGCTCCACCGTGGTCTCCTCCACGGGCTGCAGCGTGGAACCCTGCTCCACCGTGGTACTCCATGGGCTGCAGGGGGACATCCTGCTTCACCATGGTCCTCACCACAGGCCGCAGGGGACTTCTGCTCCGGCGCCTGGAGCACCTCTCCCCCTCCTTCTACACTGACCTTGGTGCAAGGCTGTTCTCCCACTCCCTTGACTCTCCCGGCTGCTGTGTGGCGCAGCGTTTTTTCCCTGTCTTAAATATGCTCTCACAGAGGCGCAAAACAACATCGCTTATTGGCTCGGATCTGGAAAACAATGGGGCCCTTCCCAAACATGGGGCAGCTTCTAGATCTTTCTCACAGAAACCACCCCTATGGCTCCCTGCTACCAAAACCTTGCCACGTAAACCCACTACAAGCAGGGCACCCGCCTGGCGGCTGTTTTGGAATGGGTCTGTAGGGCTGCCTGAGAACATCTGCTCCGCATTGCTACAACAGTTTACATATGGAATAAAGTAAAACCTCCACCTTCTTATACAAATCCGGTTGCTCAGACATTCTCAAATAGCAGTTCATTCTGGTTCTGGTTTAAAAAACTTTACTCCTCCTAATCCGTTCTCCAGAATTCAAAGTGCTGACTTTATGTAGGCAGCACATAAGCCCGTATTAAAACAGCACGGTTGCAAAGTGAAGAGCTCAGGAGATGGAGAATTCCAGGGCTTATGGTGCCCACTAAGCTCAGCTCTGACCCCTAATCCACAGACCTGGTGACAGCCCCTGATAACACCACCATAAGCCAGTCTTCCTCTAAGATCCTGAGTGTGGGATGGACCCATTCTGGTGTGAGCCGCAAGCAAAACAAGGGTGGCCACTCACTGTAGGTCCCTTTTCCATGTGATAAAAAAAGCTGAAATACGTAGGCAAGAGTCAGAGGATCAGGTAAGTGGTAAGAGTGATCTCACAGCTGAACGTGACCCACTTTCTCCCACAAAATTATTGCATGCACCAAGGCAAGCCTCAGTAGCCAGGTTTTGCAACTGCAGTAACAAGTTCACATGTCCAGTTTGGTCAGGTCTCAGTATGATTAGCAGAGACACCACGCACTCAAATACACACAAGCACTTCACGGGGCTGCATTTAGCAGTGTAACACCTTGTTCTCTAAGTGCTCACAGAAAAAAAGAAAACCACAAAGTAACTACAAAATCAAATGCATTCCAAAGGTACCCTGTTTAGTCCTTTGTCTTAAGTCCTTACACAGCTGAAATCATAGGCTATAAAATAGGGAGAGCATCCTGTCCTCCATTTCAGAAACCTGCCAGCAAAGTCATTTTGCTTTTGTTTTGTGCTGCTCAGAAAAGCAGCACAGAAAAGCCTGCCAAAATTTAAAAGTTTGCCTTCAGGCAAAGGTTTGAATAGAACAGAGTAGCGTGGTGAACAAGGAGGACAAAAATTAAGGGAGCGCTGTTGGTTTTGGCACACAAATAATTTGAGAATGCAGGACAGAAGGGGACACGCGCTTGAGAGATTCGATTATCATACGGTCTATGTACAAGAAAAAGGTTACGCGGGCAGCCTGATCCTAGCAGTTCTTAGGGGCATTAAAAGAACATTATGAAAGTTGCACTGCATGTGCAATTTTCTTGATTAAAAAATAAACATGAGAAGCAGCGAAGTGCATCTGGCAGTGTCACATTGACACGTTCATGGCCAACCCACACGACTGTAGCCTCCCACTCCAAGGCTGTTTCTCACACCTTGCCCTCACATCCTTTTCCCTCAGGGCTGCAGCTGCAGACAGGTTTCCCTCCTGTGACCTCTCACTGCCCTTGGGGCACCACACCTCTGTGTCCCTGGATGCATTCTTTTTCCCCAGCTGAGCACTGAGGCTGGGCAAGACCAGAGGATGCTGGCTATGAAGAATTTCCGGACCCCAGATACCCAGGCAGAGCACAGGCCCCTTGTCCCTTGGCTGCCACACACCTGGAAAGGGAGATCTGGACCCACTGTAACACACGGAGTTTGTAGTCCTTGGCTCTGCGCACCGATTTTTTCTCAGTTTAGTCTCCAGCTCTCTCTGCCTTTGAAATGTGTGTGCCAGTGCTACGAGGAGGAGATGGAAGGCCCTCTCCTCACCACGGGTGAGGCCAGGGGCGGCTACCGCTGAGCTCCCAGCGCCAGCTCTGGCCCTCCCCTGTTTCCTGCCCCAGCACCAAGCAGCCTCAGCAGCCCCCTGGCCTATTCCGGCTATTTTTCCCCATGACTGCTCCTCACCTCACAGCTCTGGATCACTTTGTCCACACCGCTGCCCAAAGCCCTCTAGATCTGGTAAATCAAATTTCTTTTTAAAAAATACAGCTCTTAACAACTATAGTTATTAACAGATCGTACTTACCAATGGCCACGACTAAACAGCTTGAGTTTACTAAATATCCTGCTCTAACACGAGCTCTGCTCTAACCTATCCTAACCTATCCTATGCTCTATCCTGCTCTAACACAGCCACTCCTGTAACTCTTCCATTTTCTCACCAGCTGGAAAGCACAGGGAATACAGACACTGGGATGGAGCAGTTTTCTTTTAAGGGCCTCCCTCCTGCCACAAACTGCAGTGTTCCCCTGCTTAAGCATATGGTAGTTCTCACCTTCTCAGCTACGTCATGATACTAACAAGTCATTTTTACCCAGCACGTGCGAGACCCACCAATCCCATCCCTCAGTCTTTTCAGAACAAGCTTGAAAAGCAATAAAAAGAACAGTTTATGAACAGTGATGAACATTTTTTGGTTTTCATTCCTTCAACTTACTCGTGTACAAATGCACATTGTTCAAAAGAACCCACCAAGTTACCCAAAGCAGCCCATTGGAACTGATCTTTCCTAATTAATCATTTTCTACAGTCACCACTTTGCAAACACTGTTTCTCGTATTGATAGACAAGACCACTAAACAGCGTATAATGAGTCCCAGCAGGACCTCGCCACGAGTTCTCCATGCAAAATGATTTTGTTGCCGTCTCCAGGGTGGAATGCACTGAGCCCAGGCATTATTCGATGAGGCAGATTGCTCAAGTTCTCGTGCTCACAGAGACTGCCCCTACACACAGAGACCCTCTCATTTTACCCACCATGTGGTTCAGTTCTTTGGCTGCTATCTTGTACTAATTGCTAATCTCCATTTTCCCCTTTTCATCTGTCCATTTTTTTTAACCTTCTCAATGGTATTTTTAAAGTCAAACTGTCTATTTTTCCACAGATCCAAAATAGCAATGTTGCTTTTTAAGGAAACACCCACACATTATTTCCCTCTTCCATTTAAACTTTTCCCACCTCTCGGTTTTGCTCCGTGTTTTTTGACTCCTGCCTTTTCCTTTTAAGCGTATAAAGCAAGTATATAAATTACATATGTAAACATATCCATCCATATGCATCACCAGCTAAAATGCTCAAGTATTGAAGTTTCCACAGCACTTAGTTTGCATTAATAGCAATAGATAAGGATTAGACTAGAAATCTACAGGATTATCTAAACAGAAAAAGACACTTACGGATTTAAGTAATTTAATCAGCACTCAAGAGAAACCCAGAAAGAAAATAAACCTTACTCCAGAGATGCTAGAAAATGAAGAGTGGAAACCTTAATCAAAATGCCACTGGACTTGCACAAAAATTACTTACTCCTCTGTCACTAAAGCCTATAAAAATCTCTACTCTTGAGACTATCGAGAACAGAAGGAGGTATCACGCATCACCAAAGGGCTAGCTGAAAACTTAGCGCTAATTGAAGAGAAAGTAGGACACTCGGAGGAGCACAGTAGTGAGCTTCAGCTCACACTAGGATAAAAAGCCCATTTGCTTCTCTTTGGAAGGCATCTAGTAGCGTTCTTGAAAGAACAGCACAGCAACAGCCACCCCTGACCATCGGCTGGAAAAGGCTGCTTAATCATAGCTGTCAGAAAAAAGATAGACACAGTGAGAACACGGAGAGGCTGCTAGAAAAGCAGGTCAGGGGAGGGGATAAGACGAGAGTCATATCTATTTAAAGACCTGACTCCACAAGAACTATTATTAATAATTTTCCTTCTATAAGATGATACCTAAATCTGTACAGCAGCAACGTAGGCAGAGAATACAAGGAAGCAAGGTTTGCAGGGAAAGGCAATGTCCTCTATTAGAACAGCTGAAGGAAAAAAATAAAGTAGGAGGAAAACCTTTTGTATTTGAAATCTCTCCAGTTTAACACATTGGGCCCTAAGGAAGATCACGGACCACTCTGTAACACCCTCACACATGCAGAACGTAGACTCTGGCCTCTACACCCGACAGCAGTAGTGTTGGCAAAATCCCTCAAAAACAGAAGTATTGAGGGCCAAAGTAGTATTCCCATCCCTTCCCCCACCCTTTGCTAATCTCAGTAGAAGCTGAAAGCATTTGGTTTGCTATGAAACAGAAAAACAGATAAACATTTTACATCATAGGGACAATTAATAGAATGAAATTAATGAACTGCCTTTTAGCGAAATGAGATCAACACGGAAATAAAAATGAAAATGCATAAAATGGATGCTAGGAGATTAAATAGAGGAAGAAGGTAATCACAAAGCACTGGAGTTTCTAAAAGTAAGAGTCACTGCTGTGCGTTGGAAAGAACGGACAATGACGAGCTGAGCCTCGCAGCGCCAGTCTATCCATCCTCCGCTGTGCGGGATTGGCGTCACAGTTGGAAGCCACACTGAAGAACTGCTCCTGCTTTCTTAAGATAGCATTTCCATTTTGTGCCTCAATGGAAGCACTTCTCCCAACTCCTACTCTCCCTGTACCAGTATGTACCTTCTGGAACACGAAGTCCTGCTATTTATCATTAATCACGCACAGTATTTTTTCCCCTAAGCTTGTTTTCTGTGACATTTATTTTGACTTGGTGGGTCAGCCCGCTACATTATTTGTGCTACCCAGCCAAGGAATTTTATCCATACTCCACAAACTGCTGGGCTTTGCACTGCACCACGACGGCATCACATTCACAGCTTTCTCTCCTGTCGCACCTGGAGCCCTGGGTGACCCAGCCGGACACACACCAGTCACCGTGAAGGTCTGGCCATCCCCTGCAGCAGCGTGAAGCCCCCCAGGCTACAAGAGGCACAACAGGTCCCCATCTCCTTGCCACGCACAGCACAGAGCTGCACACAGCCCCGCACGTTCCTCTGCGCTCAGCAGCGCGGTGCCGGGGCCACAGCGCCCAGCAGCACCCTGCCCGAGCACCAAGCCACGGGAGGGGCTGTCGAGGAGCGGGTCCCACCCGGCGCTGCGGCCCCCGAGGTGTGGAAACGGGGCCCCGGGAGCGGCTCGGGGCCCTCCGCACCGCGGCCGCCGCGCTCAGCACCACGGACAGCAGCGGGCCCGGGGCCGCGCCCGCTCCCCTCACCTTTCCGGATGAGCTCCTCGCTGTCCGGCTCGTAGCCCGCGCGGTGGCAGCGCCTCCAGAGCCCCGAGACGGTGGAGTTGAAGCGGCGGCCGCAGTGCGAGTCCAGCGCGGCGGCGGCGGCGGCGGCCGGGGCGGGGGCCGGGGGCCGGCCGGGCAGCAGGGCCCGCGGGGGCCGGGCGCGGAGCGGCAGGTGCGAGCTGGGCGCCGACATGGAGCCGGGCGGGTCGCTGCGCTTGTGGCCGAAGCCGCGGCAGCGCTCGCGGTGGCGCCGCGCGTCCGTCTCGTACCAGGAGTCGGTGCCGATGGCCACGGCCAGCAGCGCCAGGGCGGCGGCGGCCAGCAGCAGCCCGCAGCCGCTCAGCGCCTGAGCCGCGGCCGCCATCTTACCGCGCCGCGGGCGGCGGGGGCGGGCGCTTCCCTGCGGGCCGCCTGGGGGCCTCCGCCCGCCGCGACGCCCCCGGAAGGGAAACGGGGCCGGCGGAGCCCGCTCCGCGCCGCCGGGACGGGCTCGGCTCCCGGGGCGGCCCCCAGCGCCCCCCCGGCCCGGCACGAGGCCGCTCCCCTCACGGGGCCCTGAGGGCGCCGCTCGCCTCACGAGGCGCGAGGCTGCGCGCGCGGGGTAACGGTCGCGGGGCCGGCAACGGCCGCCAGGTGAGGAGAGGGGGCGGGGCGGGGCGGGGCCGGGCCGCTCCTCGCCTCAGGGCGGCCGCCACACGGCCCCCAGCCCCTGGGCATGGCGGGGGATTCCGAGGGTCCTGCCTGCCTTCCCCCGTTATTGGAAAATAAGGGTTGGAGAGCTGGAAGCGTCGCCCTGTGGTACACCAGGAGAAACAGCGAAAGCCAAGCCCTGGCCATGCTGCATTTAACCCAAGGGCACCGCATCCCGTTGGGTCCTGCCTCGTTCCCCCAGCTACAGCGCTGTCCCCACAGCCAGATTTTAGGGCATCACCTTTTCGAAGCTGGCTTCCAGCTACAGCAAGTCAAAATTAAAACAACGTCCCCATTTCTGACACCTTTGACCTTGATATAAACACCTTAATTTGCCTGCCTGCAGCAACTGCCCACCTGTAGGAGATTTTGGTCCTGACCCTCCCAGCTGTGCTCAGCGCCCCCAAACTGCCCCCCACAGCCCGGCTCCCAGGGGCCCTGCTGAGGGCAGACGCTGCTTTTCTCCCCAGAGAACCATGCCTGGTGGGAACACGCAGCAGCCATGCATAAAGCTTGCTTTTGCCACATTTCAGCACGCTTCTCTCTTCAGCAGCGCGGACTGGACAGATGGGATTACCAGCCACGCAGCTGCACAGTCGTGCCTTGAAGGCAGGCAAATTGAAAGGAACTGACAGGGCTGCTGCTAAAGGAATTTTCTTACACATACCAGCTAAATTACAAGTCTTCCACATCAAGAGTGAAAAATAATTTTCAAACAATTGCTGCTCTACATAACACAAGATCCTGCAATTACGACAGCTTCCTTGTAGAAAGATGAAAATATTCATGTCTCCTAAATCTGCCATCCTATCAAATCCCCCTGCTTTCCACATCAGTTCCTCAGGCTACAGCCTCAGAAGACTGGCTCTGGCTAGAGCATCACCCTTAAACAGTTCCAGGTGTTGTTCCCCTCTGCCTTACAGCAATCATGCAAGAGCCACTGAATAAGGCAGCTGACTTACATTACTTTCAAGAAAAAGGGGTTGGGGGAGGGAAGCTCAGAGCACAGCCCCACAGACAACCAAAGAGGGCAGCACAGTGAAGCTAGGGACAGAAATAACAAAAGCTACATTGCTGCCAAAGCCCCTGTACCACCATCAGATCATGCCCTTGATCACCTACCTACCTGTCTACATTCTTCCAGCTCTAGGGTTATCTTTTTCCTTCTTCTTAAAGAAGTCTTCTGTAAGAACCAAGAGTCATTTCCTACTATTCAGCATTTATAGCCTGAAAATCTTTCAGCTTAAGAGTGGGATAAGACCTGCTTTGAACCCATGTGTTTGAAGGGTAAAGAAAATCCCTTTACTCCCTTCTGGGCTCCTCCTATACACGACATTTGATGCCTTTGTCCCATATGTCAGGTAACCAGCTTAGCCCTAAGTGCTGAGGAGCATAAGTACCAGACAGGCTTTGAGTTTTTCAATGAAAAAAGTATCACTAATCACAAAGTATGTTTGCCAAACTCCGAGTAGTAGTCAGTTACCATGCAAGTTCTCTGCTCAACTAGGAATAACTCACCTGGTGATACTTTTCAGGGAACACAGGCTGGCAACCAAGAATTATTGATCAGAACACAGCGTTCCTGGCCCAGGGTGCCATGGCAGCAGGTACAGCAAACTGGGTTAGAAACTTTTCTTACAATTGTGAAAGTCAGAGCAGTAAAGAACAGGGTCAGGCTCCAGAATTAACCAACCCAGAGACATTGTTCTGTAATTCACTGAAATTTGAATTGAATGTGTAGTTTTAGTTCAATGAAAAGTAGCAATTTCAACAACAACAATAAAAAACGCAAACCCACAATGAAAAACCATTTATTTCATCTCTATTGTCTCCATGCAGAGCAGACCAATACAGATGAAGTGGGAAAATGCATAAGAGTAGCTGAAAAAATAGAGCTTAGAAAATACTAGTCTCTCTGCATTTCCAAAAGTGACAAATGTGGTGGAGTGATGCTCCATTTCCTCCCAATGCTCTGCATTCTCAGCCCCAGAGCTGACGTTGCATGTAGTGGAAAGCCAGCCCCTCCTGTAAGCCCCGTGGATACCTTCTACAGGGTATCTTCCCAAGAACCACAGACTCTCTCGGCCTGTGGTATCAGCCAAGAAAAACAACTGAGAAATTCTTTCTTCAGTGTCATCCACTTCACATTCCTGAACGCTGAGCACAAAATCCTGACTGTAGTTTAGTCTTGGCAAGAGTCAGTGCTGATGCAATAACACCAACTCATGGGCACTCACCTGGCAATGATTCAACTTAAATACCAGCCTCATTTTGAGAAAGACATCTTGGGAAATGGCAGGCACCTCTTTCTCTACAAATTCATCCTCCAAAGCCCTACTACAGGGTCCAGCAAGCTCTAGTCCCCAGGGAGGGGGGAGAACACCAAAGCCAGAGCTAGGGAGGTTAATATATTTCCCCAGTCCCTGCGGGCTAATCAAATTAATCTTCCAGCAAAGCGGATGCTACATTCAGACTTTCTGACAACTGAATGACAGAGGGAGAAGCTGACAAAGGAAAGCAACTTTGTTTTCCAAAACACTCCCCCTCCCCTAAGGAAAAAAAAAAAAAGGCACTAAGCCTCCCTCACTGTGAAACTACTTACTGTGTGAGCCTGGGGTAAGGAAAGACGAAAAAAAATTTAGACAGCAGTTCCTGGGCAGAGAAAGCTGCAAGCATGAGCTCTCCAGCTCTCCCTGAAAAGTAGGACAGGAGCTGTCATAAGAAAAGAACTGTCTACAGTTCAAGAATCTCTTAGGAAAGTAAATGCCTCTGCTGCGGGCAGCATACCTGCATCATTGCTCCGACCCAAATTACCCCCTCTAGGGACAAGCCCTCTTGATAAGGCTTTGTGCAGGCTGGAGAGCTGTGCTCATTTAGAAAAGCTGTTTAAAAACAAAACTGAATTGGTGCAATTCACATTGTGGCACCTGTTTTGTATCCAATGATTCTGCTAGTTCAATTAGACCAGCTTTTAAACAGATTTAAGCAAAGCGAGGATAAGCTTTGCAGAATGGATGATCTAGCAATTGCCCATGTCTCTGTGGCACTAAAACATCCCTGTGGAATGAGGGCCTGGTCAGCCCTGTCTGCTTTGCCTGTCTGGGCAAAGTGCTAGAAATGTCATTCATTTTTATTGGCCTAAAATTGCCAAAAATGTTACCCCAAATATCATACAATAGAAAACTCTTTAAGCATGCTTAACACCACCGTTTCCTCTCCTTACTCAGCACACAACTTTTCCAGACCCATATTTTTTTTTAAATCTTTTAACCAACAGTTTCACCTTTCCCATTTCACCCTCCCTCCAGTATTCCCTGCTGCTTTGCCCCTTCCCTTAAGGAATTCCAGTATTATTGCTTATCCATTCATCCCCAACAGACTACCTCCACCATGAGGTAAGGCGGCCAGAAATAAGCTACCATCCCTAGCTTTGGTTATAGCACGCCCTTAAACATGCTACGTTGATCAGAGGAAAAGCTAACGGGGTTATATGCTGCTGACCAGGCTGTACTGAATGGTGTCCAACCACTGCCCAAACTGACCTGAGCCATGACAGTCCAGGACTGCTGTAAGGTGCCAGGCAGGGCTGACATGCTAATCCTTCCTTCTCAAGAGGGCTTGGAAACTTGCGGGCAGATGGTGGGTGAATTGGGTCTCAAGAGCAGACTTGGCCATGTTCAGCTGGCAGTTATGAGGAGAGGAAGGTCAGAAATAGCAGCTACGTGGCTTTCCTTTCACGTGTAGATGAGCTGATAAGTCTGGCAATAGAAGAATCATTTACTGACCATTTTTCAGAAAAAAAAAATAAAAAGGTTAGGCTGTGCTGGCTGTTGGAGTGGTAAGAGCTGAGGCAAGTGATCTCCAAGCTGAGCCATTTAATTGTAGTGACCTATCCAAAAGTGCCCCGAGTTCTTGGCTCAATTTCAACATAAGTAAATACTAAACAGACCAAAGAAGCAAACTGCCAAGGCTAATACTACCTTTAGGAACAAGTGATGTCAATGAAAAGCCAGAGATAAGTTGGAAAGGAGCCTTTCCCCTCTATCTACAATGCAGGTTTTCATAGCACCGTAACTCCTCGTGGATAGGGAGTTCTGGCTAAAGCTGTTGCTTTACTGTTGCTTTGCCATCCCTGTTCTGTCTCCAGCCCTCAGAGTGGTAGAAAAGTTCTTCATCGGCTACAGGGATCGCCTCTGTTGTGTTCACACGAGAGCCTGGGAGGTACAGTTCCATCAGAATGAACCAAATAAAACGTTGTCCATTCTCGGTGGAGCAGTTGTTCAGTTCATTTTTGCTCGCTGTATCTTTTGCTCCATAAAAAAATAGAAGCCCTGATGTGTGGGATTTTAGCAGAACAGGGAAAGGAGAGCCAGGGAACGAAGTCCTGCACACCCAGACCTCTTTCTCACCTGCTTCTCACACTAGCAGCCAGATCTGCACGCACACACATAGGAAATAACATTAGTGTTCCTTATTGCTTTGTAACAGCTCAGAGTCACTGCGGTGGCTCTGGGAGGCATCATGAAGTCAGTGCAGAGGTCAGTCAGTTGTGAATGAGAGTAGCACCATGACTGTAATGCCTGTACACAGGAGCAGAACTTGCTGCAGGGAGTTCCTGGGAAAGAAACAGCAAAATTAGGAGGGGTGTAGACCAATGCCAATAGGCAGTGATGTACAAGCTCATGACTGTTTTTTTCTTTGCCCTTCCAAATCTATCACAAGGAAAACACGGCAGTTGTATGACACCATTACACAGCTGAGAAGACTCGTTCCCAGCACCCCAAACAAAGATGCTGTCTATAAACTGACGTGCTTTTGTTCCACTCAGCTGCAAGGCTCAACTTAAGGTTTCCAAACCAATTTATGCTGATTCAGCTGTGCAATTACCCAACTGCATATTCCTGCCCTTTTACTCACAAGAGAACCAACACTTCAGTAGCATGTTCAAAGACTGATTAGGAACCTCATTCAACTAATAAATAGCCACAATTAAAAAAAAAAGCTGATTAATTTTCATTAATTTTACCACTCTTAATCAAGCGTAAATCTAAGATGGTGCTACAAGTGACTATATACCTGCTACACCTCTGTATACCCTGCGAACAGCTGGGCCAGCACAAGAGATTATCAAGCCAAAAGCAAGCTCCCAGCTGGTCATTACCATTTTCCTACCAACTGTTCCTGCCTCCTCAGATATAACTGTGGAGCTGGTTTTTGGGTCTTTTTTTTGATCACTTCCTGATTTGTTTCAGTGAAAATGAACTAGGTGAGTGGAAGTCTCTCATTTAAACTACAGAAGTTAACCTGTCAATATAATTGAAATATGTGGGAACATTCAGGGGCAGCTCTGCCAGCAGATCTTAGAGGACCTTTACTGTGACACACCTCGATCCGGACCTGCCAGAGCCTCAGTCAGGCTCCATGAAACTAGAATAATACAAACGGGGGAAGGCTATATATATGTACACCAGAATATAGCTATCTGTGTAGAGAAGGGATGATTGACTGAGGTAGGATACAGTGAAACTAAAAAATGCAGAGTGATGGAAAGAAACTTATTTTCTACTCACACAGCAACACAGTGACATCTAAACAAAATTATTAAGCAAGATGCAAAAAATAAATAATATAAAGCATCATTTCATGCAGTGCAGTCAAACTATGGGAGATTGCAGGAAGCCCAGAGTAATGGATAGGATCAACAAGAGATGAGAAAAGCATGTGAAAGATTTGTTCGTGTGTGGTTATCAGACACTAAGCCTGTATGGGGCTCTGGTTCAGACAGTCCCTAAGCCACTATCCCTAAGCCACTAGGTGTAAGAGCTGCGAAGACAGACTGTGGAAAGGGTCACCTTACTGGACATGTTTCTGAGCAACCTGCTCTAGCTGCTTGGGCTTCACACTGCACTAGCACAATCTTTGAGACTGACCCAGTTGAAGGTTTTCACGTTTTATAGGGTCTCTATGGTCCCATAAACTCAATAGCTAGCACAGCAGCCTTGTTAATGGGATTTGGAAAGCTGGCATTCATGTGCCCCCAGAACAGGCGTGGGGAACTGTCACAGCCCGGCTCCCAGGCAGTAAGAAGGGCAGCAGCACAACAGGAGGGAGCACTTACCACGGGTTCTTTTCCTCCAGGAGATCAGGCACAACATTTACCAAGGCAATATACAGAAATCCTCCAGAAGTGAAAGGGAGGATCCAGGCTACTGTTTCCCCTGCAGAAGCACAGAAAGCTTTCATTACTCCTGACACAAATCCATGGGAGAGAAGATACATACATGGGGATCATGGGCTCCTCACATTCCTACTGAAGTCCCAGGGAGCCTCACCTGCTCCTTTTGGTGACTGAGCGCATATTGCAAAGCAGGCTCCTAGAATCCCCCCGAGAGCTGTGGATAGCTGCATCTTGGCTGCGCTCCAGCGGTCAAACCCAGCCCGAAGTAGGATTGCAAAGTCCCCAACCTACGAAAATCAAGAGCCAACAGTTAACGAACATTCTCAGTCAGAGGTCACCCTTAACAGAACAAGTGCTTCAGGACTGTTTTTAACTTTCCACATTTCCAGTCTCCCAGAGAGCTTTCAAAGGGACAAGAAAACATAACTGGACTCAGCTCTTCTCATTCACACAATAAAGCACCCTTGAAACCCCCCACAAGATACAAAGCCCTCTCACCTCGTGTGGGATTTCGTGCAGGAGAATGGCCATTGTGGTTAAAAACCCAACCTACAGCAGAGGAAAGAAGGTGGTTAAGAAACAGTCCCCTAGATCGGAGAACAACACTTGCAGGATTACATCACAGCCCCTTTCTCCATGTTAAGGTTCTTACTAAATGTACAGATGAGCTAACCCTTCCCAAAATGCCAGGAGCTGGGGCAAACTGAGGTGTCAGGTTTGAAGAAGCTTGTAATTCTGTCCTGACCCTCCGATTCCTTTTTAATATAGACTCCATTTTATCAGAAACTTCCAGAAAGAGGAGCAAACTCCTCTTATTTTTGGTGTTGTTTGTTTTTTTTTGCATGTTGCATCACACTTGGGAACAGACATCTCCACTTCAGTATACAGCTGGTGACAGAAACCTTACCTTTCTGCTAACCAGGAAGCTGGCTGCTACTGCCAGGCCATGTGTGAAGTTATCAATGGTGTTGGCCAGCAAATTGAGGTATCCACTAATCTGCAAAAAGAGAAAAAGAGCCCCTGATAAAGAAAGAGACATACGATAAGAGGAGGTGCCAGACATGGCTCTCGCATGGGTCATACAGAACCATGATCAGATGGCAAAGGTCAGGACAATCTTAGAGTATGTCAGGGCTCAAGTACAAATTAAATGCTCCATTCAGTTCTAGAGTAAATTCAGCTTTAGTGTAGGCAAGTACTGTCAGAGATTAGGAAAGACATCTTACTGGAAGAAAGACAGACAGAGAGAGAGCAAATAACAAAGAAGCTTCAGATACAGAGAGAGAAAAAGGAAAAAGAATAAACCAGAATATCTGATTCAAAATTGAGTTGATACTGGGCAACACTAATTTACACAGGTGACTAGCTTCAAATATGACCTGACCTTGTTTTCTAGCCATGTATTTTAATACCTGTTAAATATCTCTTCTTCAAAAGCTGGCAAGAACAATGCAACAGAACAAATGCTGCTGAAACAGCTTTTTATAACCATAAAAATCTTGAAACATTGCACTAAAAAAACTTCTGCATGTGGGTTTGCTTTCCCTTAACAAAGAATAAAGAGAAGATAGTGATGACAGTCACCAAAAAAACACCTACTAGAAGGCTGGATAGCACGTATATGCATTTGTATGCTGACAGATTTCTGAACATTAAAAGTGTATGCCAGTTACCTTCTTCAGAATGCCAGCTCCAGGTCAGACTTCCCTATCAGTGCTATATTCCTGTCCAGAAAAATTGTGTACTTGACCGACCCAAAATGGTTTGAGGGTACCACACCATATCATTTGCTCAGAGGTTGTTTTTTTTATTTCACATCATATTTAACAAAAAAACTACCAGGTGTAGGTCCTGGGCCACTGCAGTTCAATGCAGTGTAAATTATCATCAATCCAGGAGTTAGCTACTATATCAGGCTGTCTCTGGACTGCAAGAACTGGGGGCACATGTTACCTGCAGTTACAGGGCAGCACCCAGTGAGCACTAAGGAGAGACCACGTAGAAAACGCTAAGCATTAACTTCTTACTTCACCATCAGGTAAGCCAAAATTTAGCTAATAGGTTTCACGTGTGCTAATAGGTTTCACGGGCCCTTTTCAGTCTTCTCTTCCCTTTTTCTATCAAACTTCCTTTGGGGAATCTTTTCTTCCTGCCACCTGTACACCGCAGCTCAGATTGAGCTTTCTGTTAGGTATCTCTCTCAAAAGCATTTACTTTCTGCAGGTTACTTTCCACTGCACAATCTCCAAACATCTTCACAGGCTTTAAACTTTTCACAGTGCATACATAGTTAAATATGAAAATAAGGAATTAAGCAAAGATCGTCTAAGTATCATGTTTAAGTAACAATCTAAGCAACATCTCCGCAATGGATGCAGAAATTCCCTGCATGTTTTTGCAAGAAGGAGAACACAAAGCAATGTGTGCATACAGACCCACAAACACAGCAGTTTTACTTCTCATTTTTTATTTTCAGTCAGATGTGACTGTCTAAAATTTCTTCTTTTCATGTTGGGATTTAATGTGATTGCATTTTCCCCACAGGCTAGTAATAATTATTCAATAAGTTTTATATTAAAATGATTTCCCATACCACTGTATAGAGAAAAAAATAGACTTCATGATTAAAACATTATGACTTTTTCTTGTCAGTGGCTTGGGCAAAAGCTGTCACTGAAAGAAGCAAAGCCTTGGAGTGTTCAGAAATAAATTGGGTTGATTTGACAGTTATGAGCCTCTGACATTTACATTCTGTGAATACCTAATAGGATGTTCTCCTTGCTCATAAAGAGCACAGCAAGATGAAGTGTTTATGTTCATGCTTCAGAATTAATGTCACTGTGCAATAAAACATACTTCTACAAATCAACGAGGACCCCTGTGCCATGGGGGAAAAAAGAAAAAGAATGAGTAAGGAAAAGGTACTCTACAAAGTTTTTACTTGATGAAGGAATAAAGGCTGCAATGCAGGGCAGAACCAATCTGTGTTTGGGTGCAAAGGATGCCTCCCACTTGCAGCGTTTAAGCTAGGACAAGTTGTTACAGCAGCAGCCAAAGAGTGTAAGTTCTAATAGACATGGAGCAAGGATGACTGATTGCAGCTTACTAATCACTGAAGCCTTGAAGAGTGACATTTTTGTTTAAGTAGTATCTTTCCATTTTGGGAAAAAAGATATAAGAAAAAACTGTTACTGAGCGCATAGGAGAACCAAAGAAGCCTTTGCTATAGATTTTTCTTTTCTTTTTAGGCTCCTACCTTGCACACTTCAGCAACATTTTCTCTGCATGTTCCTTTCCCTCCCCAGTGCAGTCCATGACAGCCACTTCTCCACCAGACAAGGCCAGTGAGACCTACCTGCTGATCTTCCAACCAGGCAGAGCTGCCAAGCAGCATGCAACATCTAAGTTCTGCCAGAGTTTTTCAACAGGACATTAGTCTGCATTCCTCCTCTACTGCCACGCTGATTTTTATGGCTCTTGCAGAAATCTGATTACCCTTCAGATTTCTACCCTCTCTGAAACTCTAGTAAAATTAATTATGGGTTCAAAAGTTACTGAAAAATGAAGGGCAGAACAGATGGACAGGCAGATGGAATGACTGCTTATGTTGTTTCCTAAGGAAACAAGGTAGAAATATCTTGATAATTTTGGTAATCTCCCCCCTACCAGAAAGACTATTAAAATCTTCAGATTAAATGCCCAGAAGGTGGAAAGTTAAAATTATATACATTAACTCCTGAGTTTCTATTTCATGTGTATTCATAACAGTCTGCAAGATTAAATAGACATGTTAGGATTTTAAAGCTAGAAGAGGTCTCCATGATCAGCTAAGACCTATATAACACAACTGAAACAGAAACTTCAAGTTTCTGCATAAAGCCCATTGTTTCTTAAGCTGTACTGTATTTTGTAGAAAGAAGCTTAAATCACACCTTAAAGCCCACAAGTGACAAAGAGTCTATGTCTCTAGGTAAGTTATCCCACTGGCAAATTACCTTCCATCACAGTTGTCTTCTATTTCTAACCTGTTTTTATTTAGTACAGCTTTAGCTTTTCACATATAGTCACGCCTCTTGCATGGGTATTCATACACCTTAAAGTCAACCCTGATTCGTCACATCTATAGAGCTAAAAGCTGAAGAAAAACACTTAAAAAAAAAACACGTACTGCAAACCTGAAGTAATTATTTCAGCTCTTTTCTGATCACTTTGCAATTTATTGATACTATTTTGGATATCATGAATAATACTACAGAAAAAGCCAAATAAAGAGTCAGGTCTACTGATGAGGTCTACTATGGAAAGGAACACTTGCTTTTGGTCTTATATACTATTTCCTACTCACTTGGTCACCCTCCTGACTATAGCATCATAATGGAAGACTGTACTCAACCAATTTCCTACTATGATTCTCACACCTTTTTCCAAGGCATTGACTTCCTGGAATCTCTCCCTATTTTATAAGTGGGATCTGTATTCTTTCTTAATCTATTACTTGATATTTGCTTCTATCAAAACATGTTAAAAATTCATCTCTTTTGATCAAATTACTCAGTTTAGCAAATGTCACCAACCTCATGCAGTCACAACATGACATTTAAGAAACAGAGTAGTATCTGCAAATGTAAAGATGTACTTTTCTTTAAACAATCAATTACAAAAATCACAAACCAGTAATGAACAGATTTGAGAGGGGCTGCATTAATCCAGTCCCTGCTTATAATATAGAATAACAGATTTTTTATATTAATAAGGTTGATTTCATGCAGTACCAGTTTTATTAGAATCTGGGAGAAAGCTGTCATTACCAAATTGTCAAACTACCAAATTGACCAGATTTGTCATTACCAAACAATCTTATGACTGAATAGAAGCAGGGAAAAATGTCTAGTTGACAGAATTTATCTCCCATAATACCATATCAATTAGCAATAATTACATGATTATTTTTCACATTAGAACAAGGCACTGAGCAATTGTGTCCCCCATCAGTGTTACATTTCTCCTTGAAATCAGGGGAGGACTAACCATCCTCAAAGTCCGCAGTTCCTTGTATAAACCTTTCTAAAATAAACACACAATGTTTCCTAACCCAGTAATACTGACTTTTTCAGAGCTATCAGCTCCAGAACCACCAATGAAGCACCTTGCACTTTGTCATAGTGTTCAGATTACACAAACGTTACAGGTATCAAAACCACCCAGTGATCTCAACATGTATTTCACATCGTGTAGTAACAGCTACAAGGTTACAGCAGAACAACTTTAAAATAGAAAGAGTGAAGAGCCTCTGACTGACCACATGTCCAGGTTTGGGCTAGTTTGTGTAACTACACTTTCTGTTCATAGTCAATCTCCTACAAATCTTTCATATTTTTAAGTGCTTTCAAACTCAAATTATAGGTCCTCCTTGGTCAAAGTGATCTTTTATTCTCTTGCATGTTATGGTCACCCAGGCAGGGTTTCTCACAGTGCAAAGATAGTAACAAAAGCAAAAGCAAAGCCAATCTAGAGGTTAGCACTGGAGGGTGGCTACAGTCCTCCTTTTCTGTCCTCCACCTCCAGTCCTGTGAGCTCGCTGACTGATCTCCCTTATCCCAGCACTACTTTACATGGAAAGCTGATTTAAGATGATAAATTATGAAAGAAACCTACAGGCAAAATAATCATCATCATCAAAAAATCTTTGCCTGCTTAGCTACCTGAACAGGCTCACTGTAGGGGTCAGATGAGGTCCAGTGCAAATGAAGTGATGAGAAATGCAGGTTTGGAGGCAGAAGTGGAAAGTAGGCACTTTTGGGCAGCAGATGGCTGCTATTCAAAAAAAAAAAAAACCCTGAATTTAAGTTTTACAGCTTCAACTGTCAAAATACATCCAAAAGGTGCCTTAAAAGGAAGCATGCTGTTCACAATTAATACAATGTAGGCACTGGAGAAACAATTAAGTCATTACTCAAAAAGTTAAGCAAATAAAGATATGTTGAGTATAAGATAATAGAGTAACTTGAAAAGTACTGTACTTTGGTCTCAGGATTCAGTCAAAACACCCATCCCCAGGCTTATGCCTTCACAATAGTGATTTTGCCTCTTTTGCATAAGCTGCAGTGCAGATTTTCTCCCAATGAGTATCCTATTTCCTTCCTGCTGTGACTTTGACAGAGCAAAATTTAAGTGTAACTCCCTCAAACACTGAGTCCCCCACTCAGGCACACTTCTCTCTACAGACAACTCAGCCTCCTGACTGAAAGATCTTTGCCCGGAAAACATAGGATGCAAATCATCTAGAAAAGGGCTGTTTGTGGGTCTCTTACCTTGATTCTGTTGTCTGTTGGACACGACGGAGGAGTGGAGCCATTACACTGAGTTGAACCTGTTTCCTCTCTTTGGGATCTGCCTGATACCTTTGACAGGGGGTAGCCACTTCCATTGGGAATCTTTCCAGCTGGTGCTTTGGAATCACAGCCCTAAATTAGCAGAAAACAACTTGTCACTGCCTTTTTGTCCTCAACAAAGAGCACAAATCTAGGTTAGAAATCCAACCTTCAGCCTTAATAGTTTCATTCTTACAACCCAAATCAGTAGCTTTGGTACCCAGATCTAACCATGACAATGACCAGAAACAAGACAGACTTCAGAGAGTGTCACACCTTGTCACATCTGCGTAAGAGCAATGAATTCTCCGAGCATCAGGAGAGGGAAAATAGAAAGATATACAGGGAATCAGAATCAGGCCCCTTTGACATGAGCAAGGTTCCACTGGGAAGATGAGGGCCTCAATCTGTCAGTCCTGCTGGCAGCTACTGCCCAGAGAAATTCAGTTCCATCTGGGAAAGAGTCTTGTTCTCCCCAGTGCATCAGGATAACTGAATCCCAAGGAGTTATTCTATAGCTGGGATTGTCAGCTTCCAAATAAACTGCTCATCTCAGACTTCAGTCTCTATGTATGAGCTGAAGTTCCTTTCAATTTAATCTCGAGTCAAAACAATGGCTAATTGCTTACCCAGTTCCTGACCTGCTCTTTTCTCTCTCAAAAGGCATGGCACAGAAAGTACTGAACAGCCTATAGGAGAGGTGCTGCTAGGAACCAGGCAGATGGCTTAGGACTAGCCACTGTCTGTCTTGGTGTTACCTCCCGGTTCCTGTTTTGTCAGTGTTGCTTCTTTGCTGCTGGGTGACTCTTGTCTGAATCACTGCACAGCACGACCTGGCCAACTATAAACCCTGCCTACCACGTTAGCAGCTCCATGGAACAAGCACCTGGTTCCGATCACCCCCAAGAGAAGTGGACAGCAAGGAACATCTTCCAAAGAATGCTGTTCTTTGCCCTGACTGAGGACGCAGAAGGAGAGTGAGTCTCAATTACTCAGTAGAGCATGTGTCAGCAAACTGTCATCCCCCAGAGGTTATCTGAGGCAGTCTCAAATGCAGAGCACTCCAGCTCCCAGTCCATATAGAAGGGGAGCTCTTTTTTCGCACAAACCACATCAAGAACGAAACCAGCCCAGAGGTGAGAAATCTCAAGCTAAAACCACACAAAGCCTGTAGAACCACGTGTCAAAGTGGCAAAACGCTCCCAAAGGCCTTTGATAAGCTACTCACAGCTCCAGGATCCTTTGCTGAGCCTGCCAGATAGGGCAGATGAGGTGTTTAATACAGTGCTTATGTGCCTGACTCACCATCTGAACACAACAGCACTCCCTCCCCTCTGGCTACTCACTTACCACACCAGGACACTCCTTCTCTTCTTTCTCTAGGAAAATCTTCTCTAGCGTCAGGAAGGTCAGGAAGCCAATAATCACCCAGAGACCCAGAAGCTTCTGCTGCTGAAAGCTCTGCCCTTCTCCTAAGGGACAACAGAAAAACCTTCATGTCACTTCCAAGAACAGTGTCTTCCCATATGGGAACCCCACCTGCCCCAGATAGTTTAATCACCAGTCCCAAGACAAAAACCCAAAACAATAGAAACACCTCTTGCAAGGAGTAAAGAGCAACGGTATCTCACAGAAAATTAAGTTAACCTGCTCATTGTTGATCTAAGTAAAAGGTGTCCTCATCTTGAGACACTTAGTGTGAGAGCCCCCACCCCTTTTACTTCAACAGCACAATCCAGAACATTTCTTGACAACACTGGGAACTTCCCAGTGCCCCAGAGGCATGTTAACATTACATCAATAAAAATCCTGCAGCTCTACCTACTGAGCAGCAAGACCCAACATGAAACCTAACATCAGTGGAGCTACAAACTCACCTTCCCATTTCTGCCACACCTGGGCAAGTTATTAAGCCCAAAGCTATAAACTTTCTTTTCAATTACAGCCAAGCTTGTGAGATAATCATCCTTTCAACCCGGCTGCAGAAATGGAGGTTGCAGTGGAAGAACAGAACGATTCTGCACTGGGGCATATACAGGTAATGAAAAATTTTATGCTTCAGGACAACATAAGAAGCAAACAAGCTAGAGCAGGAAGAGAGAGTCATTAGGGAACCACTGCAGGAAGAGAGGAAAAAGGACAGCAGGTAGGAGGTTGTGCTAACAGTACCAAAGCCACAAAAAGGAAGAGAACCACAGGATCAGTAGATCTGTGGAGCATTTCAAATCCCAGGAGATGGCCGTAAGGAAGTCTGGGAAACCTACAGCATCCTTTTCACCACTCTTTCATTTTTAGCGATAAAAGAATTTCTTAGCTTCTCAACAGGTGGGATGCAGCAGCACTTGCCTTCTCACATCAGTTTGCCAAAGCAGAAAGATACAACTGCTGCAGGTTTCAACAAGTCTGGCCATCCAAGGGGTGAAGGATACACACCAATACCACAAGCTGCATCCCAACAGCGTTTAGTTTGCTGACAACACAGGTTTCTGTATTTGTTTCCCTCCCCAGCTCCCCAGACACCATCTTAGTCAATATCTCTACTGACAATCATTTTTTCCATGACTTCTCCTTGAACAAAGATTGAGAGGAGAACACATTTGGGCTCCAGCTGATGAAGTGGAGGGATCCCAGTTAGTTCCAAGAAAAAGGCACTAGGAGAAGCACTGTGATACAGATTTACAGGCAAGATGATGCACATGATAGGGCAAAAAAACTCCACCTAAGATAGGAGACATGTTCATGTATCATGTACCCGACCACACACACATTCATAACTTTCCATCAGGTTAAAGAAGTATTCCCTTTCCTTAGGGAAAGGGCAAAGGAAAATCAAAGATTTACAAGAGTCCAAAGCAAGGCAGGAAAAGTTGATAGACAAAAAACCTGTTAGAAGTTACTAAAAAAAGTAATCATGCTCATCTCAGGAAGTTTCTGATCTTAAAAACTTTGGAGTACGAATAGAAATTATTACACGTTTTTATTCTTCATATACTTTTCCCTAAGCATTTGCTTTAACACAGTGTTCAAAGCAGAGTAACAGTCTAGACCAGTTTTTGGGCCAGGGCTGACAGAGTCTGGCTGGTTTTGTATTTTGGGGATGGAACAGACTCAAAAAAATGTAGCAGTAGGCACAGAATGAGCTGCTTCTACGCATATAAGGCTTTCATACCTGTTGTTGCACTGCACGTGTAGGCCCAGGCTTCGGGAAGCAGGTGCAGAAACACATTCCCCAGTAGCCCACCAATTGCAAAGCTCAACAACTGCTTCAAACGACGTGATCCAGCTAAAAAAAGAAACAAAAACCTGATTATAACTCAGCTTGAAGCCAAAACATCTCCAGCTGAGTTTCTGCACAAACAGACCTAAATTAGAAGCATCTGCAAACCAAGCTTTCAAAGGAGACAGCATGGAAGAAATAGCTGGAGTGCAAAAAGAAGCCCTTGTACTGCAAGGCTGGGACAGCTGTGTGTGGGAGGGTCCTGGACCAAGCAGCTCCCCAGGGTGCACAACAAATGCTATTCTGTATGAGTTCCTTCCAGGACTTGCATGTGTTAGAGGATTCCCCATCAAATTGACAGGTAGGCCCTAAAGCACTGCAAATGGAATGCCTGCTCTAGAGGAGATCCTGTTCATCACAGTCACAACCAAGGACCTTCAGAAAGGCTACCGCAGGTAGCAGGCTTACCTTCTGACCGCAGAGCAGCTCCTGTCTCAAAGGGGATCACGAGCAAGGGGAAGACCCCACTCAGCCCCACCATGAACGAGCCGATGAGGGAACAGATCCAGGCATCCAGCCGCTCACTGCTGAACAGGTTTCCCCAGGACTCTGCTTCCTTCTCGCACAGAGGGCCAGAGCTGGCAGCAGCATGACTCCTCGCGAGCTGCTGAGCTTCACAGGCCACGATCAGAAACAAGGAGAACGTCCCATCAAGCAGAAGCTTTTGTTTTGTCATCGCTAAGTGGTCTCAGCCAGGCTGGCCGATCTCTGAAAAGAATAGAGAACAGCTCTGAGTGCATGCTAGAGGCTCTTGCCCACCACCCAGGAGAAAAGGCCTTGGTCACGCCATTCCATCCCTCAGCATCTTATTGCAGGTGGATATCCCGCTACCCCCCATAAGGAAGCATCCGAAATTTTCCCCAATTTCAACACAGTACTAAAGGACACTGCTTATCATCAGGTATGTAAGACTGTGCATGAGACACCTTGCGAACAAGTCTTCCTTCCAGAATCTTCCCTCCAGTGGGCTGGACAAGGACTCCCCAGGCCCAAGACCCGCAGGTAGCTTGTCCTTGCCCTTCAGTTTCCCAAGGCTCCAGAAAAAAATCTTGGCCAGAGACATTACCAGGATCAGTCTTCTCTCTGCCTTTTTGGTGAGCTGCTCTAAGAGCCCTCTCTGGCCCTTTTTACCATGAAATTGGCATGTCAAAATTACAAAACCCAGGGGACATGTGGTTGTGGGAATACTGGGTAGAAAAGGCAACTGAAGAGATGGAATAGCATCTAACAAATCAGGATGCAAGACAGGTAACTAAATGGGAAAGCGAACATAACAGAGGTCCATACAGTCATGACCGGTGTAAACAGTATAAACAGGGATAGATTATTCACCATGTCTACAACCCCACGTACTAACAGCCATCACGTGAAGCCAGTGAGGGTCGGCTTCAAAATGAAAACAAACATGACACCAGCTGGTAACTTGCGTGGCAGCATTTCTCCAAAACCAGTGCAAAATTTTACATGGATTCAACAACAGACAGACCAGACACTAGGAAAATAAATCTATTGATTGCTCATGGTTAGACAGCTCGTGTTAGACGCAGGAAATTCCCTTATCTGAAAGGAGCTGCAGATCGAAAGAGTAGTTGGAAAATATCATATATACTTGCGCTATTTTTACTCCTTCCTACAAGTCTGCTGGGTTAGATGGACTCTTAGTCAAAGGCAGCACAGCTGTTACTAAGAACTCTTCAGTCATAAGAGAACTGGAGAGAAAAAGGGCATGTTAGACGTGGAAAATAAAGATAATTACACACTCGTTGGCAAATAGGAAAGGAAAGCAAATGACACAAAGGCTGAAGTACAAATGCCTCCTTCAGTTTCCAGAAGGAGGAGCGAAACGTGGCAAGCAAAATTAATTTGGAAACAGGAGAACAAAGTGGGTTAGAAAAGAATGCCATAATGATTGCAAGGCAGCTGCAGATTGAGAGGAATAATGGCATTCACCTGAAAGCATTTAAGAAACCAGTCACAGTAATCTGAAGCATCTTTGAAATTTACAGAAATATGGGAAGGCCACAGAAGGCTCAAGAAGCATCATGCCTCATCTACCTTCACAAAAAGAAACAAATAAAAGGAGGGTGCGGCTGAAGAAGTTACTGACCGGTAACTTCAATCCTCTGAAAGGTTCTTGATGAATTTAAGTGATCAGTTTGCATTTACCTATAAGATAAGAAAGCGATAAAGACAGCAAAGTATTAAATAACAGCCAAACAGAAAGGGGCCTGAAATTGTCAAGAAAAAAAATCAGGGTGTTGGAACCAATCTAAGGGCTCACTGCAGCGGAAGAGGACAACGTTGACCCTTGTCTCCCCATCCTCTCAGGCAGCCTCCCCTTCCCATGCTCACACCCGACTCCATGAGCGAGTGGGTTCAGAACAAATCAGCAGAGACTTTTTAATCCCCAGAAGCTCTTCCAGTTTCGGTCCCTGAACTAGACCACTGCTGGAGGAAGGCCCAGCTGCAGCAAGCAACCAAGGGGAACAGTAAAGAACAGAACCTGTGAAGGAGGACACCAAGCTCCAAGCACAGTAACCACAGACATTAGAAGTAGGAAGGATGCAAGAAGGAACTGCTGAAGATGCTAGCTTGGCTGGCTGCAAAAGAACCACTGAAACTTTTTGTGGAAAGATAACATCTATTGGAATGTAAGCTACTGACCCATACAAAACCCACCAGTTGTTTCTGGACAAGACAAAAATCCTTTAACATAACAAGTTTAAGCCAGCTCCGTTTTTTGTGGCATCTGATTGCAGTGTTATGATCTGGCTGTGAGAACCCTAGACCTACCTATCACATGCTGTCAAACCAACCTCAGCAAAGATGAGCACAAAAGAGCAGACTAATGAAAAAAAAAATCAAATGGATATGACAAAATACTAACTCCAATGTGCCAGGAGGGGGGGAAAAAAAAGGCATACATGACTACATTGATTCAGAAAATAAATCTGAGCCAGCAACACAAGCATGCCACTAAGCAGGCAAATGACATCCCGGGACATACCAACAGCTACACTGTTTGTGTGACACGGAGGCAGTGAATCCATTCTACTCCCCACAAATAAAACTTCAGCCAAAAGACTGTACCCACCTCACACACTGTACTTTATAAAACAGATGTAAAAATAAAGACGTTCCAGTAGACAGAAACAAAAATACGAGCTTAGAAAGTACAACCTGGAAGAAAAGACTGAAGGACCTGGGTGTGTTTAGTCTAGAAAAGAT
This sequence comes from Aythya fuligula, assembly GCF_009819795.1. Lineage (NCBI taxonomy): Eukaryota > Metazoa > Chordata > Aves > Anseriformes > Anatidae > Aythya > Aythya fuligula. The sequence goes on from NC_045563.1 coordinate 53,391,178, forward strand.
AAGATTGAAGGGAACAGAACAGTCTGCATACAGCAGAAGTCACAAGGGGGAAAGTGCTCAACTCTTCCACATTGTGGTATCAGCTCAAGTAGTAAGCACAGTTCAACTTGGATATGAAGAAACTAGTTTACATAGTGCCAAAATGCTGATAGACTGGAACAGGTTACCTATGATGCAGAAACATAAAAATAAAAAAAAGAGTAAGCTCCTTATCCAGATGCTCTTTCATTGCAATGACTAGATCCCCTCTTGAAGTCCCTCCCCGCCCTATGCCGCAGACTCCTGCTCTACTGGCAGGACCCTACTGCAAGTGGCAGCTCTTATCGGTTATTATCAGCACAGAGAATACAGAAGGCTGAGTGGCAGAAGTAAGAGACGTTTTCACCTCACAGCACTCCAAGTATCCATTCATCTCCACCACTGAAGTGAACAGGCACAGGGCTGATGCTTGGATTAGACCTTGAAAATGACTGAGAACAGCTTATTTGTGAGGGGCAAAGCCATTCCAGCCCCAAAAAATCAGGATTAATACAACCACCATATCAGTAGGAAGACGCAAGGAATACACGTAGCAAAACAACTGTTCTCCTGCAGCTTGGCAATGATGGAAAGTGGCATAAACTGGCCCCTTCTGTGCCACGGTTGCCACAGAGTTAACAGCTTTTGGGAATCGGTGTGGAAAAGAAATCACCACAACTGATGCAACAGGTCCAATTCTTCCATCTAGTTCTCCCCACTCATAGCCTGTGTCTTCCCCAGAGGACACCTGGAACGGTCTCCGAGACTGAGTGACCAAAATCCTGGATAGAGGCCGTAGCACACAGGGCAAAGGACATGTCCAGGGCTCTGAAAACAGGCTACGTATCAGGCTTCATTTCCTTTTCCCAGCAACAAAAGGGACCAGGGTTATCCAAAAATATGGTGGTGAACAATAAAGAGTCACAAGGGGTAGAAAACCAATTCTCCTAATTCAGCTGTGTGTCAGTCAATCTTCTGAGGTTGACAGATCTTTTTTTTCTTGTTAATCACACCAGGGAAAAACAGTACATTTCTTCACCCCATGCTGGCTGACCATCACTACCTCATAGCTCAAGAACATCCCCCAGTCTCAGGCAATGAATTCCAGATGTAAGTAAAACAGCTATGAGGAACTCGGTGCATTATCCAGGACATACACACACTGATTTTTGTGCTCAGCTAATTATTTAGAACACGCTTCCTGCATATGCTTCTTCACAATATATCATAACTACTTCATATCATAACCACTTGCTCCAAAAAATGCAGGTTTAATTCCATAACCCCTTTGTTTTTCTATCACATTGCTACATGCTCTTCATGAAATGTTAAGTTTACTTCAAGTCTCTGAAATAACACTGGCTACTCCCGAGACATATTTTAAGAGGAAGGAAGGGAGCAATCAGAACATAGTCCTAGGATAAAAAAAGCTCAAGAGAGAAAATAATACCCTGCACCACTACAGTTTCAGAGGATGGAAGATGTCTTTACCTACCCCTAATTTTAGACATCAGCATCTGTTTTAGGTACCCCATAAAGAAATTTCTAAGGAAAGCAATTGTAAGTTCTCAGAGAGATCCACTGCCACTACGAGACATAAGCATAACCACATTTATAAGAGATGTGGTTTTTCCTCAAGAAAAGTATATGTATTTAAGAAAATGCCTAAGAGAAGAATCAGCATTGCATCATTTACTCATCAGTTTTGACACAGATGTCCTTTGCTATCACACCTCCCAACCATGCCAGGAGCAGAACCTGTTCACCAGTACTACCAGCAGGTCCCGGAGCAGAGCACTGAAGTCAGGTCTGCTCTGGCTGGGATTCTGAACTGAAGTAACAGCGAGGTCTTCCCAGCTCAGGAAAAACAAACATGAAAATCTGCCATTTACACACTCCTTAGTGAAAAGAAGGGGGAGACTGAACATCAAGTGAGAAGAGGACGTGCCCTCCTCCTGGGAGGCTCCCACAGCCTCCCCTGCCTCACTGAGCTGGTCTGAGGCTCAGTGAGAAAACAGTCAAAACTTACAATGCCAAGGTAAAAACCTCCTGGAAAACAGAAAATAAAACATGTACACGATAAAGATTCCTGCAGCGACCCACCTCCTCCCTTCCTGGACACTGCCTTTTCAGACCACACAGCTTCAGCTCTGTCTCAGCACAATTGCTCGCTGCCACACAATGACATTTCAGATGTTGTTGAGAGAAGGGGAAAAAAAAGATCTTTATAACAGCCGTTATAAACAACTGTTTTCCCTGGAAGCCAGTTGGCTTTAGGAGTTGCAAAAGAGTATTGCATGGGGAAAAAAAAAAAAAAAAAAAAGTTATTTTTCCAGGGAGGAAGCATTATTTCCAGCCAAAAAAATCCTCCACTAAGCCGCCTCCCTCCATTAGCCCCGTGGAGGGCTCTGAACTCCTCCTGGATGCCTGACCCCGGGCGAGGCACGGCGGGCCTGCAGGCTCTCTGGGCACGCTGTGCCCCCCGGCACGACCCCCCCTGTTCCCCATTCCCCTCGCGGCGAAACGCTGCAGGCAGGGCTCGTTTCTGCACAGCGTGCAGCTAGAGGCACACAGCGCAGCGGGCACGGCTCTGCCCTCACCTCACCTCACCCGGGAGCTCCCCGTCCCACTCGGGGGGCCCGCAGTTACTTCACCAACTTTCCTCAGCCCGGCCCCTCGGCGGCGAGGCTCCGCGAAATGGCGGCGCCAGCTCCAGCTCCCAGCCGGTCCCCTCAGCGCCCCGCCGGCCCCCTCAGCGCCCCGCCGCCCTCACCGTGCCGCCGCCGCCGCCTCGCCCCGTGCCTCCGCTGCCATCCAGCCGCAGCCCGGCGCCGGCCCGCCCCGCCCGGCCGCCCCCAGTCCCCGCCTCCCCCGGGCCGGCCACGTCGGTCCCGGCCTCCTCGGCACCCGCCGCGGACCCAGCGCCGCGATCGCTTCCGGCCGCCGCCAGCGAGGGGCCGGCGCCGGGCCCGCTTCCTGCGGGGGCCCGGGGGGCTGCCAGTGCCCTGCTGGCGCTGCTAAAAGCGGAGCAGCCCCCTCTAACACTCGAGTTTTTTAAAAAAGATGAAGTCACTTTCGCGAGTACCTGCCGCTGCACGGGGTTCTGTAGCAGGTGGATGCGCTACAGCCTTCCTGGAGGGGATTTGGGTGACAGCAGGGCTCTGGCAACGTAGCCCTGACTGCTAATGGTGAAAATACCCACGGTTCTTACCGAGGTTTGCAGAAACTTCGTGTGCTCAAAAAACTAGGTCAGCAGAGAACAAAGATTTACTTTTATACAAGCCGAACTACCTCAGAGCTATAGTTTCCAATACGCTTTCCAAAATACACTAACGTACCTTTCGGTTCCACCTCTTACCATTTCCCCTGCGACTCAGGACGCCGTGCTCACTCCAGTTTCCAGCACAAACCCCGTTCCCCTAGGAGACGCTGCTGATGCTGACGTTCCTCCTGTCTGCAGTCTCCCCCCGGTCTCATTACATCACTCCAATGTCACGCCGCGGAGCAGAGTTTGGAATTCAGTCGGCCATCAGTGGCCTGCGCTGGCCGGGCTGCTCTCTCTGCAGCCGTGTAACAGGAATACGACCCGACAGGGACACATTGCGAAGGCAGTTTCCGAAAAGTTTGGTCTTTCTCAGTCAGAAGCAGAAAGTTTATGCTGGGAGCTGAATTCTCAAAGCAAGTTTTCAAAAGGAAAGGATTTGGTTCCGAAGTTGTAGGCTTTGTGGTTGCTGTGTTCCACAGCCGCCTCCCTGTTGCCTGAATAACTGTCATCAGTCCCAGTGGCGCAGTTCCCTGTGCTGACGGATCGTGTCTGTGATTATCACAGTAACAACAGGCAGGCACTTCCTCGGGTAAACCACACCACGCTGAGCACCTGGGACTGTCGGAATCACGAGCGGTATCCCGGGCTCAGTGAAGTAAATGGGTTTGCTTTTGACTTCAGTGGTGCAGGACTTCAAGGCACTGAGTTTCGATTTGTGCCCCACCGCAAGCCAAACAGGGAGAGTTTTGGAGGAAATGTGGACTCAGTAGCTTATGCCATCAAGTGGCAGCTGTACCACACTGCATCCAATGGAGCTTTCTCCCGGTGGGTGGCTGAATTCTTAGCTGTAGTGAAATTTTCAGCAACAGTCTGAAGATCAGTATGGCTCAGAGTCCAGCAGGCTGCATCCAAAAGTAAAGGTGTAAAAACGTAAAGATGGATTCTGTTAAAACAGCGACGAGGCAACTGGAGCAGGGCGCAGGGACCTTCTCTCGCCTCCCTTGAGCCATGGCACCCACCTCTTCAGCCTGATTCCTCCAAAAGTGACTTTTAGGTTTCTCTGTTCTTTACTAAATGATGTTTTCAGCTGAGGAGAAAAAAAAAATCAGGTCACTTGTAATTGCAGACTAACAAAATCAGCCACCATACATCCAGTTCTCCTCCTTTTTTACTTGTAACTGATGTTTTTGCCTCTCTAACATCTTTATGTGGGTGTTTCCAGCATTTACGCTTGCTTAGGAGCTTTGTGGTCCCTTGTGACTTTCTTGCTGGAGTGGGGCACTGTATTGGTGGAAATAAAGCAATTTTCCTGGAAAAAAAAATAATAATAATAATAATAAAGCCACTATAGCTCATGAAGACAAAGCTTGGGTCCCCAAAGGCTGGCATGTTGTGTAACCACAAAAGTGAAGAGATATCAGCAGAGCTTGATCCCTATATTGGGAAATATTTTTACTTACTGAAAAAAAAAAATCAGTTACTGATACATATTAGTGAATTAATGACCAATGCTGTGAAAAATTTGATTCTCAAAGTCAACTAAAATGCAACTGCTTGACGTGTTATTGCACAACCAGAAAGAAATGCTAGAATTAGTGTATTGGGTCAAGACCAAGTTTAATTCAATCAAAAAGATACTTTTTTGGTTGGATCACCAATCTAAAAATAAATAAATAAATAAATCAGTTTGGAGCACTCAGGATGAAAAAATGGTGGAATAAATATAAAATAAAAAATAGAAAATCAGTTATTCGCACACGTCTGGTTGGTTCTTGAGATTTCTGGAGTTCGGCAGCTCGAAATTGCTCGGGAGCCGCTCGATACCATGTTGGGAAAAGCAGAAATATTGTTACAGCTGTAATTCTGCAGGGACACCGCATGGAGGTGCCGCCTGCCTTCAAAACGAGCAGGTTGGGCCCGCACCAACTTCCCGTTTCCCTTTCAGGGTTTGAGTTAAAGCGTCTTTCGGTGGGGAAAGAAGGAATTTCAGCAGCATCAGGGCAGAGAAGAAGATACAAAGCTGTAGACTGTGTCAGATCTCTTACAGAGCTACTGGGCATAAGCAATTAAACCCGAGGGTGATAATACAAGTGCCCTTCAGAATTGCCATTGCAATTCACTGCTCAGAGCAGGCTGGTACCTGGGCTTTGTACACCGTCCGGGCTTGGGAACAAGGCTGGTGTGCCTGTACCACCTCCCCTCTGATGACAAAGGAGATGTTGTCAGCCTCACCTCCAGCAGCCCCAGCCCATGGAAGGTGCTCAGCCTCCTCCAGTGCTCTGGGGCTGCGGGAGAATTTCCTATAGCCAGGCCCAGCCTCAGTGGGAGTAAGGCCCCATGGGTCTTACGGAGATGTCGCAAACATCTGCTCTTGGTCAAGGAGAGGACTCTCAGGAGGTGTTGGGGAGACAGTTGTCTCCTCTAGAAAGACATTTTAGCCCCTGAACTTCCACCATAAGACTTGCTGATGAAGGGACTGGAGTACCTTACTGAACTGACACTTCCTCACACCTGATAGTGCTCTCTGCACTCTGTCCCCAGGACATTTAAAAACATTTTTTTCCTGTTGTTCAGTCAGAAGTTCCCTTTTGAAAACAGGATGGAACCTGAATGGTGTCCTGGTAGTGCAAAGGGAAGGTACCAGAGCCTCAGCAAAATCTCTGGGGAGAGCACATAAAATATCCGATGGAAGCATATGTATAAGACTGGAGGTTAGGTGCTGAGAGATGGGGCATGGGCAAGCAGAGAGACGGAGAGACTGGGAATCTGGATAGGGCAGGAGGATTTTTTAAAGGTCTTCACATTAAGAGTGGTCAGGCACTGGAAGAGGTGGCCAGGGTTGCTGTGGTCTCTCTCGAGGATTTTCAAAGTTCAGCTGGACATGACCTTGAGCAACCTGATGTAAACGTGAAGCTAGCCCTGCTTTGTGTGGGACACTGGACCTACAGAGATCCTTTCCCAACCTCATGTTTTCAACAGTCCTCTGATTCAGAAAAAAAAAAAAAAAAAAAAAAAAAAAACGGAATCAAGGGGTAACAAGTGGGAGAGCCCTTTGAGTGTGTGGAAGGACCTGTGAGGCCCTGAGGTCCCAGCAGCAGGCATTTTTGCCTGCTATTTGGTGGGAGCCGAATGCAATAATGCTACTGCCTGGAAGTCCTGCTCTGACTCATCCCAGGACACATTTCTGCAAGGCACAGCAGAAAAGGAGAAGTGACTGCTGAGCCCTGAATGGGGGGGAGGGGACCTGGCCCCATGGAAGCTCAGAACAGGGAATTTTAGTCTTACTCATCATATTATTTTTATGTTTGGTTTTTCAGACGTAAACCTCAGTGTTTCTGCCAGCATATTAACTCTGTGTGCACCACAAGTTTGTCCACTAGCCCGAGTGACTCCTGTAAGCCTGCTTCCACATACAGATGCACAACTTCCAGCTGGGAGCTCCATCTGACCCACTGCAGTTTACTATTGCTAGCAAGGAACAGAGGGAGTGACAGATGAGGGCTAGTTAACCTGGGCAGACTTCAGTGTTCTGTTGGAGAAAAAAAGGAAAAAGATGGGCCTGGTCTGGGTAAGATACAGTCAGAGCCAGATGAGTGAAAGGTGGCAGATGTAGCAAAGAAGATTTATGGAAGTTCACTGAGATCCATCCTGAAACAGTACTCTACGTAGTATTAACAAACGTAGGCGAGAAAAGGAAGGGATACCTTGTATACAGCAAATAGTGCTGGAATAGCAGAAGCTGGACTTCTAGCAGAAGACCAGTATGGGTTGTGCCTTACTAAGGTTTCAGACTTAAATAATAAGGCTGCAATATCGCCCTGCCAAGCAGGGTATCAGCATGTGTGTGTTACACGGTCTTTATCTTATATCTAGAAGTAGTTAATGCTGGGTTCTTACGTTCTTCAATGTTCAGTAATGAAAATAGCTGCATCCTGATTTCTGCAATGTAACACACGTTCTTCATGAATACAGGGTACAGCCCCAACCATGGCTCCTGCCCTTCAGTTGACAGAGGGGAGGCTGGAGCCCTGTGTAGGTGTTTCAGTATCAGTGTTTCAGATATACAAATGCGACATAACCAAGATTCACACTTTCATTCTCTGCGCAGAGTGAGATGGACATCCCTCCCTAGTGTGGTCCATATTTTGAATTCCAGTGCCAAGATTCACACTCTCAGCTATTGCAAGTAGTGAGACCTATGCTGTCACTCACTGAGTGCTGCCAGCTCCAGAGTGGACAGTGTCATACCCCCTTTAAATGGTGTAGCAATTGTTTGTCAGGGTTGTAAGATTTGTGCTTACATTCTATGATGTGGCATGCAGAACAGGTTAAATATCAGGGGTCTATAATGAAAAGATGCATGGAGTGCAAAAGGAAGCCCAAAGCAGAAATGGTGTGATTCCGGATAATACCCACCTCAAGCCAGCAGAGCCAGAATTAAATTATCCAACTTTTTAAAAGCAGGAGGATCCATCACTTGTATTCACCACTCAAATTCTAAGTCCAAGTATTCTTGTCCACTCCAGTTTTCTTCCTATGAGGAGCCCACAACTATACAGTTGTTTATAGTCAGTGGTTTACAGTTTTCTTGCAGACTCTTGGTGAATTTACACAGTCTCCCTTTGGGTAAAATACAAAACTTCACAGTCGGCTGCTGCAAACAGTTCTCTAAGAAGATCAAGGAGAGCATCTCTTGCCGTGTTTGAATTTGACATGCTGCATTATGGAATACATTCTCAAAGGCGGAAGAAAACTTTAAGATCAGGGTTTTTCCATTTCTGTTTGTCTATAGTGACAGAGGCTGTATAAAGCTGGCAGTAAACTAGGTGCCACTGATAGCAAAGTTCATCTGGGGTACCTGAAAGTAGGTGGGGGAAGCCCTTTTTTTTTTTCTTCTCCAGCTGGCAAAGAAGCCCAGAAATGGTGCAATAGTGGGAGTGCCACAGGCAAGACTGAAATAGAAGCAGGCATTATTATGGAGGAGGATTCAGAACAAGAACAGCAAAGAGAATGGCCACTGAAGCTCAGCTGGCGTTCATTGTCACACAGTCATCGGAGAAGCTTGAAGTAGTGTTTAAATAGAGCAACTTACATGCAACATCCAACGTAAGCAATCCAATACAAAGCAATGTTTTCCTGGTGCTATGGGTCAGTGATGAAATGTTGCATGGAAAAGTAAATTTAGGTCTCAAGCGGAATGATTAGAATAAGGAACCAAGTAGCCTGGGGCAAGAAGGGCTATATAGGGATGGATTCAAAGTAAGTCTTAGCAGGAGACAATGAGGAGTCAACCATGGCATCTCAAAGATGAGGTCTAGGAAGCTGATCTTAAGGTAGTTTGCTGTGGACAGAATCAGATGCAATAGCAATAGAGAAAAGATAGCTGAGAAAAGTGATACAGTACTGCCAATTTTCTTATTTTTTTTTTTTTTCCCTTCACACACTACATGTTTTGAATTTTATCTTTTGTTTTGTGTTCTCAGAAGCCATAACTCTTGGCACATTGAGAGTCCCTGTGGAACCTCAGTTTCTCTTTCTTTCATAAGCTTTCTATCTTCGTCTTAGGGCAGCTTGAAATATTTGAAAACATGGAACTGACAAAACCAAAAAATCTGAATAAAGAAAGAGATCTCCATATTAATACTGGAAGGATCTAAAGATGTTTCAATGAACCACAATTTTTATTTTCATCCTGTATGTTTGAGCTTCACAGATCTTGCACCATCAGAAGTGGGGTGTGCTCTGGACAGTAAACAGCACAGCTTTTCCAGGACAAGCAGTCACATACACCGAGCAAATTTGTCTGCTGGCTGGCAGAGCCAGTGGCCCCACAAAGATCACAGATCCTGAGTGTGAAAGCTTTGAAAGCTTATCAACCTCCCTCATTTCTTGCTATTGCCATTCTTCTCGGCAGTCTGGGGCTTTGCTCCCCTAATGCTGGGCTTGTCCTACACAGCTGCCCACCCCTGATAACACAGCTGAGGAGCCCAGAGGAAGTTGTACAAGATGCTTTTGTCAACACTCCTTCCCACACAGACCATCTCCTGTCTCCTTTGTTACTGTAAATTGACATCAGAGCTGCTGAATCATGATATGGGAGTCACAAAAATGTTATTTATGCTGAAGAACCAAGGCCCCCTCCCTCTCATTGTTTCCTGCTTGTGTCAAAATGGAGCCACTGATTTTTGTTCTAGCTCCTCCTGTGCTGGTGCTCTGGGTGAAGCAAGATTTGATGCTGTCCTGTACTGGCCTGCTAAAAGACAGCCTTGCTGAGCAGACACTGTCTGGACAGTTCACTGTGAAAAGCCACTTGGAACCAGTGTCTAAGACATTTGCCTACAAGGTCAGAGCCCCAAGGGAATTTTTCAGATGATACACTGCACATTTGAAAAGCTGGCCTCCCACACAGAGGACTTACTTGCACTGCAAAAATGTTTTGTTAGGGTGCTTAGTTACAACAGGCTTTATTCCTAAGCTTATAGATGGAGATGAAGTGTGGTTTGCCTTTACAGTGCTGTAACTGGACTCCTAATGAACTGCTTTGAGAGGTTATGTAGAAAGGGAAGCATGGGCTAGGATTTGGAAAGCATTTGACAACACAGAAAGAAGAACATAGGCGAGAGCAGAGAGAGGCAGGGGGAGCCACGGCTATAGTCAGGGAGTCATTGATGGTCAGAGAGAAGTTACAGAGAAATATTCAGAATACGCAAAGAACAAGGCTAAGTTATGTCGAAGAGGAAGTCTGAGAGGCCTGGCAAAAGACAAGGAAAGAAAGAGATTATTATCAAGCTATCCAAAAACTTCAGCATTTTCTGCATATAAAGTCATAAACATATAGCATTTTTATGTGCAGATAAATGCTTTTTGGACTCATATTTCCATACCCCAGTGGGGTATAACTTCCCTACTTTAATACATAGACTCCCTATAGGATTGCTAAAGTATGTAGGGAAAACTTCCAGACTTTTACTGCCTAAGTAAATTTATCAAGAAAAGACACCTATGGATCTTTTGCATAAATTCAATTTAAAACTGTGACATCACTTTAAAAAATCTGGGAAAAATCACAGATGAAAAGAGCTAAAGTTGTAATCTCTTTCACTGGAATACTGTTCCTCTGCTATTCTTTTCCAAATTCTTATTTTACAACTAGCCAACAAAAAAGACAAAGCTGTAGTCAAAAAGAAAATGTGGAAAAGCAATAAAGATTTCAGTTCTTCATTAACTGACAGCCTTCCCTACTATGACTCACCCTAGGGTTATCAAAATATGTAATAAATTCAAAATAACAAACCACTCCAGAATTATGAAATGATGTTTTTGACACAACATTGATTCTCAACACATTACCAAAGTGTTATTGCTGCTATTGTTGTTTTAGCAATGGTGAGAATAGCTTCAAGATGAAATGATACCTGTGCCAGAAAAATCTTGTAACCTAACTTGAAATCAAATGTCACAGGCAAATGACAGAAACTCTAGAAGAAATTACTGGAGACAAAAAGAAGATAAATTTTAAAAATACAGCTAGTCACTTATATTATCTGTGTGACCTAAGTCATGTGAAAAATGTCTTTGTTAACAACAAATTAAATAATCTCTTTTGTTCAGGCTGACTGTCATTGTTTGGCTCATAGCACACTAAAATACAGCACAGAATTAAAATACTTATTTATTACTAAATGTTAGTTAAAACCAGACCTTAAACTCTTCATAAAATTTCTTATCCTGTGCTTTATTTGTCTTGCAGTTTCAAGCATATCCATCCCAGTTCTGTTGAGTAAATATTCTTTTGTGCCACTACAATACGAAGGTTATGGAACTGGGCTATAATGTCATAGTCTGTTGAACCTCCTTTGGGAGTCTTCAGCACATGCTTAGTAAAGACAACACTGCTTTTGGCACCGTATTTTCATTAAATGGAGGGGAGATTCAAGAAGGAGTGGGTGATTCATGTCCCCTAACTGATAAGGGATGAGTGACAGCAGTGACAACCAAAGGAAATCTTTTTTTTTTTTTTTTTTTTTTTTTTTTCCCCCACAGACATGTATGGATTTTAAGCTCTGCAGTACAGTTTCAGCTGACTCCTTGCTTTGTGATAGTAGCATTTTGGGCTTATATTGCATTTTTTATCATCAGACCGCAAAACATTCACTTCTTCTTTAGAAACAGTATTTTATTTCAAAAAATGGCACTGAACACGTATTCCCACCACCACCAATAACTGACAGGGAAAATAAAGGCACAGAGAATGCAAGTGTCCTGTTCATAAACCGAGGAGCCAGTAAATTAATCCAGTATCCTAGATTACAAACAAGACCCCAAGGCAAAGGTAAAGGCAAAGCAAAACTTGGGGGTTTTGGATGGTGATATTGGAAGCAGCAGATTAGTCACCTTTCATGTTTGGGAGGAGTTATTTATAGCTCTTTGTTTTCCACTTGGTTTGCTGTGGGACTCTGACAGAAAACACATGGTTTTCTGTGTTTGGCAGGATGAGGAAGATGACAGACTAGGTTTAAGAGCCAGACAAAACTACAGATCTCTTATTTTGCCAATGCAAAATAATAGTTTTCCAGCTAAGGGTCTTCAAAAAAAGGGGGGACAAGGGACAACCCACAATCCATCAAGTATCCTTAATAGTTTGCAATAGGATAAAAGTTTTAATTTTGGATAGAATATTTTTGGACACTGAATGGCCATTAGATTTATCCAGCTATATACGGAATATTTATTTTGGGTCTTATCATTGGAAATAATTTGAAATTGGTCAGTTTATCAGCAGGAAATCAGGATGACCCAAGTGCAGGCTTGCCACACAATCTCTACAATTTGAGCTTGTGTTTCATCAACCATGTAATACTCTCAATTCTTAAGGGACTAAGAGGATAAGCAGATGGTCTACAAAGCAAAACTGTAATATTTGAGGCTTGATGGGAGATCCGCACTTTGGCCAAGAGGCGTGTACAGTCTTGCCTGCTATTTATTTTCTCTAACATTTAAGACACACATCCACCATTCAACAAATTGGCTGCAAAACAGCTGTTCCTAGTCATCACCTGCCCACCCTAGGAACAACAAAAGAACAATCAGTATTTGGATAATACAGAACCAAATAGTAGTTTGACAAGTTTCTCAAATACAGAGCATAGTTCTGTTCCTGTTGCATGATGGACACAAGAAAAGGTGAGGCAGGGACTGAGCTCTGAAAAGGCTTTTTCCCTGAGAGGCTATTAAAGAAGCACAAAATCTGAAAATCACTCATATCTGACATGAAGGAGCTGAGCTGCTTTTTGCAAAGTCTTCTAAAGGGGGCTGGCCCTGCTAAGAGGAGAGGAGATGGTCTCAATGCACTAATGGTTCTTTCCATCCAAATTTCCTGTGTGTGTCACAGCTGCCGGTCTGTGCAGCTGTCTCAGTGCGCTGATTTTTTTTTTTCTTTTTTCTTTTTCTTTTTGTCTACCCCATCTCATGCTTTTAAATGGCTTTTAATTTTATTTTGCAGATCAGGGAGATAAAGAGCAAGAAATACTACTTCAATTTCTGTAACACATTGAGCATGAAACCCTCAACAAGCAAATATCTGTTGTGTTGGTTAGTAATTCAACAGTGATGGAACAGTAAACACTAATGCATTCTTACTCAGGTAGACTTTTATCCTTGGGCTTTAAGTTTTCCTTTGTTTCCTGCTTGTTTCTCAGGCACATACGACCAGGGACTTATCTCCTGCCAAAGGCTTTAGAAGGCCTCGCTCTTCATGAACTGCAGTAAGCACCACTCTTCCTGCTGTAGAGATGACTTGCAGGAAGTGCACAAAAGAGTACAATCAGTTTCCCTACTTATCTGTAGGGTTCAACAAATTTCAGATCAAGAGGAGGATGATGTGACCTTTTAGTGATGGAGCCTTATGGGAGCTAGCACTACCCTCCAGTTACCATGACTATATCCCCCTGGGGCACCGGGTAGCACTGGTGTTAGTCATGGGTGCCTTCCAGCAGACCGAAGCAGGTGTTATTACCCCAATTCCTTCAGATTTCTCTCATTTCATTCAGTAGCTGTTAGTCACATTCACTGCTCATCACCTACAGGTGAAGGTAGCAGCTCAAGACAAAAAGAAAGGGCAGATGAAGAGCCCAGCCACACCGTGCCAAAGCTCACAGACAGCAGCATGCAGTGGTTTGGCACTGGTTTGTAGGAGCATTGCTCCATAATTGTCAGTCCTTGTGCTGTCCACCCATCTGGTGTTCATGTCATCTGCTTTTTCCCCTTCCATTCTATGGGCAAATAGACCTCAGCTGCTGAGTGTTGCTTCAATGTAAAATAACACGTGGTGCTTGTGGTGTGGGAAGGAAGCTGGCTGTGAGAGATAAAAGTTGAGGTTAGGAGCAGACCGACTGTTACGCTCCTGGGGCTTTGCTGCTCTTTGTATAACCTTGGTGTGGCTTAGTGATACAAATCAGCACTACCTATTCTGATAAAATCCATCCACCAGAGGCAAGAAGCAGCCCTACCTCCATTTCATTTTGGAGTTATTGCTGCCCTGGTATTCCAAAGGGTCTGGATGGGTCAAAGGTTAGTTTTCCATTGTATTACTTACAGAGAGTGACCAAGTTTGTGTAGGGCTTAGAGACTTAGGAAAGAAACTGGAGAAGAAATATATCAGAGGAGCTACAAGAAACAAAAGCCTTCTGGGAAATTCCAAGATTGCCACAGAATAGAAGTGTCACTGAGCATGTTTTTGCAAAACTACCATCTTCTCCTTCCTTCCCTCAAGGACTAGCGCAACTCACTTCGAAAGAGAAAGAATCAGACAGCAATGAGCAGTTCACCCAGCTGTCCTGCTCTGCAAAGCTCCACTGCTCTACTTCACCCAAACCAGTAGGCAGGCAGAAATGCAAAATCATGCCATTTGCGACATACAGAAACAAAGCTCCATGTTTGCATGGGTGGGGGAGAGATACAGTCAAGCTTATCACCAACTACGACAAATGCAGGGTAGAAATGGTCTGGTTACTTTAACTTTTTCTTTTCCCCTCCAAGCAAGCCTTCTATGATTCTAATTGATTTTCTTCTTAGGAAATGTAAATCCTAAATGAAGCCCAGCTTCTTTGTGCATAGTCAAAGAGACTGAGACTGATATTTTTGAAGGCTAAAGACTGAAACTAATGGTTCTGGAAGATGCCGCAACAAAATCAATCTCTAACTCTTCAGTGGTAAATAATAAGAAAAATACAAAAGACAGGAAGGAGTGGAAAAAAAAAAAAAAAAGAAGAAGAAGAAGAAGAAGAAAGAAAAGAACAACAGAGAATATCTGAGCTAATCTCCTCAAAGTGGTCTTTAACCAATTGTAAAAAAGATTTTCTACCTGATCTTCTGAAGCTTTATGCAGTACAGAAAATTGGTATGTTCATGAAGGTATAGAATAAGCAAGTGTGGGTTTATCAAGCACCTCTATGGCAGCTTCAGCCATTTCCTCAGCAATGCCCAGAGCAGAACAAACATTGTCCTTGGGCAACCTTGTCCGATCATTCTGTCATCTGATTCAGACTCAAGCTGTCTGCTCGAAGGGAAAAATTACTGTAAACATCTGTATAATTGAAATCTGGGAACAAGAATAATTTTAAATAGGGCTAAAATTGCTAAAATGTTCACAAAGAAGGGAAACAAATATCTGTTCTTCCTTTGAATTCAGCTCTATGCTGACCATAGCTCTAGCTCCGTCACATAATTCCTGGCATAAGGAAATCACTCCCTCTCAGTAAATTTGGAGGAAACAGAATGGAATTGGTATGTAGAAACCCTCTGTCATTCAAAAGACATAATTTGCAGATTTTAGATACAGATTTTGTTAAGGTAAAGCCAAAGCATTTGCTTTAAGCAATAAAAAGGTAAAGAAAGAAATCAAAACAAATTGTTCTGAATTAAGAAATTTATGTCATAGAGTGGCTAGTGGAGAAATGATACTTTCTGTTGCTATGCATTTCTGATCCTTACCTGAGGATCATCTTCTATAGTCTCAGCAGCAACAGCTGAAAGAAAAGCTAGAGGAGCAAGCTCAGTGACTACCCAGGCAGAGTCATAGGCAGGAGAGATTATAGCAGCACGGCAGTCTGAAAAAGTTCTTTCTGAGGAAATATTAAGAAAGAACTGAAAGAAACAGACTCAAATGTAACTAGCTTAGCCTCTTTCAGGGCAGATTTGGGTCTTAAAGAACACTTATTATGTCCACGTTTGAAAGACTGCTTTCCATTTTCAAAGCTTTACCCACAGGACAAAGTTTAACACAAGTTACATGTATGCCTTCGTTCACTGAGGGAGATTTTTCTATCCTTAAAGGCAATTTTGTACCTGCTTAACTTGCAAAGTGTTGTGTTAAATCCAACCAATCAATGCTGTCTCTACTGAGAGGCCCCAAAAAAGTCTGACTACGGCAACCTCATAGCTTCCTAAACACTTAGAAGTTGCTAGTCCTGAACACTTTTCGAATACATTTGCATAAAATGTACCCATTACCTTCTATTTCTTGCCTCACACATTCGATTATTTTCATACTGCATATTAAACCACTAATAAGGTACACTAATAAGGTACAAATTTCAGACAGCATGATCTAGTCTAACAAGTCTTAAATAAACTTTGAGAGGACTAAAATCCACGGTGTCCCTCTTCATCTACATTGCATGTTAGTGTAATGAAAAATGAATGATAATTTGTGATTTTTTCCTCTCAGAACTTAAATTTTTATCTGCTGAAGTTAATAATACTCACTTTGGACAGGCCAAAAAGAGAAAAACAGTCTCCATAAATGTTAAGCTAGACTAGAAACAGGTTGAGATAAATACATGTATCAGGCCTCTGAAAAACATCTGGAAGAAAGCTGGGAGTTGTGGTCAAAGTTTAATTAAGTAACCGGCAAAGAACTGCTGGAATAGTTTATTTTTGAATGGTTCCTTTCCAGAATGGATATTCACATCAGCAGGCACAATAAGGATCTCCTCCATCCTCAGCACAGGCTATTTTTTTTTTACATTTACATGGAGCCCCAGAAGTCATGACATGGAGTCCCAGAAGTCCAATTTCAAGTGTATGCACAATATCCCCAAAGGGACAGAATTTGATGTAGACCCCAGATTTTAAGTGCGCTAGTTACTTTTCTGTGAGGATGCAGAGTAATAAGATACATCTTGGAGCTAAAGGATGTGCTAGTTTGCCCACATAAAAATAATTAATTAACACCTCCATGGATAATTTGTGACAAGTGTGTGTGAACTGGAAGATTTTACCAGACACAAAAAAAGTGGCCAGTAATACTTGCTAGGATAAGACATAATTTTTGTCTAGTTTGCCACCAAGAGAAAAAGATAACTATCCTAGTTATCAGGAGAAAAGAGCACAGCAGTATTATGTCCAGTAAATGTCATGATTTATGAATATTTGTAGAACTCTCAAAATAGCCAACAGACAGAATAACCATCAGGAAGAGAGATGTTAGATCAAAATGAAGAGAATATGGACGTATTAATATTGGAACTAAGCATGTTGCTAATCTCTGTGCACACTTGAAATGAAAATGCATTTCATGGCAGGAAAAAAAGAACAGTTATGAGCTTTAGAAAAATTCCGAAGCGTGTGCTGTTAAGAGAGTTAACGTAATGAGGGGAGTTACAAGACAAACTGAAGTTGCCCGCTGAATGACTGTGCAAAACGGAAACAATCTGTATACAATGAGTTACTTCAAAATGAACTATTATGATGTTTTCTCCTCAGATTAAGTATTTTCAAAAGTAAGCTGTGCTAAAAGTAAAAAAAAAAATCCATTCTAAAGCAATCTGGAGAGCAGAAATCTAGAAAGAAGAGTCCCCATAGAAACAGAAACAGATAAAATATTTAATTTATTTTTGCTAGAGCTGCATTTCCATTCACCATAGAATAAGATCAAATAAGCTGTGGCAGACAAGAAAGACATTTGGGAGCTAACGCTAACAAAGAGATATAAGCATTTATCCACTCTGCTAAAGGATATTTGTCTCTAACAAGAAAGTAAGCCTGCTTAAAGATCTGTGTGTAAGTTTGCTGCTTGAGTAAAACCAAGCCAACTTCCTAGAGATATTTCTCTAATGTTCTGATGACACTGCCTTCAAATCTACATTCACTTTCTGTGTAGGACTTTCAGCACTTCTGCAATATAGCTCTTAATATTTTTTGTCTTTCAGTATTGCTGAAGACCAGGTTTTAGGAATCTGAACTTTCTTCTCTGTTTGGTTAGAATTGTGGGATTAACTGACTTTCTCTGGCTAAATTAAAAAAAAAAAAAAAAGGGGGGGGGGGGAAAGAAAGACAGAATAGAGAAAATAACAGGAAGGGTGGCAAATTCATCTTCACCCTAAATCATTTTTTAAAATTTTCTTACTAAAATGGAAATCCTCCAATACATAATTATGAATTGAATGAAACATTTCTTTCAAGTCAAAATTATATATTTTTTCACTTCAAATTTTGTTAAATTTTGAAAGAACAAAAAATTTTAGTTTTCAACAGCTTCAATTGCTTGGCCTAAAGAATTCACAGGATTTAACAAGAATTTACAAGTATTTTAGTTTCCAGGATCAGATCCCCAATTTCCCGCTTATTGGACAAATTAAACATCTGGCAGAAAAGTAATGCCTAGATCTAGTTTCAATAGCCAGCACCATCTTCCATTCCTGACCCTCTTCTGCCACCCATTATTGCACTTATTTTGCACTTATTCTTTAATTCAAAAATTCTGCTTCTTGATTCTAAAAGTCAATACTAAAATTTGATTTTCCCATCAACCAGCACAAAAGCTTGCATTTTGAAGATCATTTTTAGAACACAAGCACAATAAAAAACCTTCTCAAATTCAAAATCCTTTTGCGTATTGTATCTCATCTCTTCTGCCTGTTGTGGAATACCCTGTTCTTCTCTTTCAGCCTGTTCTGGTTCTGTATTCCATGTAGCACACCCAAGGAATGGTGTTTCCTACTCTGAGCAAGTCATTGTGCTCCTCCTTTATATATAGAAGGCCCGTCTATTCTCTGCAATGTTATGGTTCACTCCTTTCTTTGCAACCAAGAGAGTGAGAAACACTTTTTCATATTTAATATGAAAAACATCTGAATCACAAGACGTACATACACATCTCCACCCTAAAACACCCTTTCTTCCAAGTTACCAAGGAAATGAGTACATAGTTAATCATGATGAACAAAACACGGTCCTCTCCATCTTCTCTATTTCTATCTTTGTCTGTCAGCCCTCCAGACCAGAAGCCTCTTACAGTGCTTCTGTACAAATGTTGGGGATGAAACAAAACAGTTCAGAAGAAATCTTCCCATTCTGGTAAGAGCATCCTACTGTACTACAGGGGATTTAAGTTGCGATGACTGACAAACACTGGATATGTTGATGACTGAGTTAAGCGATAGGCCTGAGAAACTGAAGCCGGGAACTGCAGAGGCACCCAGAGGTCAGCAGATTTCTCCTCTCTTTCTCTGTGTACCCTGCAGTGTTCTGTTAACATTTTGCAATAGGTTCAGCAGCTAAGTTTTTTGGGGTGGGTGTAAGAGCGCACCACTTCCTGTGGTGGCCGTTGTGCTTCCTGTTTTCTCAAGGCTGATGGAGACGAGCTGGCGGGGCTGCTGATTTTGAAACAGGGGCAGCTGCATGATTGTCTTGTGAGAGCTCAGAATGAATCACCATCCCATCCTTACAGAAAAATCCCGAATCTTTCCAGAGTTGGAACTCTACATCTGGTGGTGTTGGGCTACCTGCTCGAGCACTACAAAGAGGCTGGGGAATGCCCAGAGCGCCAAACAGTCAGAAGTCAAGAGCCAGACCACAGCTGGTCATGAGACTCATAGAAAAATCGTAAAAGTCTTGGAAAAGATTTTTTTTCTGTTCACTTTATCTTCCATTCTTAGAGAAACAGCCCATTCTCTATAATAAGAGCAAGATATATATATATATTTAATATGAAAAACATGAAGCATCATGGGGCTTTTAGAAAAACCACAAGTCAGTAACAGTGGATGGACAGGAAGGTTGCTACTGAAACACACAACTATCTTTACACAGACTTTTGACCAATAAATATTCAAACCATTGGAGGGTTCAAGGATACTAGATTCAGAAAAAAATAATCCTCTGATTTAGTATTTAGGATGCAGAATAAATCTGTCCTGTTATACCTTTCCTCAAGTGTTGTTATTAAAATTTTCATATCGATATGAGACATTCTGTACTCTAATTTAGAGAAGAGAAGAGAAGAGAAGAGAAGAGAAGAGAAGAGAAGAGAAGAGAAGAGAAGAGAAGAGAAGAGAAGAGAAGAGAAGAGAAGAGAAGAGAAGAGAAGAGAAGTTAAACTCATACCGCACTGTGAGCTCCAGACTCACATTGGCCCCTAGATTGTCTAGAAATTTGAGGCTAACACCTGTTAGCTAACACATGTTAATAAATATGCTTGAGAAATCTTGCATAGACAAGGCGGTGTGCATTTTACCATGCACTAAACTCACTGAATTGAATATTAGGTTTTCCTCTATGCTTTAACTTATCCATCACAACACTAGACTTTTTTGTCAAACTAACACGACTTTAGTCCATTTCAATTGAGATCCAAGCTCCCCCTGCTCCAGACAGTTTCACAATTAACACCTCAAGTCACTGCTGTTGTCCTCACCACCATGCCCCAAAGCAGCCCAGGTCTACATTATGGAAATAATAACTATACAAAATGAAAAGGAGACAGTGAGAAAATCGGAGCCTAAAAAGCCTCTCTTAAGGCTGAAAGGAGCGGTGTCAGAAGGCAGGATGTGTGGGACCCTGCCAGGGAGCTATGTGTGGTCCTGACATTTGGGGCCAGACCAGAGAGGAACAGAGACTACTATTTAAAACAAATCGCCCTGTTACTCCTTGAGCTTACTGTAAATCTCTTGCCTCAAAGTGATATGTTCAATCCAGATGACTGCCAAATATTTAGGTTGTGCTGGATGCATTTAATACACATAATAGAGAATGCCCTTTGTATTCTACTGCCTACATGCTAACACCTCTGCTTTTAACTAGAGGTCTAGCTGGACCATACGCTACATCATCTAAAATATTCCCAAATCCTTGCACAACGTTTTCTACTTCCTGGATTTCTGTACCCTCCTGCTCTCACCTGGTCCTCTGTAATCTTAGACTGTATTTTACACAAATATTTAATGCAGATGAATGTCCCCTTGCTTTCTGAATTCTTGCCATGGGCCTGCTCTGAGTCTTTTCACAGAGAAGTGAATACGAAAGAGCTTGGGTTCCTCTCCCTGCACTGCATTTGTTTCACTTTCTCCTCTTTTCACTCACTGATTTAATCTGAAGGTCTCTGAGCTAAAGCGTGGGGTTTCTCAGATCCCAGTTCATAGGATAAAGACATTGGCTCTGCTGGAGAATGCAAGGAATTAGGACAAACTCTTAGATATCTTCCTTTTCTGGCTCAGTGGCTCTACCTTCATGTGCCTATTTCTTTATCCCCATTCTTTTCTGAAAATCTCATCAAGCTTGTTTAGCAGTATCTATACAGGGTTTTGCATCTGAAACACTAGGATAAGAAAGGGCACATCCCAATTTTCCTACACAGCACTGAGAAAAAGTCTTCAGAGAATCAGTCTATGATGCATTAAAAAATAACTTACTTTTAAAACTAGAATTACTGCAGACCTCAATCACATAGATCTTTGAGTGTCTGGCATACTGCTGGTTTTGTAGAGCTATGGAGCTATGATTGCTCCTGCACGGCAATTCCTTTTAACCTCAGCTGAGGTGTTCACAAACTGAAGAAGCAGTGTGGAGAGACAGGTCTCGGAACATGGGAGGAAATGCAATACTAAAAGATGTGGAGGGTGGTAAAATGGAAGACACACTAGTTTTGGACAACATGGTGAACGACACTAATTTTCGCAAAATGTACAACAGTGTTTACTGGAACTGAAACAGTTTTCTGCAACTCAACACAAGGGATGAAATCACATCACTTTGCAGTTACTAATGTCCAGCAGTGGCTCCAAAACGCCTTCATGAGGAAGCAGACCTTCACAGACCTGTGTGATAAGCCTCCTTGTCCTTTGGAACCACATCCCATGAGCGACAGAGCCCATACTGACCATAGAGGCTGCTGTCTGGCTACCCAAGACTGCTGCGAGTCCGTGGCTAACCATCAAGTCAACTGCCAGACTGCTGGGTGGAGGCAGGGAGGGGGGTTGCAATGCTGTTATGAAAGTTGTTTATCCACTGATTATCAGCAGCACGAACGTACGTGAAATAACAGCAGGCTTTTACAGAAAGAGCCTCTGAATTGCATTATGGTTACAGATGATGCACTGTGTCCATAGTCTGACCTCTGGCAGAGGACAATGGATAAGTTAGCTAAAAACAATCCTGATCCTCTCTTCTTCAAGGCTTGATAAATACAGACCGATGAACATCAATGTGGACTGCACTAGCAAAGTGTGGGACGTGGGACTTCTAAGGAAATCATGCATATACAGTCTTGGGCAATCTGGCACCTTGTTCTTTCCCATGGAGATAGGCATCATCAGTGTCTGCTCTGGATCTGCAGTCTTGTCCTTTGACATAATACTAGTGTTTTCACTTCAGATGGTCAAGTGGTATGGGCATGAGTACAAGCTTGAGCCTGTAGCTATCAGTTAGATATATCTAAAGTCTGTTAAAGAGGAAAAGTTGCGGTGACAGAATTTCCCAGAATTTAACAAATTCATATCACTGTATAAAATAACATATTTGTGAGAAGTTGCAGGGCTGGATGACAACACAGAAGGAGGTAGTTAGGAATTCAGGGTCCAATTCTCATTTTGCAGATAACCTCTTTGCTCAGGACCAAGACCGTGTGTGAATATTAAATGTGTAAATTTAAAAATTTGGATAGAAAGGTAGGGAATATGGAAGAGGAAGACTTCGTGCTAATGCAGGAGACGTGTACAAGACCCTACTTGTGGTGCGTGTGTATGTGTGAGAGGCCTTACATTTTTTAATAGCTGGTGTTGAGCAGAATGTGTGTCCTTTATCCTCATACAGCTGGAAGGAAAATAAAGAAAAATAGAACCTAATCCTAACAGCCACTTTGTTCCACAACAAAGCCAACATCTCACTGGTAAAAGGCATATAACACGTGAAGGAAGAAAGTAGCTTGGAGATCCATGCACACAAAAATTGAAGAATCAGAGACAGAAGAATTACATAGTCACTTTAAAACCACTTCAGATGTTTTCTTGATATTGATTCCAAGTAGATTCCACAACAACAAATTAGCAATTTCTGACTGCTAGGAAAATGACCAGTGGAGTCCTCACTACAGGCTCTAGAAAATGTCTCCCAAATCTGGCATTCAATCTGCCTGTCAGGTCACAGAGTAATGTAATGCAAATGTAGTACTTCTAAGACAGGCTGAGAAAACAGTTTTAGCCTCATTGGAGTATGCTAAAATGCTTAAAAAAAAAAAAAAAAACAGAGGGAGGCCCTATTGGCTGACAGGATTTGTGAGAAGAATGCCCTAGGATCAAGACAAAATCTCTGGACAAGGTGTTTCTTTCTGCAGCATAATAGTGGATTCCTAATTTATGTTTTTTACTCCAGTTAAGCATCTTTTACCAGAGATGTTCCCAACACTGGGTTTCCAGATACAGTGCTTTGGAGTCAAGATGAAAAATTTGTCCTTGTGTCTTTGAAAGCAGATCTTTTGCCTTTGATGGGACCCTTTAATGACCATAAAGGTGCTGAGGATCTGTTCACTAGTCTTGTCTCAGGAATCATGGTTTTATGACTAGCTACAATAGCCCCATCCAGTTTGATCTATGAATTGATCAGATCATGAGAATAAACAGAAAAATACTTAGGAAACTTTCTTTCCGTGATAGCAGAAACTAACTGGGAGTGTTCCCTCACTTATGCATGCTGCAAAAGAACTAAGTGCATTTGTTGGATCAAAAAGGAGTTACACAGTGTCTCTCCACACTTACACATGGTGGCCACGAGGAAAATGCTCGTCTTTTCTGACCTCATGCAAGATTGGGATGGGAAGAAATGGGGAATGTTCTCTGACAGAGATTCTAATGAAGAATACATATTGATTTAGCTATTCTTTCATTGTCACGAGATAACTTGTGAAGAGAAATAATTTTAGCCTTGTCTCTCTTGAAGATTTGATGTTCACATATTTCAGAGAGAGGAAAAAAAAGCACTGCAGAGCCCACTCATTGCTATTTGCTACATGTAAATGGCTCTTAGAACAGAACTGAAAATACCTTGGTATATACAACTATCTCGGGCACTACAAACAAACGTACTAATAGGTTTGGTGCCAAAAAGTCAATGATAAAAGGTAATAAATGATTATTATAAATTTTGGGTACTTAGACAACCCTTTACAAATGTGATCAGCATTCTAGCTGCCAGGGAAGTCACAGGATTCATGTGTTCTGCAGCCGCCCTTTGCCGCCCACATGCAGAGGAGACTTGGCCAGTGTTGTGACCCATACTGCAACCATGTGAGTTTAATGGTACAACCAGGGCAGATTAAACACCACCTCAGTTTATCCTCAAGGATCATGCCCAATTCTTCTAGGGTATGCCCCTGGCAGCCTTGTTCAGAGGATTAGCAGAGCTATTGAAACACTTTGTGGCACCTTTGTTTGGTTTTCATTGTCATTCTCTGTGTTCAGAGCAATGAACCTGCAAGAGGGTCTCTACCAGGTCCTTCTTGCAGGGAGCCAACTATAAAATGCAACACAAAATTAACCTGTGGAATCCCAAAGGTCTTTTCCTCTGCAATGTTTTCTTCTTCCTATATTCTTCTGACTAGATCTACAAAAAGTTAATGCATCTCAACTAAAACACAGTGAATCAAAGCTGCAACACAAAGTAAAGGAATCTCTAATCCAGCTAATTTTAATCATCAGCTACTCTCACGTTATTTTCCTCTCTGCTTCCTGGGTTCAGCTATCCAGTTACACCCTCCCTCTGGTGCGGCATATCTTCTATTGCCTGGCTTAGCACCTGTAATAAGACCCAAGATATAACCTAACAGGAGGCTTGCCTTCTGGATAGAGAACCTCTGACCAGCTAGACCTCCTTCCCAATGTGAAAGCAGTCACCCTGTGCCCCCGTCCCCAGCTGAACTCTTCAAGAGCACATTCCCATAGTCCTAACACCCAATACAAGATGATTCAGTCAATAGTGCCTCAGATGATTTCCTGCTACTGGTAGTTTGAGGATGAGAAGCAATATTTCACTTTTCCTAGGTCAAGAGGAATAAAGTGAAATCCACAGCCTGAAGTGGATGGCAACAAGAGGAAACAAGCTTGAGAAGCTAACTCATCATACTGTGCAAAGGAGGAGTAAAATGGCAAAAGCTGTTCCAGTAAACTCCCATTTACTGGCATGTTATTGAGCAATAGCCTTGGTAACATGGTGCATAATATTCATACTTAGATTCATACACAAATTCTCACATGTATGCGTAAAAATACACAGAAGTCCCTTAGAGCTGGGAGCCAATTTGCAGGTGGTGTTCAGAAAGGGATAAACATTGTTGGGCTCTCAGTTTGTGAGGTTATCGCTGTTCTTCACAGCACTATCACCAGCCACTTAGAGCCAAATCTATTTAAAAACAGTAAAGTCGGAGAAGTGAAGTTGCCTTTGGTTGTGCTTTTTTTTCTCTTTCCCGTTGTAGCTTCCTCTTTCTCTTCACCAGCTCAGCACTGCTGGCAGCTTTTTATAAACCACGATTCCTACTGCAGTCAGCTTGTTTGGAAACTACATGGTGAGCTCAGTCCAGCAGCTACTGCTGTGGGTTTCTGTTTAATTGCACACCAGATTTGCTTTAAATTCTGTACCCACCGCCATCATTTCCATTCCAAAGCACTCAAAGGGCTCTGCATATTCACAAATATTCAGTACAAAGCAGAATTTTGCTCTCAACATATATAGTTAAGTAGCATAAACTACAATGCATTCCCATAAACCAGTAGTAAAGAAATCCTCTGCAACCTCTGGAAGGTTAAACCATAGCAGGGCAGTCAGCAATGCAGTTATTCTAAATTGACAGTAATCTGCACTGTGCATATAAAGTGATATCACAAGCAGAACATTTGCTGTGAAGCAAAAGCAATACTGAGATCTTCATTTGTAGAGGAATTTTGTACGAGAACTCAGACATCTTTAACACCAGAGACAGGGTGGATGGGTGAGTAGAGTGCTGTCCAGAAACTTTATGGTTGCATTAAAAAAGAGTGAAAAAATCTTCTAGCCATAGGATCAAGGAGGAATTACTACGAAAGAAGTCAAAAGCAATCATGTGAAGGAATAGAAGAATGGGGAAACACTGAAGTTGGGAAAGTGAGTTGAATAACACCAGCACTCCTGAGGTCTTCATCCTCTACCTGCTGCACCAAAAGCAAATTTTGCCGTTGGTTTGGTGGAGAAAAATGTGGGTACTAACTTGGGACAGGTGCTTTTTACTTCTTCTCAAAACAGCGGAAATCTTACAGCCAGATAGGGACTGGGGAATGATGACAACAGCTTGTCTGGGGGCAAATGGTACTTATAAGAAAGGATATACAAAGAAAATCAGTAGGTTCCTCTAGGTCACGGAGTTCATAAACTCTTTTACTTGCAGATCTCTAAAATGTTTCCATGTAGATGCAAACATACATTTTCAATTTAAGCCCACTGATAACTTTTTGTTATTTCTCTCTGGTCCTTCAAAAATATTTCATGGTCTTGCTGAGGCCTACAGACTATAAGCTGAAAAGTTACTAAATCATGACTGGAAAATATAGATCTAAATATGTTAGTTAAACTAAATTGTAGTATTACTGAATTGAACAAAACCAACATCGGTAATAATACGCCACAAGTATCAAATACATAAAATGTAGTCCCTCTCTTAAATAAACAATCCAGTATTTCAGTGGGAACAAGGTGACTGCAGAAGAGATGAAGCTCCATTTATCAGCAGAGCACTTCTGTCATCAGTTTTACCTGTATGTGTCCATGCTGTAAGTACCTGCACATAGGATTCCTAACAGAACTGTAACTATCTAAATCCATTGTGTGAGAAGTCAGCCATTAGTAAAAAAAACAAACTTTTTCAACAGATAAAGCCATTGGAAAGTCTGTCCTCTTCTCAGCTGGCAGGAATCCTGCAATGCGGGGACAGAGTCAGCTGAATTATAAATACTCAGCCATGACTCTGTTTTGGTGTCTACTCCTCTGTCTCCTACCATCTCCTACTCAGAAAAGAACCATTTCCCTTTTCTTAATGACCACTGAAATCATTTAGGGAATTTCCAGCACACGGTGTGCAGATTCTGATTCACTTTAACCCCAGAAAATGTTTAACTCCTTCTGGGAATTATTGTGAATTGATCCAGTTGTATACACTAAGATACCCCAAGTTCCTCTTTCCCTTTTTTTCCTTTCAGCCATACACAAGCATTTAACATCCAGAGCATTCTGCTGCTTTGCACTCCCACAATGCACATCTTGTTCTGGCACGAAATCTTCCTAGTCACGAGACTTTAGAGTCTCCACACGGTTAGTTTGGACTGATCTGTGGAGGTCTCTTCCCCTGAAATGGGAAGATAGTTTCATTTTCTGACATGCAGCTACACTTCTTGGCATATTCTTCTGCAATATTCTTTAAAACGTTTCACTGCTTCCACTAGTATAACATGGCAAAACAAAACCTCTCATTTTTCCTTCCCTTCTACCTCCTCCTTTGAGCAAAGCTGTTCTTCCTACTCTCACTCTAATGCGGGTGTTGTCTCTGACACAATGCCAATCTACACAAGCAGGCTTTATCAAGGATGTGCAGCTTCCTCTTGCAGGACACCTGTAAGATCAAACTTTTTCACTTTCCTTTCATTGCTTAAACTCTCACCCACCAGTGGCCCGAATGATGGCAGTCTCTTTTCCCTGGGCTTTCTGTCTTCAGACTCATTTTTTCCTTTTCTCTCCTTCCTCTAGCATAAGAGGGAATACTGTTCAAATTCTCTCTTTCATATTTCTACACTAAAATCCTCTGAATTACCACATCAAAAACAAGTTTTGAAGTTCTTTTAAGACCCTTCACAAATCTGGTCCTCCCTAGTCTTTGTTCAATTACTGTACTGTTATGTTATACTTCTGGCACAACAAGAAGCAGACTTAAATACAGTTCAGTACAGTTAAATACTGAACTAGAGTTACAGAAAACTATTTGCATTTAAAAAAAAAAAAAAAGCCAAGTTAGAAGACCAGTAGTTGCAGCTATGAGAACAATGGCAGGGAGGAAATACACTGTCAATCTAGATATTGTTAGCAGAACAACTTTATAAAAAATACAGTTGCAAAATACAGAGCAAAACATCTGCAACCAAACAACAAAAAAAAAGGTCAGCTCCTGCAGGCCTGCAGTCTTTACATGGCTGATGTAACCTTTGTCAAAGCAGTAAGCAAACTGTTGTTCTACCAAACTGAACAGCTTAAGATGGAGCTACTTACCTCTAAGCTGTTAACTTTTTCTGCCTGAAGATTAGTGAAAAATGTCAGATTTTTACCTTACCCTGAAGATTTCAAGGCTGAAAAGTTCCACAGGAAAGAAAGCAAAACTGAAGACTAAATAATCTAACTGCATGTGTCTTAATTTCTTATAGTAAAAGTGGCTTAGCATTACAAAAATAAATTAATAAATAAATAAAAACTTCAAACACAATTTTTCTTATCAGTAACTACTTTTGTAAGAAAAATGTCTCTAGATAATATGCTACAGATTTTGTCATATACAAGTCATACATGCCTGTCCCAGTCATACAAGTGTCACATAAAGCTGTAGCATGGGGCTTGTATGCACAGTTCAGCTCTTACACAGCCAAATGCTTCCTGTGAGGATGTACCTAGAGCACTGGCTTCTTGTGCTTCAGTTCTTCTGTATATGCAAAATTTCGGACACAAAGTCCTTGTGAAAGTGATGGCAGAGAACAGGAAGTGCAGTTGTAACCCATCTACCTAAAGAATTGGGGATCTGTGAATTGTGCTCTTCTCTTTTGAATTCTGGGAGATTACTCCCAGAGATACAAACCTAATGAGATGCAAGTGTGGAAAGCCATCTTCCTAGATCTTCCTAGATACAGCTGCATTCTCAAAACAGAACCATTAACTTAATATCCAAATCACATCTCACATAGCAGAGATATTTCTGATGCAGCTTGTGGAGGTCCCTTATGGCCCCCAGTGACAGAATCCTAATGGTGGGTCTAGATCAGCAATTTAGTCAAGACCATAAGTGCACTTCCAAAATGAATCTCCTGATCCTTTCCACTTAGTGCATTTTTTTTTTAAATTTGCACCAGAGAGCACTTTGAGAGCTCACAAACTGGATTCATTCGTATGACAGTGAACTGGAAGATGCAGCTCAGGATTGCAACTACAAATGGGGGAGTTCAGTCCACGTAATCAGGCTGGAGCCAGTCTGAAGAGACGTCACCCCAAAGCAGATACAGGATGGTTGTTAAGTTTTCAGCAACTACAGATATGCCCTTATTGAGCCACATCACAGATGCACCTCATATTTATAGTTTAATTTTGACTAGTAAAGTATCTGATTCAACAGGGGACTCAGGGAAACTGAGAGATTCATTTAAATGGAACCAAGAGATTAGACAGGAGGGTCAAGGCATAACTCTGCGAGGGGATATTAAACATTACTGCTTGCATCTTACTGATGCAACTGACTCTGGAATGTAGAGTAGATGGCATTAGGACACTGCTACATTTTAATTGTTTGAGATGACACAAATGTGTTGAGAGATTGGATGGCTATAAATGAGCTTGAACGTGTGAATTGAAAATCTGCTGCCTTCAGAATGCAGAAGTGCAGAAGACCATTAAAAACTAACATCACGTTTTACCTGTCTGAACATGCCTGAAAGCCAAAACAAGTTTTCCTATGTAAAGAAAATGACCAAATGTGGCAGGTATGCCAACATCTTGAAGCTGTATGAATTGCCAATGGGATATTTTCTACTTTGCTGAATTCTGCTTTTTGAACATCTTAAAAGTTTCTAATAAAATTATAAATTAAGTGCTTTTCATTAGTGCAAGTGACTGTGTATCATAATATATTTCCTAAAAAATAAATAAATCAACCAACCAACCAAACACACAAGAAGAACTATGAAACTTTATGGATTAATACACACCCAAATTATTCCTCTTTCTCTCAAAGAAAATGATTATCTTCACTCTGATTTGGATTTAGTCCAGTATACACTTGAAAGTCTTTGCCAACAGTGAAGTCAGTTAAGACTGTGATATTTTAATGACATTTTTATGACATTTCCCACTTGCAAAAGTGGACAGATGCAGTTACATACAGGAATTCATGAAAGCTCAACTGTCAGAAGCACTTTTTTGCCACTACAAACTGCATCAGTTATAGGGGAGGATGCCCATACAGCCAAGAAAAGTCTTTGTTCAAATGTATGCATCCTAATAAACCCACGGGTCTCAACAAAGGAACATCACAGAGAGATTGATCACATTGGAACAGGGAGCACATATTTCAGTGGAGTCTACGTTCAGACTGTCAATGATCCAAAGGTGAAGCTCCACGTGAGAAAAAGTGGTAACAAATTTTTCTCATCCAGCAATTTGTAGCAGACATTTTCTTGCTGCTACTCTTTCATAATGGAAAAATGCATCAAAGACTTCAGCTCAGTGTCTTCGTCTCAGTAATGGCATGTGTAATGAAGAGTTAAATGGAGAGGATTGTACTCCACAGCTCTAAATCCCAACACCTTCTACAGTCAGAGAGACTCAAAAGCTCTTTTAAGAGAAGGCGGCAAACCCTTCACGTTATCTGAATGGATATTCAGTCTTATAAGACTCACAAAGTACATCAACTCTAGATAAAACAAGTTAAATGGAGAACATAGCTCTGGGAAGAATATGGAAGATAGAAGGGAATCTCTTGTTTAGAGGTCTTGTCCTTACTGTTACAAGCAAACTCGGTAGCAGAATCTATGTAAACACCTGCTTCTGATTAAAAGGCTTCAGGATGAGTGATGTTGTATGTGGTTTTAGCAGGGAGAAAAATTACCTTCTGAGCACCAAGCAAGGTTTGAGGTAAAGGGACCTCTCTGTGATGTGGCTGCAAGTTGAAAACCTTTTGCTTTGGCAGCTTGCGGTTAGAAATAGCTTGAAGAATAAATAGGTAGAGATAGGAGAGGAACTGCTTCAAGAAGCTGCACACAGTGAGGTGATGCTGACAGGGAAAATATCTCAGATTAATATAAATATTAAGTGTTTTCAGAAACTTAATCTTTCAGCTCAGCAGTTTCATCTTTAGTCCTCCAAATTCCCATCATGGAGAAGGATCCCTACCCTAATTCAAAAGCCTTTTAAAGCAGTTGGCATCATATATCCCTAGAAATCAATTTTCTACCACACAATTGCTTGATAACTTCATCTGTTCTTCTGCATCTAAATCACCTAATAAATTGTTGCAAGGATCTGGGCCAAAAGCACTTCCTCTAGTAGGCCTTCCTTTAGGAGTGAGAAGATTCTGTGATGACAAACATAGGATAAAATACCAGTTATATCCAACAGTGAGAAAATCATCTATGTTGAATTTTAGCAAGATTGGTACTGGTGATGTTTCTAAATATCTATGATAGCGTAAATGAGCATTTTGTTTAACTTTTATCATTTCCATTTATGGAGATTCTTTCCTTCCTAGGAAGCTAATTCAACTTCTGGACTTCCTGCTCTTCCCCAAGCTTTATGGCCAATTGTTTTATTCTCATTCATTATACAGAGAATAAATTTGAAGATTTATATTGATAAGCTTCATATGTTTATGATCACTCATATGTTAGACATAGTTGTTAATGCTGATAATGTTGGTAATCTAGCTTTCCCTGAGTGCAGTAAGGCTGGTACAAAATATCTATCCTTATTAGGCAATTTCCTGTGCTAAGGGACAGTGCTGAAATATCCTCCAGTGTATTAAGCACAGTTACATTCCCCTTTAATAGAAGACCCTCTCTGTAAAACATTTTTAAACCTTCCAGTAACTGCTTAAGGTAACTTCCAGCATACTGAGAATCAGATTGCATATCATCTTTGTTCAGAACAGTCTTTTTAATACACATAAAATTTCCACAGTTACTTTTATCACCTATTATCCAATGATCCACTTTAAGATTGTGTATGCCATTGTTCACTCTCTTCTGTTCTGTTTTCACCAAATTTTACCATCAGGATTGTACTTTGTCTTTTCTCCTGTTCCCCCACATGGATCTGATCACTCCCAGGCTTTTATCCAAAAGGAGACTGAAGAATCATCATTCAAGACAGAATTAGACTGTTCAGCAGCGTGCTTATTTCTAGCTTAATGTCAAGATTTACCAGTAAAATAAGAATGGAATGCCCATGGATCAACTGATGCTAGTGAAATTCAGTCTGGGGCTTCAAGAGTTAATCTTCCATCATGATTTTGATCTTATCCAATTGTTAATATGGTTTGCTTGTTGGGTTCCTTAGGGTGGGGAACGAGAGGAACTTGTGAGTGGCCTCTGGTTTTACCAGTGTATGAGGGAGGAAGTTTGTAGTGGCTGAAATTCCCCCTCACACATAGACCCAGGTGAGTGGTGAACAGGCTACTTTCAAAAGCAGAACCTGTGGCACATGGGCATAGATTGAAGGGGAACAACCCAGACAAAGGAACTTCACTTTTCCAAGATACTACTAACTAAATGCAAAGCGAGAAGACATTTTGCAGAATGAGAGAGTTCTCCCCTTGCAGCAAGGGCCCACCCTCTGCATCCTGAACGGTGACCCACTCGCCTCTGACACTGCTCCTGCCCAAACCTTGGTAAAAAGGACACACGTTCAGTGCAGCCAAAGCAGTGGCAAGTATAAGTGGGATAAAGAGAGGGGAAAAAAACATGGAAAGAACTGAAGCAAAATCTCTACATGAAGTTTCAGCATCTGACTGTTCAGATACAAGTTTACAAATCTCATTCTCTACTCACTGTTAAAGGTACTTTTCTGTGAGAAGTAAAGCCATTATTTGGGGCATGTAACACTTTCTCCTTTCTCCTACTTGTTCTCTCCTTGCAGTACCTAGAAAAAAAGAGAAATCACAAGAAACAAATAAGAGGACTCAGTATCTTTCACTGAATAATTTTGTTCTCTACCCAAATTTATGAAAAAAGTCTCATGGGCTCGGTTTCTATAAAACACTGGTTTTGTATAATATAAAAAAAAAAAAAAAAGCAGTGTTTTGTAGAAACTTAAGACTGTACCTGGTACTGCCTACTTTTTTTTTTTTCTTTCATTCTAAGTTTTGTCACATAATTCCAACACAGAAATGTTATTAAAGCAAGGCTATGCCACTGCACTGTCCTCACAGAAGTTGCCAGGCTTTATGATCATTAAACGGGAGAGCAGCATTATGGTTCCTCCACAGTGGGAAACACATAGGCTTCCCCAGCTCACTCTGTACCCGTATGCTTGTTTATTGGTAGCAGGCACAGGCTCTGGGTTGCTGATTATACAGTAAGCACCTGCCCATGGCAGATCTGGCTCGGGGCAGACTTCCTGTTACAGTGCCGCAGCTCCCTGAAATGAGATTTATGCAAACTGGCTAAAAGCTGTGATGTC
Organism: Aythya fuligula; assembly: GCF_009819795.1. Lineage (NCBI taxonomy): Eukaryota > Metazoa > Chordata > Aves > Anseriformes > Anatidae > Aythya > Aythya fuligula. The sequence continues at coordinate 53,424,179 of NC_045563.1, forward strand.
ACAGCGCACTGATAGACCCAAGGGCTATCTCCCTTTTACAGACATTTGATAAAATCAGGAACTTCAAATACAACTCGGGAAGAAGTTCACCTCAGAACCTATTAGGGCAAACTATGAAAACTTGTTAGGGTCTTTCTCGTATCTTGAGATCCACCACTGCAAAGGGACTTCACGGAGTCCAAGGATCTCACTTCTGTTCTTTTTTTTCTCTTTTTTTCTTTGTTGTTGTTTTTTATTTTGTTTGTTTCATGTGATTTTTCAAGTCAGTTATTCTGGATGTTTGAAAACTGAATTAAGAAAAATTCACTCAGAAGTTGGCTGAATGTTGCAAGCTTGCAAAATGGAAGGATTTCCCCTCATTCCCCCTGTGAGTATATGGGCTTTATTCCTAATATGGATCACTGGGCTCAGTAGCAAAAGACAGAGTAAACCAGATTTTATTATTTGAGAATATCCTCCTTTGGTCTGTATTTGTTATGCCAGGAAGTTGGGCTCTGGTCAATATATAAAGCTAGGGACGACGTTACAATGAATGGGAAATTAACATTTCCTCCCTATACTTGTATCTGATCTTGATCTCCATTTGTTTTCACAGATTAAATGTGTGGTAGTTTTGTATGGTATGTGTATAGCAAGTCAGTAATTTTTTTTCTTCAGCGCCAGCTTTGTGGTAAAAGGCCGAGTCTTCCTTCAGATTGTAATTTTTAATAATCTGAAGACTGACATAGTTTACATATTTAACTTTCTACCAATCTGTGAGAGAAATGTTGCTGAATACTGGTTTTACGTATCGCAAATTTTTGGACTGTGTGCTCTTTGTAATTATGGCATTTTAGTCTCTAGCTTCAGCTTCTTTTGAACTAAGTCTCTTGAATTACCACTTGCTCGAAAAAGCCATTGGTAAATGAGAGAAAAATCACACCGCTCTTAATTGGGTCTTTCAATATTTTCTGTTAGACACAAGTTCTGCTGTATGATTATGAGGCTGATTGCATCCTTTCTGTAACTCTGAGGTATTGTTACGCTACTCTTATGTATCCCATCATGAGTTCGGAGATAGTCTTTATGAAGAACGTAATGGCACTAACCTGTTGTTGAGAAAAAAAAAAAAAAAAAAAAAAGAAATTTCTAAGAAAAATGGGTAAAAGAGGCCCTAACAAGATTTTATAGTCTGTAGAAGCTGAAGAGATGTCAGATAAGGTGTTTTATGTGGCTGATGACTTATAGTACTTCGTATATGTGTCCAGAAAAGACAAAAAAAGACACTGCAGACCCAATAGTCCTTCTAACAAAATTCATATCATGTTTTCTTTGTCCCATTCATGTCATGTTTTCATTGTCCCATCTACTGAAGGCTAAAGCCATGTTTCTTTATCTTCCCCTAAGAAAGATGGCCCTTTGAATTCTACTCCTGACTGGTATCCATACTGATTGAAAAAATACTTTTTCTTATTTTGGGGAGGTCCTTTATTCTAGCAGTTTATCAGTGGTGTCCCTGAAATCCACTATCTACCCAAAGCGAAGACCCTAAAATAACTTTTATTTATTTATTTATTTATTTGAACAAATCAAGTTGCCAGTGCATCTATTGTAAGTATGTCAGGATAGGAATCCAAGAAGAAATTGAGAAAATGAAAAAATAACACATCGATTTCTCAATATGTCACTTAGTGAGCTTAAAAAAATCCCCCCAAAACCACCCAAACCTTGTCCTCAACTACCCCAGAAACCAGCATCTCATTTTTGTTATTATTATTGTAGATTTACTGTTCACACATTCACTCATAGCTAACTTTTCTTTTATTTCAGTATTGAATTCTCATGCAGAAAATGAATAAATGGAGTTAAACTCTAACAGTCTCGCACACATGCTAATTTGTGTTGCAGTTAATATTCAGGCTGAGCTGTGTTCAGGTGAATGATACAAGAGGCAGTGAAAATGTGATTACATCTTACAGGAACACTTGGCAGGGCAATTTGGATTTGATTGCTGTGATTAATACGTTCAAAAATCAATACTTTTGTGTTTCGTGCTTTCGGAATCGTTTTAAGCGCACTTTGAACACTGCCAGTTTGAACCCCACATGGCATCACTACAAATGTCTGTGCCTCTTGGGACTTTTTCTGAGGGGAGGCATTCGACAGGGCTTCCTGTGAAGCAACACTTCCCTCCTCTGCCCCTCCCCTTTCAGTTGAGGGTGGGTCAGTAACTGCCTTCCTCTCGACTTTGGTAGGAAATTCTTACCCCTCACTTGGAAAATGCTGCTTAAAGGGTTTAAGTACTGCATCTTTCTCTGAAGACTCTGAATCTTTGCATGGAAGAGTTCTGTAACGTGGGCCCCAGCCTTCCAATGCATGAGAGAATGTAGTTTTGCTACTGGGCAGAAAACTGATAAACCAAAAACATCTTTACATAAAGAGGGCCCCAGTTGTATATGAATCCCTAAGTAGCCACCTGTAGAAATCACGTCTCTGAAGGGAGGTTTGAGACCAAAAAGGTCCCTCAGAAGTGCTCTGTTCCATATAACTACTTTAGCACAGCGATGCAGTGTGGCTGGCCCAATGAGGGAGTGTGTTAGGATTTTTACTCATCTTTTCTAAAATAGTTATGCTGTAAATTTTTCCCAAGGAAATATGGTTAATCCTGGCCTTAAAACTGGTCTCAGAAGCACATCATTGGAAACTGTGGAGTATTTCTGAATCACATGCCGGTGAATAGTTATGTCAGGATAACAAAAAAAGATCAGCATTCAGTGAATTTATGATCACCTAGAATCATCTGACAAGGTCCTGGTAAACAACAAGAATGTTCAGGTAGTTATTCAGTTGAGTCCCTTGTATCACTCGTAACTGATGCCAACCAAGCTTTCTCCAAGTAGTTTTGTGGCTTTTCCCTTGGTTTTCAGAGCAAAGAAGGAAGATGGAAGCAACTCTCCATTTACCAAAGTCTGTGACAGACAGAATACTTTTTGTTGACATCTTTCTTGATGCTGGACTATGGTTTTAGGTAACTCACTGCACTTCAGGGCATACAGGAAAGAAGATCAACTTCAGATCAACTAACAAAGCTTTCTCTCAGTATTTACAGGAAAACACTTGATAGAACAAATGCCCATTGAGATCAGTTAAAAATGAAATCATAAAATAAGCCATTCTTTGCCTTTTGTCTGGGCAAACAAAACAGTTCAGTGCCATGGCAGTACTGTTCGTAAGTAAGATGGTGAAATGTGTGGGTGGGTGGGTGGGGAGGTTCCAGAGAAGGACAGAATTAAGTGGTAATGATTGGTGCAAGAGGCACCAGCAGCACATGGCGAAACCTCTTCTTTCTAAATAGAGCAAAATGAGCTTTTAATAAATCTTAAAGAAAAAGAAAAAAAAAGTTAGAGAGAGATTAAAACAGGTTCTTGGAAATAGTTTCTCGAATGAATAAAGGAAAGTATCGCACCTTCCCGTAAGATAAGGGTAATCAAGAAAAATATGATACACAACCTCAAATAACATTTAATATAAATCTTCCCATATTAGCTTCTGTACCCTCAAAGATCAGACACCAAGATGAAAAATGGTGCCACTCCAAGTCCTTTGTGGTGATGGATTGGTCCAGGTTGCATGAGTTAATACGGGCAGACATACAAATAGTTATCCAATGGACCACTAAAAAATATATATATATTAAAAAAATCCAGGAAGAAAATTCCTACAATCCATAAGAAAGAATTTTTAAGTTCCAGACTTTCAACACAGAGTATATAAAACTGATCAGTGTAAAAGCAGACTGTTTTTAATATGCTGAGTATCTGCAACTCTCTCTGCAGTCAGCAAGATCTGTAAATATTAAGGACATCACCTTTTTAAGAGTCTAACTATTTAACACACCTTCCTTTGGCTCTGGTCATTGAATGCATCTGAACCTTTACATCTGGACTTGAAAAACTAGCTACTGATAGTTGAAATACTTCATTCTTAGCTCTCAGACTGTGAAAGACTATTGATTGTTACTGGGTATGTTGGACTGAAATGTAGGAGTTTGAGAAATCTTAGGGAAGAAGATTAGGGAAATCTTAGGGAAGAAGATAGCTAAGGAAAAATGCAACTAGGCAAGTCAAGTGTTCTTTGCCATGCCTAAAATTCATACTATTTACCTATTTTTGGACTGTTGCTTGGCCTTCCTGCTAAGCTATGTCTTTGTAAACGTGTGACTGATAAAGCTTTTGTTATCAGCAGTGAAAATTTTATACCTAGCAATTTAAGCTTAAACAGACTGCACACTGATTTCTTTGGAAGTTTTTTTTTTTTTTTAATTTTGGCTAAATATCTATGAGTTACAACTTTTGATGAATCTAGATATTGGAAAATTTGCATACTTTCAGTTGGTTTCTCATATTTGAGTTGAAAGGAAACAAAGATTTTTCTTTCAAATGATATATATTTATATGACTTTTTTAACCTAGATTTCTCCCACAGTACGTTGTGTATTTTCTATTTGGATGTTGAGGTCTCTCTGTTCACAGAATATGATTGCTTTCCTCTGAGTTATGGCAAATTAACATTTCTGAATATGAAGGCTGATATAAAGGCAGAAACTTAATGCTGATATTCTTTAGACTGACACAATTTTAACAGAAAGTATATATTTATGGAAATGGAGGCATAGGGTGAATTAATTTACAAAGATAATGAAAACTAGAAATTCCTTTCAGAACTTCATCCCCCTGTTTTGTCTATGAAGAAAGCAAAACACAGTCTCATTACTTCTATTGGAATCATATTGATTTGGAGTGGGAGACTGGACCTATTACCTAGAGACCAGAAATAAAAGGAGTCTCTTCAATGTTATCCCCGCTGTGGATACAATTAAATCATGATTTACTCCCTTTACTTCAATTTTTCCTTACATTGTCTTTATTGTGGGCTATCATTTTCTCAAGATGTCCCCAAAACATCTATCTACCACTATAAATTATAGATTATATTGGAAGCTGACAAGTAAGCAATGGATTTGCTCACAAGGCTTTGAGCGTTCAATGGATCTGATGACCAGACAGGTTGTATTTTGGAAGTCATAATGTTTTAGGCAATCTTACCAGCACATTCTAATATGATACATTGATAAAGTACACAGCTGTCATTAGGAATCTAACAAGGTCCAAAGTACTGTCTAAAAGTATTTTCTATCCTTTTCTGTTCTAACATCTTAACCCTCCTGGAGCAACTCCCTATTTTTCTTGATCTGTTTTCCTCATAGAAATCATAGAAATCACATCCCTAGAAAATGGACAATTTTTTAATACAAAATTCCAGGAAAATGAAACAATGGAGTTAACTAGAAGAATTAAAGACCAAAAAAAAAAAAAAAAAAAGAAAAAAGAAAAAAAAAAAAAGAGCTAATGAGAAATGGCAACTCTGATCTAGTTTTCACCAGAAAGAAATCTTTTCCTTTTACCAGCTGCTTATCTCTGTTTGGATTTTAATGGCAGCTGCTGCCACAGGTTTCATTTTGTGAGCAATCTAAAGGAGCAAGAAAAAGAGAAGCTTGCCTGTGTTTTTGGCATGCTGTCACCATTGCCTAAGCTTACAAATGCTGGTGAATATATGAAGGAATAAACATATGCACATATATGTCTATCATGTGAGTTACCATATTGTTTTTAATTTGTCCTTTTCTTTAAAGTTAGTTATGCTAAAGACATTAACAGGAGAAAAAATGTTCTATTAGTACCTTGCAGAAATAGTCTCCTTTCAGAGCAAATAGCAAGAAGTTTTTTTTTGAGTTCTACATTGCTGATGACATCCCAGAACATTTTTCAAAGTGGATGAAATGATTGTAGTGAACTTAACTTGCTCTAATTCTTCATTCTGGAAAAAAAAAAAAAAAAAAGAAAGAAAGAAAGAAAAAAAGTACATGTTAGATGAAGCAAAAGAATTGTGCACAAATAACAGACCACCTTTACTGAAACAACAGAAGAAGTTAAATAGTGTTCACATTGGACTACTCAGAGTGGTGAGGAAGACGAGCAGGGAAGTTGCCCTACATCACCTGTTAGAGAACTTGAATTCTGCACTGAAGTGTCTAATAGGTCACAACTCCATGTATACCCCACATTTAGACTTTCTAAGTCTTCTCTGTGCATAACAAACAGCCCTAAACAAATGATTTGAACCAGCAAATGTTTAGACCCAATCTTGGACAAAAACTGAGAAAGAAAACATTTTCATTTTCCTCTGTTGACATTGTTACCGTCCTACAAATTGTCACCATTTAGTGTCACCTCCTAGAAACGCTCCGAGTAAGATGCTTAGGCAAGTCAAGTTTCTGCTTTCTCTGTTGTGTACAAGACGAAAAAGAATAAATGTCTGTCACTACCAAATTAAAGTTTTCTCTTCTGTGCTGTGCTTGTGTAGTGGTATTTTGGCTCAGGCCTCATGTCCCAGATAGCTGGACAGAAGGTTGGAAGGTGGGATATCAAGAACTTATAAAATGCCACAGGACAAATTCTGTTACACAGACAGCAGAAAGCTCTTACTGGCTGTAAAGAGATGGATTTCTCTCCCTTTTTATTATTATTATTATTTTTTTTTTTTTTTTGCAAAACAGTGTTTGGTGTTGAACATTTTATTTCTGCTGGTTCAATAAGAACTTGAAGCCTCCCCTTCTTTCTCTAGGCAATATAAAACGTGTTGGCATCTCCTCTTCACTAACTGATATGAATAATTTTGAATGGATTTGTCTAAGCTAACAGTTCTAAACATTTCTCTTCTCATTACAGCCCTCTGAAGATATGGTACCCTATGAGTCAGACCTCTACCGACAGCCCCATGACTATTACCAGTATCTCAACAGTGATGGAGAGAGTCATGGTGGTAAGTTAAAAAATATCTCCTTGGAGCATAAAGTCTCATGGTAGACCACAGGAAAAAGATTTTAGGACATTCAGGAAAAGAACAAATATGCTGCTGTGATCTACAGTGTACAGGCACATACTTTGAGATCAGAAACCAACAACAATCTATTCTGCTTAATGGCACTGTTCCAATCCAGCAGCTGCAACACAGATTTCTCTGAAAGAGAATTTTAGAAAACACTGAATGATGTAAGGAGCTTCCAGGACACTCAGTGTATTACCAGGAACGTGGGACCTCATGATCTCTATCCTTCTTTATCTTCACTGTGTTTTAACTTTCCTCTACAGATCAAAACCACTCTGCTTGTTTCAGAAATCTCCAAGGACATGAAGTTGCAATACTGTACTTCTCTTCTTGCATTCCTGTCTCCAATTCCTGTTTGACTTAGGTCCTAAATACTCTGTTAGTGCCTTCATTTTAATTCTGTTTTTCTGGCATTTGGCTTTGTTCAACTCCATGTATTTCTCTCTTTCTTTTGATCTCTTTTGCATGCTGCCACACATAGCTGAAACTTTCACTCTTCCTCCAGTACACACAAGTACTTCCTCTCTCTAAATCTACGTAAAACTTCCTTGTAGCTGTTTGTACATAAATCTAGCTTAAAGTAAAATAAATTATTGTTAACATTATACATGTGATTTAAAGGTTTGGTGTCTTCTATATTTTTACATCTTGTGGGGACTGGGCTCTAAATCAGTGTAGAAGGGATAGTCCAGCCCTGTGAATTTTGTCTCCTGTGCAAAACAATGGTCCAGCAACACCACCCTGGAAATATCAGGGTCAATATTGACTCAAGAAGGAAAAGCACCGTTCTACTGTATCACTTGTGGCAGTCCCTTCAGATCCTGGAGTTTCCCTAAAAGACTCCTATTGATATAGCAACTAGACCCATCACTACTCAATTTAAGACATCTAACAGCTTCACAGCATAGCACTGTTTTATCTGTGGCAACAGAAACTACCTGAAGGGACAGCAAGTTACAGAATAGGATTGTTCTGGGCATTTACCTGGAAAAGATTCCTACCTAAATTTGTTCAGTACAAAACACCAATGATATTCTTAAGGCCTGGAAACAAAGAACCGATTCATTTTTTATAAGTTATCTCATGGCCTTTGTCAAGTCACATTAATCAAACCCAGCAAATTCCACATGGAAATTCAGGGTTTTTACAACACAAACTGTACCTGTTTACACACCCATAAAATGAGGATAAAATTTATTATCTCAAAAGGCAATTGTGACCATTAAACAATAAATACAAAGGATGTCATGTAGGAAAAAGCACTGGGAAAGAACTTTTCTGTCATTAAATCTAGGTTACCTCAAGCAACAACACCCCTTTATCTTTCATAAACTTATCATCTCACCTGTTTTACTGCCCATTTTTCTGTTGGAAGGCTGTGTCTAAGCTACAGTGTTCAGCTCATTAGAATGTTTTTACTCATCATAATGAACACTACTATAACTCCAAGTCATCTATATGCATTATGGCCTATGTAGTACCAGTACTTGTCCAAAAGACTCCAAAAAAAAAATGTTTAATGTTTTATCTCCTACAGTAAGTGGTTATGCAAGAGGCAACTTAATCCCAGCCTAAATATTTCAATCAATTTTTTATTTATGAAAGTGCCTGCAATGTAGTTGCTTATGTCCAAATATCTAATGTGCTCTATCCTCTCCTGAATTGCTCACAATCTAAGACAACAATGAGCAACCACAGCATACAGAGGGGAGTGAAACACACAAATTATCTCATTTTTCTTCTTTTCTATAAACATTGACAAACCCAACTATAGCTTTTTTTTTTTTTTCTTTTAACATGACAAAAGTAGTAGGTCTTGAGAAAAGCCATACAGAAGTGCTGAAGTGCTGGAAAGGGATATTAGAAATTACTAAATGTTCAGAATAGTGAGGATAAAAGTGTAATGATTAACAAACGATGGGGAAAATTAATAAATAAGGTGCTGCAGTGATAGTGTTGAAGTGAAAGAGGTGAGAACGTGATTAGGTAAGAAAAAGAAAGAAATAAATAAGACAGAATTGAGGAAAGAGTGTTCAGGTTGGGATACAGTGAGATTATTGGGAATATTTAAAATATAATTTTGCAGGTCTACTCAGTAACACTGTGAACCTCCAATAAAAACTACCAGATAAAACAAATAGATACTACAAGACAGAGTAATTCTTCTGACTGTGCAGATATGTGACTGCTAAAGAAACAAAGTCTTGCTCAAGACTCAGACTACCTTTCTCTCACTGTTAGCAAATAAATTTTGTGAAAGAGGTAGGGCAATAGGTTAATCTGTAGATCTATGCTACACACATTACTGTCACTTTTCTAGAAGATAATGCTGAAGACAACCCTTACGCCTTGTTTACTTGAGTTGGCAGCAAAGCGCACACAACACTAGTTTAGTATGTAGGAGATCATAGCCAGTAAGTCAACACTAAATCAGACACACAACAATACACCATAGAAAATCCCTATGTTCAATCACATCATGCATTGTTTACATTTATTTTACATAATGCAGTTTAATTATTTTGTAAATGCTGTAATAAACACAGGGACAGTCATACAAGGCAGAAACTACTTTGAGTGATTACGATTAGTCCATCACCCTACCCTGAGCTTGTAGGCTAGTAAGTCTGTGAATGTAAGTATTTTGTAACACTACTGCAATCTTAGTAATTACAAAATTCAAAAATTCAACTGCAGTTTTGTCTCTAAGTTCACTAAACATCATTGGTTAAATAAAAATATTTTTTTGTATGAAACTGAATGTAGACCACTGCTCATTTCGCTGCTAGCCTCATGGAACTTACCAGATTTTGTAGGCTGGGATTTTATTTTCTTCCCACCTCCTGAAGTAATATGCTAATTTAAGAAACTCTGCTTTGAGATTTTTTTAGGATTTTAGCCCATGTAGCAGTGGAGGAAAGTCCAAACATGTGAACCTTAGTCGGAAATAATATAAGGCAAATAGAAAGAATTCCAGACTTCATTAAAAAAATCCCCTCACTTTGAAGCCATTCTCGTGACGTGCTGGGGCCTGACTCATGGATTTTCAAACATTTAGCATTATTAAAACCATGAAGTTTGTTAATTTGTAAAGTGAGAGCTAATGTGATTCTGTTGTCATTAGAGATTATCCTGCTGCATTGCCACGGCATTTCACTCAACAGAGGGCGGTTCTGCAGGGAGTCAAGACACGCGTTTTTCAGTGTCCTTCAATGTTTTTCTCATTTCCTCTGCTGCTTTTTTTTTTTTTCTTGGCTTGTTTTTTTCAGATGAGTGAAACACAGTGGGAACATTTAAACTGTACATTGTGGTGATGTGTAAGAAACACTCTCCTAGCTCAAAATGAGTTGGAGTATCTCTGCGGCATAGAGCAGAACTGGCTGCTCAGAGACACTGATACTGCTCAGAGCTCGCAAGCAGAGCCATGTCAACAGAGTCGTCATCTTAGATCGGGCATAGGGCTGTGCTGACAGAGCTCTCGTGCTTCCGGTTCGAGAGCTGGCTCATGAATTTCTGCGAGGTTTTGCACTGCATGATGCAGATTTAGCCTGTTACTCCACTTTATTATGAATACTTTTCCCAAGCCTACTTCACCTTCTAGCTCCTGGTCCTGATGTTATTCATCTATTCAAATAGGAGCAATGCGATTTACATTGGGCACAGGATAACCCAGAAAGTTCAGTTCTGTTTCTTACTCGTAGAGCGCGAATCTACCTCCACAGCGAATATCAGCACAATGCCTTTAGGTCCAGTATTGCTTCCCAACATGGGAGGGAGTTTAGAACTCATGACTGTCCTTCCTCTAACCTTTCATTACATACAACACCAAAACAAACATGATCTCCATGTCTCTATAAGTGAGAATTTTTTTCACATCCTCTTTCACTTCACATGAAATTTCTCATAATGACTCCATTGTATACCTATAGCTTGGTTTTTAATGACATTTTCCTTGACCCAAAGAATAGACACTTTCCATTTCTAGAATCTTTCTCTCCTTTCTTTTTTCTTTGCTCCACCTTTATGTTTTTGTGAAAAGATCAGAATTACTGTGCATTGCTAACGTAACAGTAACAAGAACACAGAAGGAAATAGCTGCAGTGCAGCTGATATCTCTAATACCTGCAGATACTGATATCTAGAATTATTTAATCTTTTAATGTGCAATAACTTAGCCAAGAAGGGTAACTGCAAAGGACTCTGTGGACACAGAATTTGGAATTTCATTTTCAGTGCAACTAAAACAATTTTTTTTTTTCCTAAGTATCACTGTGAAACTATCGATAACTAAAACAGAAATAAGGACTTTTGTCCAGTCACAATTTTGGGCACAAATTTGTGTTGAAGTAGTTTCTGACTTGGTAACTTATTAGTATTATGTGCTCACTGTAAGTCCTCAAATGTGTTATTCATAGTAGTGCTTTTATAGCAGGACATAATTCAATAAAAAATTATTTCAATAACGAGTAGGCTTAATGTTACATAGTGTTTAACACAAGTATGCATAAACACTGTTATACAGGTTAATTTATTTGCCATGAAAGTATAAGATAACAGTTCTGGAGGCAGCAGAAACCTTATTATAGGCTCCAATAGACTAAAAGTTATTTTGAAGTACAAAAACATCACTGCTGATAAAAGCATTTAAGAAGAATCAGAAAGGTATCACTTGGAGTTTGCACAGATACTCAGGGCTATGCATGTTGGAAATGTACTGTCTTGACTCCTGACCACCACAGCTACACCTAGTAAGCCACTCCACACCTGAAGACCTACTGTTGACAGCCTCAGAGAGTTTTGCCTGGGCTTTGCCATCCTCATGATTACACACTGATCTCATTTGCTGTATTAGATCATCAAAGACAAGAGGTCTTCGACAGATATGTTCACATCTGACAGAGGACCTTCTGCACAAGGAGTAAAGCAAGGTTATTCTAAGGAACAGGAGTGTAGATTACTCCTGTGGTGTATTCTCAACAATTTATTATATGGGTTACCAGAGATATATCGGGCCTCCATGGTTGGCTCTAAGTAGAGAATCTTCAGTAATTTAGCCCAGTAAAAATGTGAGTTAGGCTGTATCTGTCTTCCAACTAAACAAGTAAGTTTCAGACTTACTTGTCTGTAAAAAGTGCCCAAAGCCTCATACCAGGAGGATAACCTGTGATAACTTGTGCAGTCAGTGAGTGAAACACAGTGGGAACATTTAAACTGTACATTGTGGTGATGTATTTGATATATTTCTATATATTTCTACATATACGTTTCTACAGGCCTGAGCCATAAAGGTCTACAAGGGCTTACAGCTTCCCAAGTACAAGTATGTTGTAATGATATATGTACAAGTACAAGTATGTTGTAATGTTGTAAATGCAGATATGTAATAAACATATCACCAGGTTCCCTCCGAAGGAAGTCACATTCAAAGTCACTATCCTGGTTTTCAAATCCTCAGTGACACTACACCTAATTGCTTGAAACATAAGTGAGGGAGGATGAGGAGATAGAAGCTGAGAGAAAGAACAAAACCGGTACTGAGGAAATAATATTCTCAGGACATTAGATAATGTCATACACAATAGCATCATACTGCAGAATGAGACAATTGCTCCTCTCTATTCCTTCAGTACAACTACCCTTGGAACAATATGTTCAGCTCTGTCCCTCATATTATCAGAACAACAGCTGGGAGGGAGCTTAGAGGAGTGCACAAGCATGATTAGGGGGCTGAATATACTGATTTATGTTGAAAGATTGAGAGCTAAATACATGCAGCTGGGCTAAGTGATAATTAGGAATAGATTGTAAGTGTACATGGTAACAACCTGAAAATACTGAAGGGTAGGAAAGAAATTATTTATAATAACACAAAGAAAGATAACTTGGAATAGTGAGATATAAATTAGAAATGTTACACTGAATCATCAAGACATTTTTGCTGAGAAATTAAAGTACAGAGGGCTAGTTCCAAGCTCAGTCAGAGCAGAGGACGTGATGTTGACTTTGATTTTAAAAAAAAAGCACAAACAAATACGTGCAAAATTGTAAATACGTGCAGTTACAGTATTTGAGGCAGAAATAGAGTTTGCAATGCTTCAAATTCCCTCTAGCAGATTTTAAATTCTGAGCAGCAAATTTGAACATTTTGAAAATTTTGGAGAGGCTTATATTGAGCAACAATCTCAAACTGAGAACTGTATAGAATTTAATCTAATCATAACAGTTAATAAATCAAGTAGCAGTATATTCATTATCTGAGTACTTTTTAAATTTTTGAAAAAGAAATTGTCACAGAAATTTCCAGCTTAATAGAGAGATTAAAAACCTAGAGAAAGGGGCTACGTTAGAATGTGCTTCATCAATTAGAATTCAATTAGAATTGCACAATACTGTACACAAAACTGTTTATTCTTTTATTCTCTGGTATTGCTACTGAAAAATATGGTGCATACCAACACATGATTACAGGAGATAAGTCCCATGCTTTTTCTGTAGCATTCCTGAAATTTTGCTAGCAGATGAAAATAAAGATTGAAGATTAGTGTAGAATGATATTCAGATCATCTTTATCAGCTCATTTCCATACCATGAAGAAAACTGTAATGAGAATCCAACAATGTGTAAATCAGTATAATTTGTTGCCTCGAGAATGAAAATGTAAGATTGTTAGAGCCTCTTCTTGAGAAAGGTGCCAGCATTAATGTCTTTTTCATGTTCTGCTATATTATCATTGAAATCCATCACTGCACCTAGGAGCATTGTCCTAATTAAAGTGGCCTGAGCATTACTTTCCAACCACAGGCACCTAGGAGATTAGAAAGAGAAACATCACAGGAATCTATATAGGTTGTCAGCAGAGACAGACAGGTCTACAGGGATGGCATGGAGTGGGCAGAAGGGACAGCGGTGGGAGTAGGGACAAGTGGAAGACAGGTAAATGCTATGTTTCTTACTTTTGTAATGACAGACAAGCTGCTGTTTTCTTTAGATCATTACTGGGAATATCATCCACACCACATGCACAGTGAGTTTGAGACCTTTGGAGACAACCACTTCACAGAACTGCAGAGTGTACAGCCTCCCCAGCTGCAGCAGCTCTACAGGCACATGGAGATTGAACAAATGCATGTCTTGGATTCTGCAATCCCAACTACACATATTGGACTCAACCATCAGGTACGGTTACCAACCCTTACGCAGAATTTAGATGATAGTTAAGGGCAAGGAACAGAATGTGTCAGGGAATGCATACAAGAGATTGCTGAAACAAATTACGTGAATTTTTGCTGTCCAACATTTGATATAAGACTCTTCATTCTCAGCACAAATGTGGTTTAAGCCTTCTTTCTATCTGGATGATGAGAAGCCATGTTCCTCAAACAGTGCATAAAAAGATAGTTTCAAAATTGTGTTTAATTTGGAATGAAAATCAACTGCTTTGAAATCCTGCAGAGGAACTGGGCCTCAGAAGCTGTGCACTGCCATAGCAAAGGTGTCCATGCCTCCTGGGAAACATTCCGAGCCCCACTGTGGTAGGAATATTTTAAAAATTTCGAAGCATCCCTGGCAATTTTACCTGACCTGTGCAAAAAATAATAACAAAGAAAAGTCATTGGTGACATTACCACGGTGAAACACAATAAGGCCAACCTACTCGTGTTTTTATCTGAAGGAAGCTAAATCATGACCTGAAGCACAGTATCTTGTCTCTTCTCAGATTTTACAAAAAGACAGTCATCTGCCCATGAAAAAAAATCATTCAAATGTGCAGCAGTCACCAAAGTGCCAGTGAACAATCACTAAAGCTGAAATTATAAGGAGTTCCAGGGTCCTGCCAAGACACTAGAACAAAGTGAGCATTGAGATCCTACAGACTATACTCCATGTCATTACTGGGAGCAATCAGAAAGCTGGGATATTTTGTGTCAAGGAGTTTCCCAGGGCAGGCAAGATACAGATAACATGCTGAATACAAGACAGAGCGGGAATGAGATCAGAGACAGAATTGTTTGCTGATTACCCTGCTGTGTATAATGGTGCCATTGCTAAGATTTTGTGAGAAAAACGGCACGTATGTAATAGTTATGTTAGGTTTCTTGTTCAAAGCAAACTGAAATAGTACGCAAGTACTGTATTAATTAAAAAACAAGGGGAAAAAAAGAGTGATTAAGTTAACACTATCAACAGGAAACTGACTTACTGCAAGCCATCAAACTTCTTACCTACAACTCAAAAAAAAAAATAAATCAGGAATAGAATATAAGATGTAGTTACAAACAAAGAATTAGGAACAGAAAGTTACAAATATAAAAAAAACGCTTTATGGAACAGAAGCCTGTGGGAAGCTTCAAGTCGTTTCAGTTGCTCAGTGTAACTGCTAACACATAACAACCAACTGTGACACCCAACCAAAGGCAAAGAAGAAAAGTTAGGTCTGTTTTGAGTGTCTTTGGAAGCACCACCAAAAATCATTTTCATCTTTCATTTCCATCTTTCATTTCAGGAGTACAGGCACAGAATTAATTGTGTTGCAACTTTCAATAGAGTGTTGTGTTCTGTTTCCCCCACCCCATGCTAAGCTGCAGGAGATAGTCACCATTACCCTCCTCTTCCTTACCAGCTGGGGATCTTTTTTTTTTTTTTTTTTTTAATTTAACCTACTGTAGCTCATGCAAGTGGTATTCAGCATGCCCTGAGGTTCAGACTCTGGTGTGTCTCAGCCGCAGTCCTAGGCAGCACATACTATTATTCAAGGCATTTCCACGGAAAGAGAAGCAGGAAGCAAAGTTTATTCCTCAGCTGAATTTGCCAGTTACTAACTGCACCCATGGCTGTCGTGCAATGTCATAGTTACAGTTTGCAAATAAAGGAGGAACACGAAAAGATACTTCTCCGATTTTCTGTTGATACCACATTATTTTGTGAAATCAAATTCAAAGCTCAAACTACTCTCGGACAACGGGACCTACAAACAGGTGGTCTCCTCAAGTACTAAATGAAGAAAAGGAAAGGCTGGAAAATTGTGAAGAGTTTTAGAAAGAGGAGAACCACAAGTGGATGCCACAGGCCTTAAGACAACACCAGAATATGGAAAGCAGCTAGCGGTTTAAGTTTTCTCTCTCTGAGTTGTATTAATGAGCTGTTTTCTTCAAACGCACTAGTGGGACCTCTTTAACTCTATATATTGACCTACATTGAGTTTCAGGTGTGTGTGTAAGCAAAAATACAGTGAATAGGGAAAGGAGGGGTGGTGCAGGGGAAGCTTAGGATAGTTCTCAGGTTAGTCTGAGCAACCTCCTTTGCTTTAGACCCTGTTCCTCCTGCCCAGCATGTTCCCACCTTCCCCCTCCAGCCCCTGAGGAACTCACTCCCACTGCTCAACACATTCTAGCTTTCCGAAGCTTTTGCCTTTCCAGGTGCACCAAGTGTTTTTCCTCCCCTATAAGACACAGTTCCACCTTGTCATTCCCCTTCCCCCATGATGCTCTCTCCCTCCCCTCCCACCCCAGAGGCCGCAGCTTTCTTAACTGTAAAAAAGCTAAAGGTGACTCTGTGGTGAGGGCTGAAGTTTCGCTCTTGGGGATGTGACAGGAAGCTTACACACACTCTTACCCAATCCTGGCCTTCCTGCCACGCTTGGCTCCAGCCAATCTGCCAACTCACTAACCGCCAGCTGCTGCACCCCAAAACCAGCGCTCGGCACGCTCCTTATTGGGACATTTTCAACTGGTGCAAAACTCATCTGAAAAGCACCACTCGGCCAAGCCTGAGACGGGGTGGGTGGTGTGAGTCACGCACTGAACGCCCACTCCCTGCTTCAGTGCCCGAGCTGGTACAAAGGGAATCACGCTCAAAATGCTCGGTTTGGTGGAAGGAATGAAAAGCAACTCAAAAGGAGCTCACCTTTTGTAATCTGGCTCATTTCATGAGAAACACATTTTATTTGCTGCTGAATTTGGGGAATTTTTAAAACTTTTTTTTAAAATGTAGAAATTGAGTTCTTAATCCACACCCATCAGACTGATTTATTTCTCCTTCAGTAAGGAGCTGCAATAATTCTTGGCAACTGGTTTCGAACCCTAGCAAACTAGACAGCAACTGAGAATTTGCAGAGCTGAGGTATATTCCATACTGCTTGTGGCAAGACCTTTATATAAGGGCAAGGGAATTCAGCACAGAAAACAGCTTGCCAGCTTTGCAGATGAGAAATCCCCATCGATGAGGAATTTTCAGATAACCACGTAGGAAAAGAGAACATGATCCGATATGATATATCCCTAGCAGTAAGGCTATTCCTCTCTTCAAGGGGGAAATTCAGGACGAGAAGCTGACAAACCTGTGTAACCCTGGCCCCAGAGATGGATGCAGTCCTGCAGCGATGCAGTGTTGTCAGAAGGTACCATGTCTGAGAAAGGAAGAGAACAACAGAGCCAAAGGCAGTCAACGTGGCTATGCCAAGACAAAACTGATCAGATCTGCGAAATCTAAAAGCATGGTTCCAGAAAGGCCACGTTAGAAAAAAAGTTCCTTTCAAAAGCAGTTTTATACTAGGGATAAGCAGCACAGATCAGGAACTCATTAGGAAGAATGTTATCTTGGTTTATAACCACTACATAGAAGGAACACTGCGATGTTTCGAAAGCAGTTGAAGTATTTTCAAAGCAATTAGTACCAACAAAGCATTTTCTATACAGAAGGCTTGAGTATAAAACCTGGTTTTTGAAAAATGTTCACATAATTATCAATGTATTAGGCAGTGGCATCTGTTATATGAATATATCTTCAACCAAAAAACAAAACAACAACAAAAAACACACAACACAGTAGGTTCTTAGCCTGTTAGGAAACCTGGTAGTGTGTGTGTCTTCTTCCACCTTCTTAAGTAGGGTTCTCCCACTTAAGCAACACAACTTTCTCTACCCCCAGCAAGAAGAAATGTGTCTAAATTAGAAAGAGAAAGTTACTGAACTGGGGAGATATGGGAGAAGGGGGACAGGATCACTTACATAGGATATAACCTATGGGAAAGTTCTGACTTTCACAATTTTGTTCCTCCTTCCCTCTTGTAAATACTTATTTGAGATGCATCTTTGCACATGTATGTGTTGACTGTTATGTGTTTTTTTTAGCTGCATAGTATTTATTTTAAATGTCAATGACTAAGCCACTCACTCTAAACAATCTCATATATCTTTTGCTTTCCCACCCTTCCTCTGCACCTCTCTCCATGGTATCTCCTTTTTTCTCTTGATGTCCCACTCTCTATCACTACTTCCTCCCTCTGCTATTCTTTTCTCCCAAAGGTTTCCTATTTGCCCCGCATGTGCCTACAGTACTCCTCTCCACCGCAGCCCAGTTCTGATGAGGAGGACATAGAGAGGCAGAGCCCCCCACTGGAGGTGTCAGATGGGGAGACCGATGGTGTGGACCCTGGGCCTGGAATTATGCATGGTGAAACAGGTCAGTGAAAACAGAGGGACTTTCCTGTGCTGTGTGCTGAGCAGCTGTTACATTACCATGACAATAAGGAATCAACTAGTAGAACTGCCGTGCTAGTATTTTATCCCACTGCCAAAGCTTCACTTTCCCTGACTCCTTGCACTCTCCTGTCTTCTGAAACTTTGGTGACCGTAACCGTGTCTGTATCTCAAATACCATTTCTTCTTGTACTCCTACTTTCTACTGCCCTGCTTATTCAGGCTTCTTCACAGCTTTTGACATTTCTATTCTCACTTCCATTAGCAGATGGGAAAAACAAGGCAAGAAGCTCAAGGAACTGATTTTAAAAAATGCTGAGCTGTGTTTGCTCAGTACCTAAAAGTTTGGTTGTGTAACCTGCCCAAATTAGCTTCAGATTGGTTTCAAATTAACAATGTTTTTAATTATCTTCAAGTTAGAAAATTAATTTCAAAATTAATTTGAAATTCCTTATTCTCATTTTTTAATTCTTGGAACAGCAATCCATGTTACGTCCTCACGGGATAACTCTTTTTCTTGCCATAAAGGCTGCAAATTGAAGAAGCTATGTGACTGACAAGCTAGCTGAAATGGTTATATGAACTATATAATTTCTGTTTCATCAAGGACTACACAATAATACTAATGCTCCACTGCTTTTCTTCATTTTTCACACAGGCAGCAAGAAAAAGATACGTCTGTATCAGTTCCTTCTGGACCTTCTTCGCAGCGGAGACATGAAGGACAGCATCTGGTGGGTGGACAAGGAAAAAGGTACTTTCCAGTTCTCCTCCAAACACAAAGAAGCATTGGCGCACCGCTGGGGCATCCAGAAAGGCAATCGCAAGAAAATGACTTACCAGAAGATGGCACGGGCTTTGAGAAACTACGGCAAGACAGGGGAGGTCAAGAAGGTCAAGAAGAAGCTGACCTACCAGTTTAGTGGAGAGGTGATGGGAAGGGGGGTCACTGATAGGAAGCATTATCCTCATTGAGGCCATGGGACCCTAAGCAAGAAAAATATTAAGACCTCCAGGCTGGATACCAGCAGAGTAGATGGACGCATCTTTCTCTTTGCTTCCTGTGCCCCCTTCTCTGCCTTTAAAGGGCCTTTGCCGTCAGATGTTTCTGGTACGAATTCCCTTCTTCAGCATCTGAGAATCCTAAACGTGACAGAATTCTTTGCTTCCATCCTCCAAGTTGGACAGAGTTGGGAAATTTAAACAATGTACAAATACGTTATTGTCAGGAAAGATTTTTTGATTGTATTGTAACTAAAGAATACAGCTGATGAAGTTTTGCCTTCAAAGGTGGTGCTGTGTCATTCACAGTGACACTGCATTAGCTTACAGCTTTGAAACTAGCATTAATACAGGCTCTGCCGCAGCTCTCAAGGCTAGAGAGAAGTTTGCAGATCTTGGAATGATACTCATTCTTTTAAATAGTAATAACATGTACATATTTAATAAAATTTGATATAATGAAGTCCTAGTGTTTGCATAATAAATGATTACTTCACAAACAAATCTCACGTGCATTCAATTATGCAGATATAGCTCGCCTGTGGTATTTGAACAAAAGGCACGCTGGGCTACAGGGCTTTATCCATCTGTCCCTACTTTTACTTAGAAACATATCAATGCTGTCAAACTAAGTAACTGAGATACTCGGTGAAATACATTACTGTGAAGAGGCTATAGTAATAAAGTCAATTTTAAAATATATTTATATATCATCATTATTTTTTCCTGTGCCAAAGAAGCCCTGCCAATTGAATAACTTCTATCGCTTATCCCAAGAGTGCCACTTATAGCTCTATCCGGTGCAGAACATAACAATTAACCATGTTCTTCTGTGGTTTCACTCATTTTCCTGCTCCTGTTCTTTCCTGTTGCTTGCTTACCCCACAGTGGTATCTTGATTTTAGCTTATGAACCTTCCTGGGAAATAAGTTGCCTTTAATCGTGTTTTTGCAGAATTCTATTTCAACAGGTTTTTAAGCTTTTAATTGTGGAATTTAGTCCCTACTGTAAAACAATAGTAACTAATAACAACTGCATTGTAAAAATTACACTCAAAATGCAAAATAAAAGAGAATTCAACACCTGAGATACAATGGTAAAGTTACCCCATGCAATGGTAAAATTACCCCCATACCACAGGGTAAAGTTACCCCATGAAAACACTTAAGAAAACCTACATCAACCAACACTGAGAAAATCAGCATTTTAGCATTTATCATTAGCTAACATATCTTGACTGTGGTTAAGCACTCAGAAATCAGGAGATGTCATAAAGACTGAAATGAATGAAGCATTCTTTTGCCATTTCTACAACTATATTATAATAGTTTAGTTACACAGTTACAGTACTTCAAACAAAGCTACAAAATATTCACCCCAACTCCAGTACATACCTGAAGTATTGGAAAAATAATTCATGAGTTATTTATACTCAGAATCGCTGCATATATTTATAGCCTGTGACCATCACCAATAGAAAAAATGTATTTTGGGATGATATAACAAAAAACAGTAAACTAGGTGGGAGAAGTTAAATTCCGAAATAGATGAAGTGAAAAGAGAAAGGTCTAAAATAAAGAGGAGGGTTTTGTTTAACAATGTTAAGCAGCTGCAGAACTTGCAAAACACAACAATTTGGAAGACTCAACTGAAATTGGAGCTTTTCAGAACTTGCTCCTCGTTGAAACCAGAAATAGTTGAAAGTGATGAACTTCTTACAGACCTGAGTTGGGTAAGTTATACCTAAGCGTGGTCACTTTTATCTACACTAACAGTCTCATTGTGGAAATGAAAAGTCTGGTGACATCACTGGGCTACAGTGAATCTTTGCAGCCAAAGAGAAAGACGCTCTTGCTTTAAAAAGTTCGTGGTGCAGCACTTCCCAAATCTTGTTCCCAGTTCATGAACACAATAAATATATCAGTCAGTGCCAGAGATCAACTGGGGGTGAAAAGCAAGTAATGGCTTCAAGGACTATCACTATCAAAGGCAATAATAATAGAAAATTTATTTCCATTTTACAAAAAATCTTGAAGCCTAACTTTTCGTTACTGTTCTTTAGAGTCATGTATGTTCTCCTAGTCAAGTATTTTATATTAAATTAGGGTTAGGATATGTCAAAAGCTATGAAACAATTTAAGAAGAGATTTTGTTTCCAAAATTATATTGTAACAATTCACTTCCTACAGGACATAATGTAAAACTCATTAAATAAGACTTGTACAAACTCAATCTGCATCCATATTGTAATTGTAGGATGGAAGCTCAAGACACTGTAGCTCTCGGAGGACTAGAGCAGCACTCGACACTGACATAATTAGGGTTTCTTCAGCCCTGAGCTAGAAACTCAGAACTTTTCCGCTTAGTAGTTACGATGACTGTACACCATTGACTAGAAAGAGATAAAAGACATTTGCCCTTATCAGACTTGCAGATTTGATATTCAAGAAAACAGGAGGATTAATTCCTCTCTTCATAAAAATATCTAAATCAAAAACACAGCTGAAAAGCAGAACCGATCATTTTCTGACACTGTAGTTTGGAGGAGAAGGATCATTTCCTCTTGCAGGAAAACTCTGATAACTGAAAACTAGTAAGCTAATCGTGAAGATGTTTAGGAGATCACTAAACATATTTCAAGTTTGTAAAAAGTCTTCTTAGATCTCAGAGACCAGGTTTTCTGTTTTTCTAGCATGTCTCACATAGAAAACAATTCCATGTTGGAAAAATAATGCAAAATTAAAATAATTGGAAAAGACAAGAAGCTTTAAATGAGTGATTTGAGGTCTGAGCATTAGTTTAAAATATTATTGTAGAACAGCTGGTTGTGCTTTAATTGAAAAATTTGCATTTTACACTGGTTCTGTCCACAAGTGACATGGAAATGGAGACTGAAGAATCCGAGGAAAAATATTTCTGGGAACATTATTATTTAT
Source organism: Aythya fuligula (assembly GCF_009819795.1). NCBI lineage: Eukaryota > Metazoa > Chordata > Aves > Anseriformes > Anatidae > Aythya > Aythya fuligula. The sequence continues at coordinate 53,446,521 of NC_045563.1, forward strand.
TATTAAAATCTTTTTTAAAATAGTATTGAATATAGTTTAACAAGCAGGACTACAATTTTGTTTCTTTCCAAAGTTGAAATCTTTTTCTCTTCCTCTTGTTAATACTTTGAAATACTGTTTCTAAAAATATTCAATCCCCATCTGTTTCTGGTTATTTTTTTCATCTGTGGCATAAAGAGTCTGAATAATCATGTGTTGCAGCTGTGAAGGAGACCAAATGATGATGTTTCTTCACCACAGTACCGTTTGTATCTCATCCAATCAAACTGCTCTGGATAGCAGGCTAATCAAGCTGAATTAGCACCATTCGGTTGCATATGCAAACAAGGAGCTCTTTGGCTGTTTTAGAGGAAAATAAAAATAAATGTAACAAAATCACTGGTTCGGAAAATTTACACAGAAGCAAGCATAGTTTTCTCTGAAAGTGCCCAACTGACAGACAGGCAGAGGTGCTGGAAAAATGTAGATTGGGTCATTATCTGTACAGATGACCTACGATTAGCACAAATTTACTGGAATATTTTGCAGCCCACTGCTGTTAGAGATCAACAACCTTCTTTCATAGCAAGCATTCAAACTACAGCGAGATTTTCAATTTACATATGATCTTTGCAGCTTACTCTAAAGAAATCTAGCAGTTTTATTAGCTGCTGACTAATTAATTCTGGTGGAACAATATTATTCAGAAAGTTATTACTGAGCTAAATCCAAAATTCAGAACCTCCTACAATATTTTAGACTCCCTCCAACCATATACCAGAGTTGTACAAGGTAAAAAATTTGCAATGTTTGTACTGAGGGTACAAGGTAAAAGATTTGCAATGTTTGTACTGAGGGATAATCTGCTTATGACAATAAACAGAGATACCATATCTTTTTTAGCTCTGTCCAGCCCAAGAGAGTTTTAGACATTTCTAGTTCTCAGCTGCTACTCAGCTACAGCAGGGAGAACTGCAGTTAAAGGTGCTATCATTTATTTTCCACCTGACAGTTCACATTTATCACATCCCACAGATTTCCTGAAAAATACATATATTCATATCCTAACACATTTACTGTTTTATTGTCTCCTCCTTTATTACCTTTTATCTTCATAGCCTCACTTCCAGACTCATATACTGCTAGAGACTTATAATCTGTGTTTGTCTTCATTTTCTATTTCAACAGGGTTTGTACTCTGTGCTTGCCAATTTTTTTCCTCTATAAACCTGCTGCTTCAGTTCAGTTTTATTACTTGCATTTCTTTTTCTTGCTCCCATCTTTCTACGATTTTCTTCCCTCGTTCAAATCTCACAACAAAAGCCAATTCACAATCAAGCTGAATTCATACTACAGTGCCAACCTCATAACAAATTTATATATCACATTACAACTCAATTCAGTTTAGTACTCTGTTCCCCTAATTCACTCTCATTGCATATTATAAATTAGCAGCAGAGACTTTACCACAGATAACAATACAATTAATCAGCATTTTTCTTTGACAAAGCCCAGAGCAGCATCTTCTCCATGGGAATCCCACTCTTAGGTACTCAAACTAGATGGCTTACTGGTATTAAGACTGGGATATCACATACACTGCAGCAATCTGGGCACAAATTTCCAAGAATTTGCATTTATTTCTTAATTGTGTGTTGACTTGCTATCTTACCATCTTTCCTTTTTCTAAGCAATACTCAGATTCACATAATTTCACATATCCATATACCTAAACCACTAAAAATGTAAAGCTTTTAATAACCAAAGATACCCTAATGAATCCACCAGTTTCATCCTACAATCAAGTAGACAAAGAGCTTTGCTCTTTGAGGTGATTTTAACATAGCTACAACTTCACTAAGTTTCACCTTTCCTCTCCAGCAAATGTTGCAATACAGTTGTTCAGTTCAGCCTGGGTATTAGGGAGGTCTGTATACAACTAAAGTCATCAGAGTCCTATTCCAAGAGCTGGGGAATGCGAACTTCTTCCAAAGAAGATGAAAACAGCAGTAGGCTGCAGATATCCTTTTTCACATTCTCCTTCCTAACTCATCCGTGTCTGCTTTAGCCCCATTTATTTCCCTCACAACATCTCACATCACCGCATGCAAGCACAGAGAAACTCAGGCTGGAAGGGACCTCTGGAGCCGACCTCATCCATGCCCCTACTCAGTTCAATAGGTTTCTCCGGACAACTTGCTTTTCATTCTGTTTCTTTCCATTCTCTCAGCTCCTACAGCCACATCCCCCTTCTTTATGCCTTCTGCCCTACTCGGTGTTACTTTTTACTATTGGGGACCCAAAGCAGTACGTGAGAATGAGCAGAGCAGTCTATGGACAGAAGGAGAATGAGGATGTGGTAGAGCAGATAAGGTGTAGCAGGAGGTGGTGGAGGAGAAGGAAGGGTGGGAGGAGGTGCTGGGGAGACCAAGGTTATGCAAAGGATTGGGGAAGCGGCTTTGTGGTAGGAAGGAATGCAGTTTCTGTGCTTTAAGGGCTCCCTCCGAGCTTTTGTTTTAACTCCGCAGCAGCAGAGCAGCAGCGTTCTTCCTATGAGAAGCCCTTTGACCACTGGTGCCTTAGTGCAGAATGCTCTGATGCCTCTGTTTTATGCAAAGCAAAGAAAGTTTGGGTGCTGAGCTGGCCATTTGCTTATACAAATTAGTTTGGGTTTTTAAAGGTTTAACTAACTAATTTTCTGGGTTTTGAGTGTTTGCTTTAGAAATATAATTCTAGAATTCTTCTTCAGATGTGCCCTCTCCCACTTTCTCCTACCCAACAACACTGTACCCTGTTCCTTTCTCAGCCAGTCCCAGTTACTCTTCTTTCAGGTTTTCTCCTTCTCCAGCCCCAGTCACCAGATGCCTCCACATTTATTGGAGCCCAGTGGCTTTATTCTTAATGTCCAGCTAGTCTGGCCTCTTCCTCTGACCAACTTTTCTCACATGCGCCAGGGTCATCTTCTCATTATGCGAATGGTTCTCAGTTCCAATATATTTGTTCAGCCATTTATAGCTTTGCCATCCCACATCCTCTTACAGTTTCAGTCTGATCACCTACGGACTCCCAGTTCTCTTCCCTCCCCGTTTGTACACCAGCTCCCCATTCAATATTCCTGTCCTTTCAGGATCTACTTCAAATCCCTCCCACAACCTCCAGCCTCAATTTTCTTCTCCCCACCCATCCCCTTCATCACATGTTTTTATTTCCTTGTCCCACTCTATTTGGTCTTTCCCCTTCTCTCTCTGAAGGTCCAATCCTTTGCCCCCCATGTTTAGATCAGGCAGCTTTCCCCTCTGTTTTGCATGGGCTGTAGAAAGATGTTATCTGGAACAAAAGAAGTACCTTCTGGTTGCTCTTAGTTCAAATATGTGGATTCAGCCCAAGACCCATAACACACCAGAGACAAATGCACAGAAAAATCTTCTGAACCCTACCTGGACCACAACTAATACAGTCAAAACTCTTTCAGAGGATAAAATCTAAGTCGTTCTCACTGAGCACGTGTAAACTGCATATCTTTTCTATAATCTGAAAGTGGAGCAACTCCAGTTAATTAGCATGCAACCAGTCAGAAGTGCATCTCTGCAATGAAAGCCACTTAGCTGTCAAACCTCCAGAAAGATCCAAAACACGGGACATAAAGGGCAGGGATACAAAATGGTTGTGCAGAGGCAAGCTCAGATGAGCAGGGTCAGCGCTACCCACATCTAGCAAGCCCCAGTAGACTCAAATTCTATCAGGGAGGTGAAGTGCCCTCGCCCAGCACGCCTCAAAGATCTGCGTGTCAAAGGCACAAAGGAAACACCCTGACTGGTTTCATGGGTCGCAGCACTTCAGTGAGTGGATTCTGCTGGAGCTGTGCTCTGCACGCAGCCAGCTCAGCTGCGCCTGCAAATCCACAACCCCTGGAGCTGCAAGTTAATTATACCTACCTTGTCCTCAGAAACTGCTGAGGTTTTATTTTCACAGAACAAAACTAAGATGGAGAGACAAATAAACAGAGACGGAGCAAGAAATCAAATGAAATGACAGAAGCTAAATGCAGAAAAAGACCCCAGAAGACAGGCAGTATATGTATTTTCTGCCTCAAGAGCTAGATTTGGGCAAAGTTGTAACAATCTAAAAAATAGTCTTTTAATGGGAAGTTGGTTAGTCTGAATAGCAGGAGGTGCTGCTAAATCTGTCTACAAATAACAAATCCTTGAGTGTTTTATATAAGCCGTGCTGCCACTATCCAAAATCAGGAAGATGCATCACATGGTCTGTCAGTGCAGGCCATCTCTTACTGTCCTTTTTAAACTTGACTTTGAAATACATGAGTACAGCCACTGTCGGCAGCAGAGAACACCAATTTCAGACTTGCAAGCTAATTCCCCTGACAAGCAAGGACACCCTTTTCCCCCTCATTCACTTCTAATAGCAAAGCCCAAAAGACATCTATTATGCATTGCTTCACTATGCCTCTACATCAGTTTCATTTGAATATAGGATGAAACTTCACGCACTTTCTAAAAAGTCGTCTAGTGTTGTGGTGTGCTGATAAGCAGCTATCATAATCCGCTACACAAATGCAGCTATTTTGGGCCAGTGTCGCAACCGCTACCAAATATTTCATTTGCATAGCAGTTTTGTTATTAACAGCAGCTATATAAATAAATAAATATAATGTAGAAAATGCTAGAAAAAATAAAGAATTATCGCTACAATGCTGCCACCTGGTAACCAGAAGTGTAATAGCAGGGAAGACATTTCTTTTGCCCTGCCTTGGACAACCTGACACTATTTTAAATAATATATTTAAAATCACAAAAATTGCAGATTTTTAACTGTGGAAGAGGATCATTTCCCTGTATCAGCTGAAATAATTCCCATGGCTCTGTTTCACTGTGGGGAAGAAGTAAGTCATACACTCCCAACATTAAACTCGATGTTGAACCCTGGAAAGTATCTATGGAGAATGACCAGCTAAGGGACTGACTCACTGCAGTACTCATTATACATTCCAGTTTTAAGGACAGAAATATTCAGGATTAAGTCCATGTTTAAAAGTGTCTATGTCTTTCAGTACCATGCTGAATTAAAACTATGCCACTAAATGTTTACAAAAAGAAACGTACCTACAGTAAGAAAGATACGGAATAGATAACATGAAATCCTGATCACAGAGATCAAAATAAAATAATATGTCAGGTATTTTCAGAGGTAGAAAATCCATTAATGAAAAGGAAAATGTTGCAATCACACTAAATATGGAATATTTATTTAAACAGAGAAAAAAATATATTATGTTTGGGAAACATGAAAAGCATCAGGGAACAGTTCCCAGGCACTTATGAGAATCCATAGTACCTCACGTCTAAAAAATTTCTAACTGGCTGTGGTAAGTAAGAGGTGTGACAAGAAAACAGTATGAGCCTATTTACACGATCCTACCAAGCAGCACTGGGATGAACTCCTGCATGTTCCGCTCCCAGCATTAGCGAACACAGTCCATTGCCTAGCATTCCTTTGTAATGCGCAGTGGGAATGCTACATCAGCTGGTTATATATTTGGTAGTGACCTAATATCCAATCATATTTTATTTTTCAGATCAGATTTTTTTTTTTTTTCCAATTCCCTAGGAAACAACAGCTCATAGACAGCTTCTGGGATACTATCCACAAATAACATACCCTTACAAATTTTCAAGAATTATCTACCCTTAGAGATAAATTTCCAGAGAAACACACAAACGCAATTCTTCTGCCAGCCATACGATGGCAGGATTAACTCCCCATCTCCCTGGAGGAAGCAGGACCTTTCCATCACTGTCACAGTGGTGGATGTGAACACTTCCATACACACCGTCGTCAGACACACGCCTGAGAATTTTACAGACGAATATATAATGAAAAGAAAGCAGAAAATAAATAGCAATGTTTCCATACCTGGTGTCAGGTTTAAAAGTGTTTTAATATAGAATTACACAGCTGTATTTTTTGTTCTAAGAAAAGTGGAGGTGCTCTGATGAAAGTGTAGAAAACATTTGATACTCAGACATTGAAGGACAATTTCTATTCTCCCAGAATAATAGGATATTCTAATTAGAAGCTGAAAAATCCAAATTCAAAATGGAATTTCTATTTTTACAATGTTTACTTCAACAGTGAAATCACCATTATTGGAAAACATTGAGTCCAAGGACTTAATAATGTCATTTCAGAAAGAAATGAGTATTTAGGTGACACAACACTATTAAGAGTTCCAAGAACTTAAAAGAAATATTGAAGATGTATTTAAGCCAATATCTGTTAGCATTCAGGAAGACATCTGTGTTAGATATGAATTATCCCACATTTAACTCCTCCAAGGCTCTCAGGTCTTGCTTTGAAGCACCTCTTACAGGACACTCGCAGAGAACAAATACAGCCCTAGAGGATATGATAAATACTACAGGACTGCATTTTAAAGAGGTTCTAAATCAGTACACATTTCCTTTAAACCTATGCAAATTGGTTTATTTCCACTTACACTATTTTAGTTCATGTTAATAAAGGCCTATGACGCTAGCCGTAAAAAATGATGATGACTTGAACAGACTTCTGAATCCAGATCTAAGAAAACACTTCAGCATGCTGTGGTTTGTACCCTATCAACTACTTCAGAACATACCGTAGAGACTTTCAATAAAAATAACTCTTTGCTAATAGGTGAGGGAGAAAGGATGAAGTAGTGAAACTAACTTCTCGAAGCAAAGTGATTCCTGAGGAAGTGAAGCAGATTCTGATGGTGATTACAAGAGTTTCATGTTTTAAGTATTGCAGAAGTGACTTCTAGTCAGCTGATTTCCCCTGTAAACATTATTTCAGGGACACATGCCAGAGAGGCAAATAGGTTGAGAAGAAATGTGCATAATGTGGATAATCTGCATTTTTTTTTCTTTCTCCATCTGTCAATCTATGTTAGTTCTGCCTCCTGTAGCCTCCCTTGTCTAAGGCTGCAAGGAGATAACCCTCTTTCCAGAAGGGATTTTGATGTTGTTCCAATGTCTGCTGGGATCTGGAGAGAATAACAGATTAATGGCAGTTCTTTAATAGAGAGAAATATTTAAGTAAAGAATAATGATCTTCACTAGTCGAGTGGCTGATTTTTCATACTGTGGGACTTCAAAAGACTTCAAGCCAAAGCTGACAGTTTAGACCTCCTGATTCCCAGTGAAATGCCACGGGATAGTATATCAAAAACGTATCATGCTAATTTCTGCTCCATTAGAAACAGAGGCAATGGGAGATGTATATAGGTCACATCATGATCAAAACCATGAGAGGAATAGCAGCATTCTTGCTTATTTTTATTTGTCAGCCTACCCAGAGAGTCAGATGTGAGGGACAGATAGGAAATAGAGTGAATGATGTGCTGCATGCACATCTGTCTTTTCTGAAATCCCTACCAAAAGCTGAGATCCTTTAGACTGAGATTTTTACAAGTTAGTACAAGTGGAAAACTAAAAACCAAGTATTTTTTAAATTCTCTTTTTTTTTTTTTTTTTTTTTTTCTCAATACTAGTGGCTGCTAAAATATGCTAAATATTTGGCCTACAGACTTTCTCTGACAAAGCTTGAAATTAAAAATGAGACAGGCAAAAGTTACAGAAAATGGATGCACCACCAAGTTGATAATGCAATGACTGGAGAATGAAATGGCAATGTGAGAGCTATTTCCTGGTGAGATTTCCCCCAGATCTGTTTTCCTGTTGTTTTGCTTTTGCCAGCAAAATTAAAACTTTTAGAGGTATCTAAAAGAACCCTGGAACCATATTTAAAATGGTGCTTTAAAAAAAAAAAAAAAAAAAAAAAGGGGGGGTTGCTAGTTTTCAAGTAATGTATGCTGCAGATCAAGTGGGTGGATGGGGAGGCAGGACTGAAACTATTTAAGTAGTGTCACGCTTTATAGTTGTGACTGCAAAGGTCAGTAAACTGTCTGAAAAAGAAAGTTATTTCAAGAAGTTTTGCATTTAATTCTACAAGCAGTTTTCAGCAGAGGAGAAAACTGAAAAAGAAAAAAAGCTCTGTGAGGGTCTGTCTGTTTCTGACAGGATTATAACAATAGCAAAGTAGCAAGAATGCAAGCAGATACATACTTGTAGTAAACCCGGAACAAACATACAGGATATGTAATTATCAGATCCAGTTCACAGAATGTGCTATAAGCATGGCAGTGTAGGAATCCTTAATGCAATACATATGTGAGGCTGGAAAATGTACTGTATGCATATGCAACATCCAATTGTGCTCCGGTTTGCACCAACAGCTCAGCAGTAGCCACTATTGGATGGTTTGAGCTCTCCGGCTCCTGGAACTTGGCTATATTTATCCTGGCTGATGTAGCCTGTCAAGTGCGTCCTGCTGTTGATAAGGTGCCGTAGTTGACAACAGAGGGGGCTCAAGGGGGAGGAGCAGGATGGGGGCTTCCACCAAGAGTTTCTTTAGGGGGTCTCAAAAGCCCTGGAGACTCATTCCTGTTTAGCTCGGACCCTGCTTCCTAGATACAGCTGGGAGCTTCATCAGAAACAAAGTGAAGATGCCAGAGCCTGTAAAGAAAACAGGTAAGGATCATAACTGCCAAACAAAGGCTGAGAATGGCTTGACAGATAAAAATGTGAGTAGCTTTCATATGCCAGAAAAAAAATAGATGCCTCAGGGAAAAAAAAGGAGAGGAAAAAGAGATGGTATTTTATAAATGTGATCTTGCAGAGAAATCAGTGACAGGAATATCTCAAGAGACTTTGGATGAGGAAAGAATAGAGGTTTAATTCTTAGATTCCTTTCTTATCTCATTTCTTCTCACAGTCACATTCAGGGCTGTGAAAAAAAAAGCTTGGAATCTCTCTCTTGGGCAGTTGGGCAGTGTAAAGTCTCCCAAGTTGTTTTGGTGGTGGGTTTTTTTTTGTTTGTTTGTTTGTTTGTTTTTTGTTTGGTTGGTTGTTTTTTGATCCTAATACTTTTCAGGAAGTGTAAGTGGCAAACTTTGATGTTATTTGCTGGTAGTAAAATCTCTGTGAGAATGAAAGTAAACGGCACATGGTTCAGAGCTTACTCTTTCTAGTTCTCTCATCCAGTGACAGTAGAGCTCTAGGAAAAAAAAAGGAGACACCATACTATAAAGAATATATGCATATTTCCTTTCATTCACCCTCCTCCATCCTCTCCTGTAGAGCCACAAGATCCTATAATAACACGCAGTTCTCAGAGTTAGTCAATAACAACTGCTGATACTTATTAAAGTAGGCCTTTGTACTTTAAACAGGCATCAGTCGCCGGTTAGCCTGGTCAATGGGAAAATCTGCTGTGCTCAACACTACCAAAGAGCCTACAGCTGTTAAGGAGAACTTTCATTTTGGCCAAAATATTTGGAATCAGACACTGCAAGAGACAGAAAACAAATCCAACCTGTATCTCACATTAAGAACTGCAAAGCGCTTAAGGATGATTAGCTTCAAGAACCTTCTTTATACAGTAACTCTGAAGTGACAGGGTTGGCACCAATACCTCGATTTTATCACTTGATGTTCTTCAAGCTGCAATTCTGAAATCTGATGGAAGTAGAATCTTATATAAAAATAAGTATAAACCAGACCTTGTAATTGTAGAGGAAACCCTGAAAATGTAAGTTGTAAAGGTTCAGCAATCACCAAAAAAGATGTTCATAATCGTATTCTATTTTTAAAGTCACTTGATTTTTGAGATTCATTGAAATGTCTAATGCTTGTGATTGGCAATGCTAGCAAAAATAAGTATGACAGAGTAGGGAAAATTTGCCAGTGTGATCTCCTAGGCATTGTGACTTGATTTGTTATGGTTTAACTTCCTTTAAATTAACATTTTCAACTGGGCGTAAGAGGCAACTTCTCTGACTGTGAAGACATCCAGCTCTGCTAGCTAATGGTGAAGATAAATTCTGTTCCAGTTTATTTCTCCAGAGGAAAGAAATCTAACAGGTGTCTAACAACACTAGTCCTACGCAATTCCTATGAACAAACCAGCCCAAACACTGTGATTATCGCAGCAGGGGGAGGAAAAGCTCTTATTACCCACTCCAACTGAGACAGAACCAGTCACATGCCCCATAACTTGGGAGGGATCTTCTCTTTCTCCTAAGAGCCATTAATCCCTCTGGTTTTCTATTTCACTTTGTTTATACAATTCAAGTCACTTCACGACAGGATAATATTCAGCATAATCCCAGGAGGGCTGAATAAGCACCTTATAGTTCATACCTGGACAAGTCATGATTTCTGCCTTTCACATGCCATATAGTTAGAATACTGAAGAATGCTGAGAGATCTTCAGTTGTTATTACTGAAATTAGGGCACCTGGTGTACAGGTAAGCAACAATGCTTCATGCCAAAGAACAATCAGAGATATTCTGCTGTTGTAACAAACCTTTCAACATGCATAAATAATTAAATAAATTAAAACTGTGAAATAGACTTCCCAACAGTCATTCTCTTACTTTAAATTGTCCAGCTGAAACCCTTCAGGATGAGGCTCTGTCCCATTTCTCTACACAACACCAAAAGTACTGGCATGGCTTTCCGGAAAGTTGATACATTCCTGAAGACCAACAGCGTTTAGAAAATCTGCAGCAATTCATTTTTAGAGCAAACTATCAAACATTGAAAAACATTATCTTTTGCAGACTTCCACAGCAGAAGCATTATATTCTTTTCTTTGTGTCTTACACATTTCACAGTTGACCTCTGCTCAAAGATTGGCTTTTAAAAAAGCTTTAATCTATTTTTGTTGTTTTTGTGAAAACTCAAGAAGGTTAAAAACACCAACCATTTCCTTAACATTATTTTGTGACATTAAAAGGAAACAGCTGACCTTTTAACACCAAATTTAGTAGATAAATGGGACTTAATGGGAAATGTATGCATTACTAAATCTGGAAAAGGAGAAGTCTTCCATTACTCACCTTCTCTGAAAATCAGTACATTTTTTTTTCATGTATTTTATACATTGAGGAGTCTGGATTTTGCAGTTCAGATTTGGTATTTTTATCAAGGGTTTATAAATAGTTTGGCTATAAGTACAGAGAAATTTTTGGCATTTCATAATAATAAGCAATTTTGCATATTGAAGGATAGCCTCTAGAATTTTAGCTGGAATATAAGCGCCTCGTTTTACGTTTGTAAGCACCTAGCACAGTAAAGTACTGCTCAGTGTTAAAATACTGGTCCATGATAATGAACTTCTGTGCACTACAGGAATATAAAAATCCATAATAACAAATTTATAGATATATTTTCCTTTTTTCTTTTCTTTTTTTTTTGGGGGGGGGGGTAATTGAAGATTCAAAGTAAGCTGAATATTATCCCCATTTTACAACAAGTATGATGGGTGCATAGAGAGAGAGGTGACTGGTTAGTGAAACTATTCCTTGCCTGTTGCTCATGTTACAGGAATTTACAATCTCAGCTGCTGAAGTAGGCAAGGAATGATAAGATTGAGTAGCTCAACAGCTTTTGGATCAAGGAATGATTAAGCTTGTAATTGCAAGAAGCCACTTAGGTACTGAATGAGGAATGCACAGAATCTTTATATAGTTCCTCACTAAGGAATTTACAAGCTCCATTACTGAAGTCTGTTTATCCATAGTTTGGCTTTTCACTCAATGGAAGAGCAAATGGTAGAAGAAGAGAACTTAATGTCAAGTATAAGTACTAAAACAAAGACAAATTTTCAATGTGAAGCCTTAACAAATTAAGGAACTACAAAAGCTAATGCTACTTTTTAAATTTTTAATTCAATATGGCGCCAATCTACATATTTGAATACCAAATACACAGAACGTGAAGTAAGCTGACTTGGATCTGTGGGAGAAAACTGGTGACTATTTTTTCTAAGTTATACTCATCACAAGTTTCTGGTGGAGCTTGTAGGATGCATGTTCAAGAAGATTGATTAGATTCTCCTAAAACACTTATACCTTTTACAGTTTTTACTTCAGAAAAGTAAAAATAACATTTGAAATGCTTATTCTAACACACATTGTCCTTAAGTGCTTATCTCTCTCTCCTTTAAGGACTTATCACAAATAATGCGTGATGAAGAGCTAAAGTCAGAGCCACTGCTCTGAAAAGCGAGATGAAATTTAAAAACAAAAACCACAGCGGGATGGCTCTCCTCTATCACTCTATCTAGTTAAAACCACCATTGTGGAATCAACACCTCTTTGATTTCAGGTACTTCACATATACTTTGAATTCAGTGATTTTAGGGGAACTTTTCCGTATAATGCTTATGATTCTTAACAAGCCAAATCACTTACAGGATGTGGCTAGGAAGTGAAATGATTCCAGTTAATTAAACATTATTTTAATACATATCTTCTTTTTTTTTTTTTTCTGATAATCACCAAATAAGCATTTCTCCTCTAACATTTAACACTAGCTTTTATTCTTATTCGAGATACAACAGTACTTAGTTGCTATTTATTAGCTATTCAATGCTGTACAAAGAAGCAGTAAAACAGTCCCTGCCTCTAAAGAGTTACAAAAGAAAAGTCCAGTAAATGGACAGACAACTCAACAAGAGAGCAAAGAAAGCAATGGTTAGTCCAATAGGTAAGAGCTTAGACATTTTGTTGTGTTTTTGTTTTGTTTGTTTGTTTTGTTTTGTTTTTTTGCATAGGATAATATGAAAAAGCTTTGTAGCAGAACAGTAAACTAGGTTGGTGTAGGCATTAGAAGATTAATTCAAAGTAGGTCAGAAAGTAAGGGGAAAGCATAAAGGCGCTCAGATGAAGATTTAACAAATGGCAGCTGTTGGAAAGCAGAATACTAATTTCATAATTTTACTTAGGAGAAAAGCAAAGGTAGTTGGTTTTGGGACTTAAATGATATAATTCTAGTTTAATTTGACCAAAAGCATATATATTTTGTATTTCTTCAACCTGATGATTGAAAGACTTATTAATAAATTATTATCAAAATGCAATCTGATTGTGGAGCTCCAAATAGAGTTTTTTATTACTATTTAATGAAGTTGTAACTCATGTAACATATATAACTGTCTAGCTGATGTTTCCTGAGACATCTTCAGTTGTTACAAGACTCTTAGAGGAGTGCTATCAGATCCAAGTTTAAGTAGGGACAAAATTAGGCACAGAAAGTTTTCTGCAAGCCTACTTCAGACCACATGGAGCCTGCTTCCCGTTTTGTCACAGGTAGAAATTTGCTCTTCTACATTACTCAGAAGTTATGTGAGGTTCTTATGGGTGCTGGAAGTGGTAGGAAAGTCTAGGACATGAGAAGTGGGTGCTGAAAAATGGGTTAGGATAAAGTGGCTCTAGACTCATTTCCTTTTATTAGCTCCACATCCCTCTTCTCACCCCATGTTAACTCCCCAAAGCAATTCCAGCTCCTTCCCCCAACAAACACACACAGCACACTTATCATTCAGCTTCCCTTCAACAACAATTCCTGTCATCACCAGCACTGATAATTCATATATATGTGCCTCTTCCCCTTCCCCCAAATTGTACACGTTGTTAGCATTACTGACTGCTCTCTCTTCCTTTTTGCTGGGTGGGTTAGACTTTAATGGCAAGCAGAGAGTTAAAAAAATGGGAGGCAGAGGACATGGGCTACTTCGTCATCAGGTGCTCCAGCCCAGTGGCTCCTCTGCTCACATTTGACTGGAATCTGGATAAACATGTGAAAGTGCCTGAGATCTGTCAGTGCCTGACAGGCACAAGAGGTGTAGCCATTCCACAACATCACATGAGAGGTGTCACAGTTGCTGGGTTTTCCACAGCCTGATGGTGGTGGTAGCGTCAAAGAGCATTTTGAGAAAGGGAGGGATACATGAAACTCAGAGGGACATAGCTGGGTAGAAGCCAAATCAAGCGTTGAAGTGAGAGAGATCTCTAAGTGGGGAATGTGTTTCTGACAAAAGCAGGCAAAATCGAGGCTCTCAGAATGGACAGTAAGTTTTGAATGGTGATATTTTGGGCCATTCCTGTTGAGGAAATAGTTGGATTAGATTGGCATAACGATATGAAAAAAAAATAAATCTGGTGAACTTGGATACATTTGTTACCTAAAGTAGGAGCCACAATGAAGGAGAAGAGACTGTGAGCAGCTGACCTCTAACTTCTCTTTCTTTTGTTAAGCTGCCCACTTTTCCCCCACAAGGGAAAATGACAGGATTCTCATCGAATGCTTGTTCAGCAATCACTCTTCTGCAACAAAGAAATTTCTTATAAAAACTCCAGCTGCACATCCCCACTTCTCCTTTGCATGCAAATATGAACAGTGGAAGATAAAAGGGAATATAAATGGATATACAAAGAGACATCACTTTGAACACTGTCATCCATTGACTCTGAAACTCTGGTGCAAGAAAATGACTCTCAGAATCTCCTTGCCTGTGAAAAAGTGGGTTCTCAGGAATGGTTCTTGCAGGTCTTTTATTCTCATGGAAATTTTGGCCTGTTCCAATCACACGTTTTAATGGAAATATTCACAAACATTTTAAGTAGAAATTGAAATAAATGACTCTTTTGGCAGGAAAGGGAGAGAGGAAAAAAGAAAAGACAGGGAGACTTACTTGTAAACTTCTACATATGTATTTAGTTTTTCCACAAGTCAGAAATATGATGTGGTGGTGGAGATTTCTCACTGTGAATGTAGTTCTGTCCAACAATCTGTTTTTGTTGAGTCATCTAAAGTAAATGTAAGAAACCTTACCACTTAACAGGGTGTACAGCAGATCACAGCGTTATTTCTGAATACACGTCTTGAAACACTGACATTCAGAGGACGGAACCTTTGCAGGTGACATTACTGTTAAGTAATTAGTGTATTTATAGACTATTTTGTGCTTAAATAGAAGAGTGATGATGGTAGTACTCAGAGAAAAAGCATGCTCACTTTCCACCACATCTCTACAGTCACAGGGAGAGGAGCCAGCTGGTAGGTATTTCAGGAGTGGATTCAAGAAGCGACGTGGCCCCACACTCCGTGGTAGCCTGGCCAACTCTAATTATCTTTTGAATTCTTTACATTAAAGTTGCTGTCTACAGTAACTCTCATGCAACTAGTCACAATGATACACTACATCAAGGATACCCTGGTGTGTTACATACTGAAGTGCAATACTGTACCAAAAGATGTGCAGCTGATAACAAGCATTTGACTACTACACTAAAGTACAGGGCATTATATTCTATAAAAATACCATATTCTGTGTAAGAACAATTATATCACTTACAGCCCTAAGGTTAGAAAAAAAAAAAAAAAAAAAAAGAAAGAAACCATAAAAACATCCAAGCACATTCCAGTGCCAGAGGAAATTTCATACACATGTAGAAGACGACAAAAGGAGCTCATTGAAGGCTACTTAGTGCAAAACAAATTTGTTTTCTCACCAAATTATAAAATGTGAGGGGAAAAAAAAAAAAATAGGAATTTATATAAAAAAGAGAGGCAAAATGCAATACATCCTAAATTACAGAATTATTTGTAAGTCACTTTATTTGATGCTTGAGCAAATTGAATTTGATGCTTTGTAAAACAGTACAAGAAGAGAGTCCTGTTTCATTTTACAGTCCAAAGGCCATCAGACAAGATCTTTGCAGGTGTAACTCCACTGTGGTCTAGTTATGCAGTCTGAGCACATGGCACAGGAATGGAGATTTAGTGCAGATGGCATTATTAGTACTATAGCATTTATGCTAGCTCAAGCACCTGTTTGAACAGGAGTATGAGCTATTTCTTTTAGAGTGTTTCCTTCCATACCACGTTCCCTTCATTTTTATAAAGAAGAAACAAAAGCTTATGCTAATTATAACCATTGTTCTGGTGTTTAGGAAAGTTGCTGTTGTTGTCCAAGTAGACAAGCCACGGATACTTTGCAGCAAAGGTGACTGATGTAATCAAATGTGACAGAATTACGAGTATTATATAAAAGTATGGTTATAAAAGGGCAAGTCAATAATAAGATGACATAATGACACACAAAAAACATTTAATGTATGAATCAGAATGTAAATTACTGGTATTTTTATACACGAGCATGGCTCAGGGCAATTAGCAGAAAGGTAACAGATTCAATTTAGACCAAAATACGAACATGAAAAACTTGTTTCAAAATAAAGTTAAAAGATAAAAATAAATAATTCAGAGCAAAGAAAATGGTAAAGCAAGCAGTCTCATTAAAATCTAATCTTGAGAAAGTTTAAGATACCCATAGGCTGAAAGCACAATACATGGCTTGCTTTCCAAATTCACATCTGTTGTGCTACTTTGATTACACATGAGCCAAAACAGGTCATTTGGTTTATGCTTGTTCATCCCATATATTGAGAATTTAATTATTTCTCATCATTAGGATCATAAGTGCTCTTTAACATATAGAGGAAATATTTTGATCCATCTTGTAATTCATTAGAAAACTAGCTGTCGTAGGTAAGCACTTATTAATACTATTATTAATTATTAATACTAAACTTGCTATGTTCAGAATAATGATTTGAATGCAAACAACACTTGATAGTATTTTAGGTGGGATATAATTACAAAGGCCATCATAGGAACATGCATCCCTTTCCACTATAGCCTTGACTGGTCAAAACAGAAGGACCGAAGATGAACCATTAATTTATTATGGTATATTAGGACACAGGCTGCTGAAGTAACTGTAGTTTTGTTGGAGGAACAGATCCTGCTCCTTTTTAATGCCAGCATTAAGCAACTATTAGGATAGAATTAAGAAGGAATTCCTATTTCTAAACAAAACTGCATAGCAAATTAAGGCAGAAAGCTTTATATGTGAGAATATAAATCATACCAACTTGTCATAGATCAAAACACTCACTCACGAAAAATCAGAGCTCAGTACAGGAGAAAGGAAGAGGAAGATGGACAGTGAGACAAGTTTGCTATCCCGTACATTTTATCTCATGACAATATGGAGAAGACAAGACATCTCAGTCAGAAACAGAACTTGGTAAAAACAAAGACAATTCCACAACTTCTCTGTGGAAAGTGTAATTTATATCTTGCATGGGCAGATGGGAGAGAAAGGAGACAGCTGTTGCAGCCACAACAGCTGACTACACCAGATATCCCACAACTGCAAAACAGATTTTACTGAGTCCTCTCTCTTTTTTTAGTTTCTGCATTTACCAAGAAGCCGAAGACAACAGAGGTGACAGCCGGAAGTACAGCTGTGTTTGAAGCAGAGACAGAAAAAGCTGGCGTCAAGGTGAAGTGGCAGCGAGCCGGCACAGAAATTACTGACAGTGAGAAATATGTCATCAAGGCAGAAGGAAACAAGCATTCACTGACAATCAATAATGTAGTAAAAGAAGATGATGTGACATATGCTGTAATAGCTGGAAGTTCCAAGGTCAAATTTGAACTCAAGGTCAAAGAACCAGGTACAGTGTTTCCTAAGCAATTCTAATTTCAATTCTAATTTCAGTATTTTCAATCCCGTGTTCAAAATTCATGAATGAGGCCCATGGAAATTAGCCTAATTTGAAATTGTAAAATTTCTTTACTGGTAATATATCTGTTTTGCCATATGATTTGAAACTGCAGTAAGATTTATAAAAAATGCTCTTTAATATTAACCTGAGGGACACATTTCCCGTGGGTAAGATCCCTATTTCCAGACGACAGAAGTCCACACAGCGGCGAACACAGAGGAAATCTCAATGTACTTCTTTAGAATTCACAGTCAAGCTTTTCTCTATAACCATTAGTGAAGTTGAAAAGGAAAGGAAAGCAAAGCTAGTCTAACCTGGACTCACCTTGCATCTTAGGCCTGGTATTTAAAAAAATAATACATTTTTGTATTTAAATGGAAATTTAACAATTGACAAAAATTTCCAAGTTATGCTGTTATGTTTTTTAGGAGTTCATATGTTCCTACAAAACGTCTCAAAATCACCTGCTAACAAAAGCTCATCTTTCTTGAGGAACTTGAATACAAACAATAACCTTCGTATTATTTGTGTATCACCTATCATTACTATCTGTGCGGGCATTAAAGCAACAGCTAGATGGGAAATGGATGGAGACACCTTCCCCAGGCTTTCTTGGGAAAAACATTTTGACCTTCCTGGTCCCTTTTTTTTTTTTTTCCTCCAAAAGCTTTGGTCCCCATTCAGCACTTTTTGTATTTTAATATTTGATATTTTCCCTTTTTAGAGTTGAAATTTATTTGGACTAGATCCAATGGGATACTTTCTAACAATAAATGTTAAAATCATACTGTTTTCTCTTAAGACATAAATACATTTTAGGGTAAACGGCATAAATTTTCTGAGAGTGGGGTTGATTCATGATCATATGTTCACAGGTACTGTCTCGTTTTTCAGATCTTACAAAGGCTACACTGGCGAAGTATAACTGGATTACCCATAATTATTATCACAAACAAGAATCTTTTCAGCTTTTTATTATCAAAACAATAGAAACTGTCTCCTTGCCTACCCAGACACAGCCACTTCCCTTTGTTACAGAGAAGCCACACAAATTACTCACCTCATGGCACAACACGTCCAGAAATCTCTAGTGGAAAAGACACTGCAATAGCTGGGAAACAGCATGTGGGACTTGACTGTGAAGTAGGCAAGGCCCTTTGGAAGTATCTCTGCTACCTAAGGAGAAAAAAAAAAAAAAAATGTCAGCAGCTGATCTGCTTCAAGAAATTTTACCTCCCTCCTTCTGGTTCAGTTGCTCACTCCTATTCCCTTTTCATACGTTTCTATCTTCTCTATTGTGCCAAATGAATTTGTCTGAATTTGTCTGTGAAGCCATGGTTTAACTGAGAGGGCATAAACTTCCACAAGCCAGGGGAGCAAATGATAGTGAAATTTTAAAAATACTTTCTCCATACTGATTGCTAGTAATGTCTAGCATTTCTCCCAAACCACACACAGCTGCAGTGTTTAGAACATTACATTCCAACCACAAAGTTAAACAAAATCTCATGAAAAAGCAAATTGTTTTAAAAAATCATAACTGCATCATTTTCACTACTTTTCCTACTTTTTTTTTTTTATCTAACTGAGGTTAACAGCTAATAACAGTGCTTTCATCAACCAAGATTTTACACATCAAAAACACAGAATTTGAAATTTCAGGCATCAGCTCCTTCCTAGCCCAGAAAAGAGCCTTGTCATCCAGTAGTCCCTTTCTCCTTACAGCACGTCTTCTAAATACTAGAAAACCACAGCTGACTTTTTTTTGCATTTCCTAAATATATCAAAGCTGTAGAAACACAGCTTTCTCTAATCTTGGTTTACATGCATTTCCAGAAAAGAGTGAGACGGTCACTCCTGCGGAAGCTGCTCCTGCCCTAGCTGCCTCAGAGCTGCCTGCTCCGCCAGCAGAAAGCAGCCAAAACACAGAAGGTAATAAAGAACTGCTGCTCTTAGTAAGTCTGGTACATTAACAGAAGGGAAAAACTGGAACAGTGAACCTTTACAGTAAACAAGGTAGAGACAGTAGCTGAAAGGTGACTGCTGGTGATAAATGACAGAGAATAAAGAATAGTCTCGGAGACAGGAGAAACATACTGCGATATTTTGAAATGACTTAACAAATTTATTGCATAGGCTGTAAGAGAAGCTGATGCAGAAAGTCCTAACTAGAAGTTCTTTTGTTTGATTCAGTTCCCTCTGCTGGAACTCAACCAGAAGAGCCTGCAGACCCTATCGGGCTCTTTGTGACACGACCTCAGGATGGAGAAGTTACTGTTGGTGGGTACAAAATCTGAGTCAAGCGGTGTTCGTAGACTGCACCTGCTGCCTGACTGTGCTCTCCACATACAGGAGGGCAGCAGTCATCTAACAGATATATTAAACGCTACTCATAATCCTATTTTAACCTACTTGCCTTACAAGGTGGAAATATCACGTTCACTGCCAAAGTTGCAGGTGAGAGCCTGCTGAAGAAACCATCGGTGAAATGGTTCAAAGGAAAGTGGATGGACCTAGCAAGCAAAGTGGGGCAGCACCTCCAGCTGCATGACAGTTATGATCGAAACAACAAGGTACAACTGGCAGAGTAAGATTCCCAGTCTTTTAGATTCTAATCTTTAATCTGGGGAAAATATAAGCGAATATAGGAATGTTTTGAGGTACCAAAGCTATATACTATGTAATACTTATGCAGACACACTTATGTTTTGACCATGCAGACGAGACGAGCACTACATACAGAATCTTGTACATCTTGTTTATGGTGAAATGAGAAAATATCTGGTGGACTGGGGAAGCAGTTTTACACCACCTACTGCAGAATGTTCTACCTTCCTCCCAAGTAATAGATACTGGTTATATTTAACAGAAAACAAAGTCAGGCAGATAGTAACATATCTATTTTCTTTTTATATAGATCAAGCGTTCAGCTATTAGTGTTGGAATTTACTGTTCTCTTGCATTGACTAGACTACTCTAAATATCTCAGTAAGATCCATTTCTAGCACAAAAGTGTCCAAGGATACACAAACAGGAACACAAGAGATTCTGTACCATGGCTTCTCATCCCATGTGGGATATGAAGCACTAACACCCTCTTCTGGATGGAACAGAACTGACTTCATCATGAGTGAATCAGCCACTCCTGTTGCTGAATCCTAGGTAGAGGCTATGTTTGTTTAATGGAAGATCTACATGTATTCCTGTTTCCAATGAACATGCAGTTACCATATGTGATGACTATATACACCCATACATCAGTACAGTTTCCTAATATAACACTGAATGCTTTGGTAGACCTGTACAGATCATACCCTTTAGCTGTTCCCACTGAATTGGGGATATGCAATTTTGATGACAGTAATGAGTTATACGTTCAGGAGATCCTTAATTCTAAAAGGAAACAGAACTGTATTTTATCCCTCGTCTTTTTCTTTATGCCTTAATACGCTGCATTCTAAATCTCTCTCAGCATTTAATTTTCTAACTTACAAAGTGTATCACTGGTCTCTGTTCTAGGTGTACACCTTTGAACTGGAAATCATAGAAGCAAATATGACCTTTGCAGGCGGGTACAGATGTGAGGTGTCTACTAAGGACAAGTTTGATAGTTCTAATTTCAACCTGACAGTCAATGGTAAAATGAACTACTGCCACCTTGCTTCTTCCTGTTTCGTTTTGTTTTGTTTTCTTCCTATACATATGCCCACCGATTCTTTCTGGTACACAGCAGCTACTAGACAAGGATAGATCTGAAGTATACACCTGCAGAGCTACAGGTGCACTTAGAGAAGCCTGCAGATGAAGATTGGGAAGAGTTGGCAGAGATAGAGAACATTAGAAGAAAACAGTTGGATGTCATTCAAGTCAGAATTGTGATGCTCTTTAAGACAACACACAGAAAGATACAGAGCAGCCCAACTATTCTCTGGCTTTATTCTGACTTCAAAAGTTTAGAACAGAATAATCAGGTTCTGTCTACGCAACATCCTTGGTGGAGTTCCTGTACATTACTATGTATTTCCGAGAATTTACCTTTGCTTTCAAAGGACTGATTGCAATTAGAATGAATAACATTAGACAGTGGTTTTCTCATTCTGGTTTCAATATACCCTGTGAAGCCAGTATCGAAACTAAAATTTACCAGCAGAGGAATTAAAAAGAAGAGTTAAGACAATTTGTCATGATGAAGCTTGAGACTAAACTAAGTTATACATCAAACACTGGATGTTGAAAGCCAGTTAGTGAGGGTTACCTATTTAAAGATACTGCTTCAATCCTCCAATATGTGATTGATTACAATTTACAACATAAGAACTTCAGGAAAAAAAAAAAAAAGACTGTAACTGAAAAGCTTTATAAATAGCACTGTAGTTTTGCGTTATTTTGATGTGCCACCTCATTCTTCTTTTGTTCCTCTTTGTCACATCAGAAGCGCCACTAAGTGGAGACTTGGATATTCGTGCTGCCTTCCGACGCACGTGAGTATGCACAGTAGAAACTTATGTAGATCAAATTATACTTCCACGCAGAATTCATTACTTTCCTAGTAAAAGCAAAGGCATGGTACCAACAAGTACAGAGACAGGGATGTCTACTAAGAAAATATTTCTACCATTAAAATACTAAATAACATCTAGGAATCATCTAAGAGAATTTTGACTTTGAACTAGCATAACAATCGTGCTTGTCTTCAATTATGCAATTTATAATGTATACCTTTTTATGAAGAACTTCAGCATTTTTTTTCCAGTCCTGTAGAGCACTCCAGATGTAAACCAACAGAGAGGGAAAAGATTCTGTGTAGTGCTTAGCCTTGATTTAGTGTGGCTTGAGGAGCTACATGCATCTTAAGACAAACATTTGCTAAACAAATTCCAAAACTGGAATTTGATGTGAGCCCTGTAAGTAGCATAACGCCAAAAACATTAATGCATTTTGACTGTATTTGTTTTCATGTTTTATATTAATTGAAAGAAGACAATGGTACTGTAAATGTCTGTGTAAAAACCCTAATATATGCAGGTCCTAGAAGACTGCAAGGTGTTGCATTGGTGCTGAAAAGACTATTCTCACCAGCTCCGTAATATCATTTGAATTTATACATGACATCATTGAATAAGATTTCCCTTCTGTTAGTAAAATTTGCAAATTTGTAACATCTTTTTTATTTCAACATTAATATCTGTTTTTTATTGTTAAATATCTTTTCTCCCTTTAAGTAAATCAGTTTCTGTTTTAATTTCTATATATTTTTGCAGTTATTAGATCAAGAACATTCCAATAGGCATCAATTTCTCTAACATAAGAGAAAATTTTGCTCTGTAAACTGCTTGAATTTTTCCATACAAGTGCTATTTCTGTATGAGATTTGGATTTTGCATTCTATCATAAAGAAGTCTTGAAGAATTTATTTACAGTCAAATCCATCTGTAACTAGCTGACCAGCCTGCTCTGGTGCCTAAAAAAGGACATTCGGTGCCTAGTTGCATTGTGTTATTTCACTGCAGTGGAATTAGGCTCCAAGGGGTTCTCTTCTTGCTAGCGGAATTAAAAGAATTATTTTACAATCAGTTGAGAGTAAGAGCAATGTTAGCAGCTTCAGGCTGTTCAGATTTTCAGCTCTTTCTATAAGAAAGAAGCCAGATTTTGAAATGAACTGTTTAAATCTGAAGCTCTGTGTCTGATACCCTCACTCAGGAGCCTGGCAGGAGGGGGGAGACGGATGACTTCAGCCTTTCTCAGGTAGTCTCTGTCTGTGTCAGCAGACAAATTCAAGTCTAACAATGAACTGTCTCTCTCTGATCAGGAAAACAAAATAAAATAAAAAACAGACAGAATTAGCTCCACTTTCTATTATAAACATTTGAATTCCTAATAAATCATGGTTTATAGTAGTGCTTATACAAGATTAGAATGTATACCAGTAAGTAGTAATATGTCTAAGATATTGAAAAGAGTAGTTTGATAGTTCAGTGAGAGGCAGATTCATCTACACAAAAGGCTTGTGTTTGGAGAGAACTATCTTCACACAAACTTCAAATTATATGCATGTCTGCCCCTCTGTTTTATACTCTTTCTTCTATACTGAGCACATCTTGACTAAAACTGTCACTTCTCTCACAGAAGTTTTTCAACACACATGCGTATGAAAATCTGTAATTTCCTGCCACACTCCTAATCCTATTATCATTAACTTTCCCGTCACATCCCTTTTGCTCCCAATGTCTTCTACCATAATTAAAATAGGAAGTCTGAGATTAGATTTAACTCTATGCATGTTAAAGCAATTATTAAGGTCTTACTCTGCAGAAAAGCCAAACGCTGATTGGTGGGCTTTCCTAAAAATCTGATTGTAATTACCACCTGGGAAGCAATAATGTGACTAATTCCCCTTCCAGCTGTAGATTCTGGTTTTCTGAATATTTGACCACAAGAAGCCCTTTTCAAAGTTAGTATTATAATAGTAATCTGTATATATGATGCCTGTAGCCATTGAAAATCTTCTTAAAGCAAGGATAAAGAGGCCAAAAATACACTTTCTTGCTTGAGCATCATACCAAGAAAATAATCTATTCCAGTACTGTACTACCTTGAAAGTAATCACAAAAGTAAATATGGTGCTTTCTTAATAAGCAGATCTCTCCTCAAAACTTATTCAAAACAGTACTGAGTCAAAATAAAAATGGTTTTGAATTGTTATTTTTTTCTCACCAACTTTGCAAGTACCAAAAGTCTGGCACTTGTTTCCCTTCCATTTTTATCACCAGTACTGGCAAAATGCCCATCCTTTATCTGTTAAAGCTGTTTTCTTACGTATTTTTATATTTGTTCCTGCCGTATCAAATTATCCTTACATTCTGGTTATACTCCTACAGACAGACTGACTGAAGTAACTAGCACTCTGTGTTGTCAGAGACAGCATTTTGGGCTACTGCTACCCCTGGTACATGTGAAAATAGTAATTTCTGTGTATGAAACAGTGATGAAGGATAAGGTGTTGCTGCTGGAGGAATCTAAATGCTGTTTCTTGGTATTACCTGATTCTTACTCTCAATACCACAGAGGTGTAAAGGAGCCTCTGAACATCGATGATGGGAGACCAACTGAGGTGAAGAAAATTCATTTTGACTTTCTAAACCCTGCCTGAATGCACAAAAAGACATTAAGACTTTTTTTTTTTTTTTTTTTTAATTGAATGATAACTAATCAGGAAATAGATTTAATTCCCAGTCGGTTCAGTACTTCCAAAACACATCTCCAGAATGATTTTTTTTTTAAGGAACTAAGCCCAAATAAGTGGTTTTAGAGACTTTGTGTTAAGTTTTCATAGTAGATCTGTACTTCAAACATTCAGAATCACAGCTAAAACACGTTTGACTCAGAACACCAAAAATAACATGGTGTACTCCATCTGAGTTTAGCATATGACAAACATCATTACATATCAAAAAATTCCTGCTGGTTGCTTCTCGTTCTCATCAATCAATTCATCAGGTTCTGTGTCAAATCACAGGATTCCTCCTTTTGCTCGCCCAAGCACCAGCAATGTGATACTCGTTTCACGATAATGAGCTCTGGAATTGCAAAGAGCCTTAAAAAATTGTAGCTGGGTATACTAGATAAAATACCAGGAAAGAAAACAAAAACAAAAACAAAAAAGTGATTTTGGACTTCAGGAAGTCCAAAAAAGGTTGGTTTAGTACTGCCCCCACTACAACCTATATCCATACTCCTGAAACTACAGCTTCCTAAAAGCACTAAAGATTCTAAATGAGAGCTTCTGCAACATCTACATGATAACCACTATATTCCAAATCAATATGACCACCAAGTTAATAACCTCTACAGTTTTCTTCTTAATCAGTACAGAAAAAATACAAGTTCATTAAACAAATTCCTTAATCTAGATCAATAATGAAAAAGAGCCTAATTAGGTCATGTCCCATGTCAGAGCACACTGTCATTCTAAACCCATCCACTACTCCACTGCAGAAATCTATCACCTATGTCATGATATAGTTTCATTTCCATTTCCTTCTAAAGCTAATTACATTTTTCTGTTACTACACAGTACTGAGGGACATGACGAAGCTGGAGAGTTGAATTTTAGTGCCCTACTGAAAAAGAGGTGAGTAAAAATCCACTAATCTTAGAGAAATAAAATTACCTTCTGCAGAATAAGTCTGGAAACACTAGAACTAGAGCAAGTAGGAGGTTAATAAGTTCAGAATCCTTGCAATTTTTCTAAAGCAGCTCTGAATGGAAAAAGGATAACAAGTACTTATAGCGACTTCCCCAAATAGTCAAGACTTCCTGCATTCTTGCTGGGTTTATAGTGGAGCAAGTAAATACATATTTTATTTATTTATTTTTATTTTCCCAAGAAAGAAAAGACCGGGACCAGTGCAATTAGTTGCTTACTTTTCACTAAAGAAAATAAATAAATTACAATACTTGTCTATAATGCTGTTTACTAAGAAATTTTATCCTAAGTTTTCACAACACACGGCATGAGAGAACTGGGAAGAGAAGCATTTTTATTAGATATCCAAACATTACTATTATTATTGTTACAGTATACAACTATATGTACTATAGATATTTTTTTTACAATAATAGAGATTCTGTGTTGTATAAATATTATATAACATATTTTAATGCTTTTACTCT
Organism: Aythya fuligula; assembly: GCF_009819795.1. Taxonomy (NCBI): domain Eukaryota; kingdom Metazoa; phylum Chordata; class Aves; order Anseriformes; family Anatidae; genus Aythya; species Aythya fuligula. Next base: position 53,472,656 of record NC_045563.1, read on the forward strand.
AAGTCTTATTTCTTGCTTTTACTTGCACTTTTTTTTTTTTTTTTTTTTGGTGGAATTTCTTCTTCCCATTGTCTGTCCTTGACACATCTGTTTCATAATCTCTCTACATATGTTTTTTTTCTTTTTACTACCATTGTAATCTGGATATTTTGGATTCCACTGTTGACAACAGAGAGTAAGGTTTCTACTTCATTTGATTATAAATGCATGGGTCAGACTGAATATCAGAACCATTTGGTTTGAAATAATGCATGCATTTTTATCTTACATGTAGAGCATGACAAAAAATTATATAGTATGAAAGAAAATTATCAACTGCCAATTTCTGAGATGGAAATGTTTTTAAACAGTTAGAAATTAAGGACAAACTATCCAATACAAATCAATGTGGTTTTTTTTTCTTCCTTTTCTTTTGTTTTTCACCATTGCTTTCTTTTATTAGTGGCTTTACATAGTGCTTGAATCATCAAATTTTCTCAATAATCTGTTGGTTTAAATTCCTATTGTTGAAGGAAGTAGAAATGGGAACCTCTTCTTTGATCACAGATCATTTGCATTATTTGTATGCTGGTGCCTATCAAGTATGCTTTCAAGGTTTGTTCCATACACCCTTAATCATGTTTAGCAAACATATTACCAACATCACCTATTCCGTAAATGTACAGACTTCCCTGTTGCAAAATATTTAATTTCGGGTGAGGTTTCCATTGATCGTTATCATCCCATCACTCTGAGCATGCTTCTGATTACTGCCCATGGTCACTCATTTTTTGTCTCCTGAAGTTACTATAAACAATCATCACTAGACTCACATTCTAATCTCTGTAAGCAAAAAAATAATTAAAAATTTTAAAGTTTTTTTTTTTTTTTTTAATTTTTCATAAATGGAGGCCAAGGAAGGTAAAAACACTTGCTTAATTTTGTGCACTGCTAGAAGCCTTTTCTTAGAGGCATGGAAGTGAGATTTTTTCTTCTGTTTCAGAACTCAGTTCAACCTGAACTCAGAATTCAGAATTCAGTTCAAACTTTAACTTTCAATACCATTTTGTTATGTACATGTGACTTACAAGCTTTTTCCTGTGACTTCAGCATGGACTGAAGACCACGCCTATACTAATGAGAACTGGAAGGCATAAAAACTTACTGTGGAATTAAAGCATTTCTCATTAGAATAGGACAGAAAAAAAGGACCTCATGCTGAGGAACTCTCAAGAGCTATGTTGATTCAAACAGAATGGAAGATTATTCTTTCACCACTTTTGCTTTGTCCCACCTAATTTACAAGTGCCCTCAATCCAGAGATAATGAACATTCCCGCTGTAATAGAAACACCTTCATTTAATACTGTATCTCCTATTGCTGTAATTTAATTAACTGGTGTTGACATACAGATGTCATGGGCCAAGGAGAGGTCATTGGGAAGAGGAAGGGAACAGCTGTCACAGAACTATTACATGGGAAAGTTAGCGGAGACCTTGAAGGAGGTGACAGCTGACAGGGCCCAATCAGTTGACAGTAATGGGATAGGAAGGAACCATCTCTGGGATGTACAAAACTATTTTTAACCCCTCCACACATGTTTAAAACATATCAGCTGCATATTCCATTTACAGCAGATTCACTAAGCTGCATCTTAATGCCCCCAAGTGCATATTTAACCTATGAGGTGATCACTCTGGATAAGGATCCCCAGCGTCACGGAGAGTAGTGTAAGGGTGGGAGAAACTCCATGAGTCCAAGCTCTCATACGTTGCTTAGTTCCTGTTGGCAGTGGAAGAGTACAGTCTCACTGTGGCTTTATGTAATCAAAACAAATGTTTTAGCAAATATAACATGGTGAAAAGGACTAATGGGATAGGGAAACTTTTTCTTAGAGGCATAGTAAGCTTTTCTTCTGTTTCAGAACTGAATTCAACACTGTAAGAATGATAACCTTTAACTTTTAGTACCATTTTGTTATGTACACGTGACTTAAAGCTTTTTCGCGTAACTAGAAAATACCAGTACGTAGGAGGAAGAAACTACATTCTGAGCATAAGGGCTCAAATTTATTTTATTTCTGCTTGCATGGAAACAGCATTGAAACAGCACTGAAATGGTATTGCCAGATCTAAAAATGGGATGACACTGACTAATGGAAAAGCTAAAACAAAAATTCAGGAAGTCTTCTCAATTGTGAGATATAATAGGCTGTGGAATTGCTTCCAAATTGGAAGATTTAACTCATGATGTATTTAAAAATAGCTCACACAAAACACTTTAGAAAATATCATGAATAACGATACCCACAAATTTTCAGGTAAAGGGGTGTATATAGATGAGCACATAAGTAGGCAGATAGACGGAGAGACCAACAATATTTATATAAGGACTGAGGGAAAATGAGAATATCTGAACCTGTTACGCCTTTCTTATCTCCTATGATTTTATATTTTCTTTTGAGATACAATTTGCCCTGCAGAACGTTAATTGTGCTACTACAGATTTTACTGGAAATATTATATATTCTTACTTTTATGTACATATATATCTATTCCAATTCATATGTATTTGGAAATATTCTAATGTTCATTGGTATGATCAGAGCAACTTGCCCAAAAACTGGTTATGTTAAAAGATCTTGGTCTATCTGACAATTCAGTTGACAAATCAGTTCATTTGTCCTGCCTTCTGCCTTGCAGAATGACAGACTATGTGTATTCCTGAACTAAATGTTAGATAGAGAAGAGCAATTTGGATTAAATTTGTGGGTAATGTTGATGCACTGCTATGACAAAGCAAATACTCAGTAGACTGCACTTACTGCAAAGAGTCCAAACTTCAGATACACCTATCAATCCAGTGAGTGCTAGTGAATGAGGGCTTAGTGCTTAGTGAGTGCTATGCCACTCCAAAGATAGGAGATATTGCATGCCGTATTTCAACTTGCATTCACTGGGGGTTTCCTCCTCTTCAAGAGCTACAACGATGCTGGAAATCCAGAGTACTTTAATAAACATAACTCTCGTTATAAACAAGCCCTTTAGGGGAAATCACAGGAGTGCTACAAATATTTGGTTACACCTGCTGTCTAGACTGACTACTGCCATGCTTTTTTAAGTAACAGTATTTCTCACAGACTAATGGGACTGTTCTTTTCCTGAAAAAAAAAATGAAAACACACACTATAACCCTCCACTCTTCTTTGCACTGCCTGCTGCATAAGTGATCTCTGTATTGGGGTTTCCCACTGTACACGACTTCATTATATTAGAGTGTTCTGCTGCACTGGAAGTTTGCTTGGTCTTGGTGATAACAGAAACAGTAACCACAGGAAGTTTAGGTAAACTACAGAAAGTTTTAAGAAAATGTTACTTCTTTTATCCTTACTGTTTATCAAAATGCAAGCAGTGACAGGCAACAACTCCAAGAAGACAGGGCTAAGTAAAGCTACTTATTTCAGTGTAAATCCATCTGTCATAATTAGGAACAAGTAGAAGTCATTGCACTTATCATTTAGATTGCCGAGTGGAACTGTACAAACTGTGTGAGATTGATTTTACTAGGGAACAGCATTTTTCTTAAGCTTATTTCAGAGCTTTTGCACGAGTTCCTTCATTTCCCTGCTACTGAAGCACAGGCTTATTCTGCTAAAGGTGAAGATGACATTCATGGCTCTCTTGTATTAACACATGATGCCCTCTTTCTTGCCTATTGGGATGCTGCATGCTTTTCCAAACGCTTCTGTGCATCGTTCTTGAGTTCAGCAGCTTCTTGCGCTCTGTAAATCGGTAAGATTACACCAATTTCTTTCTCAGTTTGTGAACTTTTAACTTAAAACATGATGATGGGAAGAGAATGCCTTTCCCAAAGCCAGACACCTGAATTTTCGCTTGGTTTTGCTAAAGCAAACATTAATTCTTCTGAAATAACTAGATCTCTGGTTAAACCATAAAATAAGTCATTCATTGTAAATATTGTCTCATTTGCTAATACTCATCAGTGTAAGTGCCTTTATGTTTCATAGATGACTAAAGCCAACAACTGCCTTTATAAATGATGATACATATTTTAGTAATCTGTGATTCATTTGAGCATGCAGGGAAAATGTCCTGAGTAGAAAAGGAATCGTTCCTTGTTAACATAATACAACTACCTTGTTTTTAAAGTATGCTCAAGATATCAGTTCTGTTCCTTGCTTTGCCATGTTTTGCATATGATCATCACAGGACAGTACATCCCCCTGTGTTTAGATTTGTTATTGTCCCCTATTGTTAAGGGAAGTTACAATTTTGTAGCTTTGGCTATGAGATAGTAAATCCTTTAGAACAGTGTTTGGATTTTAATTATCGTATATATAAATTTGAGTAAAACTACTCTGCTGTTTAATTTCATTATTTTGGGCAATAATATAGTAAAAAGTTAGACTGCTAAATTCTTTATTAATAAATGCTTTCATCAAAACTATACATAGCTTGCCAAGTCTATGGCTGTTTTAAAATTCTCTCAGTAGTGCCATTCAGATATTCTAATATCTTCCTGCAGAGGTGATGGAAAAACTGAATCACAACCTGATGTAGATGTCTGGGAAATCCTGAGGAAAGCTCCGCCTTCTGAATATGAGAAAATCGCTTTTCAGTATGGTATCACAGATTTGCGTGGGATGCTGAAACGCCTCAAACGCATAAAGAAGGAAGAGAAAAAAAGTACAGGTTGGAAAGCTCTATTTCTTCCAAATACATTTGTGTGTATATTCTTGTTTGGGAGTTCTTCAAATGTTAACATCAACTGGACAGCAGCCAGACACAAGAGCATGGGAAGTATGAGTGTGATACAGTTTCCTTTTCCAATTTTTGCATGATATTTACATTTCATTTCCATTATAAAGGTTTCTTAAAAACACTTCAAGCATGATGCATTTGGGATTCTTGAGCCTCTTTTAGTCCTGTCAAGTATAAATTACCTACTTTTAACTAATTTGTATTAAAAGTCAGAAGCAGAGAAGATAAATTGCCTTTCATTAGTACTGAGAAGATAAATATAATTTTCCTGTGGTCACACTTAGCTGTAACTGTATTTAGGATGTGTTGAAGTACATATTTATGTCTGATTTAGAATATTCTACTTCACTCATTTTAGTTAATATCACAAGCCTTTCGTTCTATGTTAATGAATAACATAAGACAGCATGGGATGAAGAACAGACAAAAAGAAATGGTAAAAATGCAAACAGGGATGGAGAAAGTGGACAAGGTTTAAAATGGCATTAAACAAGAGGAAACAGAATGAAGACTTATTTTCTCGACAGAGAATGTCAAGAAAAAGAAAAAAAAAAAAAGGAAAGAAAGAAAACAAAAAGAATAAAATTAAGATACTCTTTTTACAACTCATTCTTTGTCACAGCATTCCTCAAGAAATTGGATCCAGCTTACCAAGTGGACAAAGGACAAAAGATTAAATTAATGGTTGAAGTCGCCAATCCAGATGCTGACGTGAAATGGCTGAAGAACGGACAGGAGATCCAAGTGAGCGGCAGGTAAACTAGAAGTATGAGAAATTAAACACAGAACGGCCTGAAGCATGGACAAAGTAGAAAAGCTAGCTATACTTAGAAAGAAACAAATAAAATAGGGAGAAATAGGAACTATGAAAGAATCTACATAGCACATTGAGTTGTGGCCAGTTTACTGTTCTCATGGCTGTTTCTTTTTCTTCCCTGTGCTCTGTATATCTACATGTGGAATGGGATGCTCACACCTACCTTCTTAGCAAGTAAGTCCTCTGATTATGCTCTGTTGTTTATGTATATATCCAGGGTTCAAAATTCTTTCTTACATGGGATATACTTTGCTGCAGCGTGCTTGTAAAACCAAAATTTCAGTGATTTGGTGCTGGAACCTTTAAGAGGAATTGTAATGGTAAGTAGTCAGGCTTGTGTCTGTGTTAGAAAGGCATTTACAGTCACCAGCATTCCAACACCATCCACAGGGGTTTGTATGCCCCAGTTTAGTATGAAGAGATCTCCATAATCCCCTGTGCTTGTTTTCAAAACACTGTTTCTGCCCACTGCACTAGAACAGCGATTCAGGGGTTGAATCTTAACAAACCTTGCCACTGATGTCAGAAAAGAAGCGGGGAGCTTTCTTCTCTGCCTGGCAGGGGAAGACTGGGTCCAAAGGAGGGAGTCTCAGATAATTACACTTAGATTCTCTTTTCAGATATATTTTTGAAGCTGTTGGGAATAAAAGAATCCTGACCATAAACCACTGCTCTCTGGCTGACGATGCAGCATATGAATGTGTGGTAGGTGAGGAGAAGAGCTTCACAGAATTATTTGTAAAAGGTGAGCAATGGCAGCAAGATCTACCCCCTAACATTTAGCATCAAATTAGTTAAATCCTTATTTAATCTCAAATTAGTTATCTCAAAGCAAATTCTCCAACATATGAACAAAATCTGAGATCTATCAAAGTAGGTATTTTTCTTACAGTTAAAGGAAGACAGCTTTTCCCTATAGCTGCAACTGAGAAAGCACAGGAAAATAGCTCAGTAATAGTTATTAATTCTCATTTGGAAAGTGCTGTGTTTCCCAACAATAGAGCTAGAAACTTACTTTAGAAATTAGATTCTGTTCAAGATAAATAAGTACCTCAAGCTTTACAAGCAGATCAAGTAGTACAGAAAAATAATGCCTCTGTCTAAGAATTTTGGAATATATGTGAAAACTGATTAATCTTATGTTTGTATTCTGTCTCATGAAGTAAATACCAAAAGGTCATCTGATAACATTGGTAATACGATCCAGCATAGTAAATCTTAAGTTCCAACTCAGAGAGCATCACCATGTATTTTGTCAGGGGCTCCTCCTGTAGAGTGCTGACTGAGACCTACTGCTGACATTCAGTCTTTCAGAATATTGTTTCAATAAAGGCCTCTTCATTTCCAGAGCCTCCAATCCTGATCACTCACCCACTGGAGGACCAGATGGTGATGGTTGGAGAAAGAGTGGAGTTTGAGTGTGAAGTGTCTGAGGAAGGAGCTACTGTAAAATGGTAAGGGAATAGAAAAGGAAATAAACAAACAAACAAAAAACAGCAAATAAGAAACAGGCCATATTCCTCCATGGGACATTCTAGAACCAGTGTTTGTGGAGAAGAGCTGTGGACTAAAAAGGATGAAGGCATCCTACATCAGTGCTTTCAGAAAAAAAGTATTTATCCTCCTTCTATATATCAAATATTGAGTAGAAACTGAGAGGCCAGAACATTACAGAAAACAGATGCAATGTAGATATTTGAATATCAATGTAGAACGGCTGAGGTCACTGGGCCTGTTCAGCCTGGAGAAGAGGAGGCTGAGGGGAGACCTCATCGCAGTCTACAACTTCCTCGTAAGGGGTTGTCAAGAGGCAGGAGACCTTTTCTCCATTAACACTAGTGACAGGACCCGCGGGAACGGGGTTAAGCTGAGGCAGGGGAAATTTAGGCTGGACGTCAGGAGGGGGTTCTTCACAGAGAGGGTGGTTGCACACTGGAACAGGCTCCCCAGGGAAGTGGTCACTGCACCGAGCCTGTCTGAATTTAAGAAGAGATTGGACTGTGAACTTAGGCACATGGTCTGAACTTTTGGGTAGACCTGTGCGGTGTCGAGAGTTGGACTTGATGATCCTTAAGGGTCCCTTCCAACTCAGGATATTCTATGATTCTATGATTCTATGATTCTATTTTATAAGTGTCTCTAGGATTTCTTGTTCTGCGGCTACAGGATGCTACTGACTCAACTGAGCCGTTAACATTAAAGTTTTCTAAATGCTTGACAGCAACGTGTAACTATTACATTGACTAATCAGATCCACATTGTGATGAGCTCCACTCTTCTCAATTGCAGTGAGATTTTCTTTTCCTTAAGCAAAAAGTCAGCCTCTGCTGAGACAGAGGGAAGGCCATTGACTTATTTTAACATATGTGTTGTGGTGATCCTGCAAAGCCAGTCATTATGTATATGCAGCTAGTGGGATTAAGATGACAAACATTGTGCCCATAGAGCCCATTTTGTTGGGCATTCCAGCTGAGGGGAAGCTGGAAGGTTCACACTGCCTGGGCAGGCACAGCAGGCAGTGCTCACATACCAGGCCTTAGGCACACTGTTCTCACTTCATTTCTCTACCAGATGAAATTCTCTTGTGCTTGTTAACAGCTTCAGGCACATGGTTATCAACTGATCCCACAATGCCCATTACATTCTTGGAAAGTGCTATCACTCATCTGCTCTCCCCAAGGAAGGAACTGAGAATTTAAATAGAGCCCAAGAGCTGGTAGAGCATATGCATTACACTATTAAAACCACATGCACAGGCACACACATGCTATTGTTCAGGAACTGCTTACAGATGCCTGGTCACAAGAGATGGGGACAACCATATCTGTCCCTCTCAGGGCACATTGCAGCTGCCACACTTTGATCCTATGCCTTTGAACGACTCCCATACATCTTGCAGAGCTGTTATCTGTGGGATGGGCATTTGCTGTGACAAGGGCAAAACGGCAGCTGTCTCTGCCTGAAATGCAGCAAGTGGTCAGAGAAACTCTTCAATGCATAGCAACAGAAAACTGAGCAGCTAGATATTTACACTACACACATCTACAAAACATAACTGTTTTTATGGGAGACTCCGTCAGTGCTCTTTGGCAACAGAGGCACAGGAAAGAAATGTCCAGGAAAAACGTGAAATATGGTATGGAGAAACAGTTCTGGTTTTATGTCCTTTAGGTGAAATGCTCTACAGTTTAAGCTAAGTAACAGGCACTAGCTAAAGGCACCTGTTACAGATCTTGCACCCTTTAAACCTAGGAGATGAAGTCACAAGCACATGAAAAGAAGCAAATATGTGACTTGCACAAGCCAGATAAGGCCTCCAGCCTCCTAAGCGTGACCATCGGACTAGGGCTTGGAGAACTCATCATGTGGGTCTCTACGTAGTTATCAGGAAAGACTGTCCTCTCAATCACCTAGAAAGATCTCATGTTATCCTTACACAGTACTAAGGAATAGTCATTTCTAAGCTTCAGATGGCCTTGGAAATAATACAATTATTGAAGAAAAAGATTTAATAAAATATGTAGTTTTGACTTGGTTTTTCCATCTCTGAATGCTGGATGTATCATCCAAATGATACAGTTCCAGACAACTTCAAATGAAAACAAACTATAGCAATGTAACAATAAATCCATGTGTCCCCACTACTACGCAGTTCCTATGTCACTGATATTTGTGAGTTTGGATCAGATGACCTAGACTGGTCCTTAATCTAACACTTCTAGGGTTCTATAAAATCCTCTTCTTACAATTTAGTGTCAGTTGATGTTTCTGCTTCACTGCTCTAGTTACCAAGGGAGGGGCTATAATATTACTTTACATAAAAAGTTTTTCCCTTTTTGCCACAGTAGTACAGTATTTTAAGTCAGGCGATGCCTGGGAGGTCTCTTTTGCAGTTTATAATTTTATCATTACCCTATTTGTCAGTACACCCATCTGCAAACACTCTGCTCATACTCATCAGCAAACTGATAGTCACTAAATCAAACAAAAGATAAATATACTATTCCTTTTAAGCAGGTTTTAAGACACTGCTCATTGCAAATAGTCTATTTTCATTATTTAGACAAGACTTCAAGAGATCTCTTTCTTAACCACGGGCTGAAGAGAATATTGAAATATCGTTGACAATCCATATGTCAAAATACATCACCAAAATAAATTAGAAGTTCATCTTTGGAACAGTAGCCATGGCATGTGTGTGTGCCTGTTTTTGTCACAGCAGCATGTTGAATTTCTAGATTATAGCCCATTCGCAGCAATTCAACAAAGGTTTGTGCATTGCATTGTAGCAGTTGCTCCAGAACTAAGTGCATACACGAGAGCATCAGCTAGGAGAACATCTTGCACCTGACATCAGACTCCTGCCACTCAGCAAGCAGAGGAAACATTATCCTGGCGTACCACTAAGCATTGTGTTTCATGTGGTGTTGCAAGTGTTCTGCTTCCTCCCTCACTATTGTTGTAGCCCTGTGATTTGGACACTAGGCCAGGGTTTTTCTAATCCCACTGTAAATTCCAATAAGCTGTACTCTAAAGAACAGTTAGGAGGGGATAAACTGTAGGTATTTTGAAATGAACTTGCAGCAGGTACATCTAAATCACAAACTAGGATGCGTGTCTCTGCTTAAAGCTTTAATCTGTGATTTACATCAGCAGACTCTGACATAGGCAAAGGGTTTCTTTGCATGTATCTACTCTGAGATTAGAAATAGAGCATTCTAATGAGTCCCTAAACAGCACTGCCATTTCCTAGCCTGTAAGGCCCTTGGTTAAGTTGCATAGTCACCAGCAACAAACAAGGGAAACAACATTAGATAGAAAGCAACCTCTTACTTTTCTAGAAGCATTCAATTTTTTCTACTTTTTTTCACATGAATATCAAATAGAAAAAAAAAAAGTTTACAAACTGCAGTGGTATTCAGATAATATAAATACATTCTAATGATAAAAAATATAACAGGCTACGAAAGGAGGTCAAGCTGAAGAAATTCTAAGTTATTTTCTTGGATCTTGTTTATGTTCTTTAGGATTAGGGACAGGAAAGCTATAAAAAGTCTTACATATTTTTGTGTGACCTTGACTAAACAGCTTGAATCCTCTCTGCTCGCTTCCTTTCATGATGATTGGAAATTACAATAATTAAATTTCCTCTCAGGCTGCATGGTGAAGCTTAATTTAGTAATGTCTTAAATATACCATGGCATCCTTGAATAGAAAGGACTAAAAAATCCAAAATACATTTTCATTTAAATCCATTCTAAATTTTTCTTCTTTTACTGATGCCCACAAACCATGAAATTATAATGACTGCAATTCAAGTCAGGAAAATTAAGACTTTTAAGTCATCATTCATCAAGTCCTTATTACCTTATGGCAAGATAGTACCTTCACTGCTGGTATTTCTTTGTCCCTGTATCTTCTACAATATGTATTATAGTGTCATGTGTATCTACAGTATATAAGTAATAACAATCAAGAAAATCCTTGTAAAAGAACAACCTTGAACCAAAAGTGAAATATGCAGTAAAAATTAGTGGTCAAGCTAGTAAGATTCAGGTCCCTAGCAGTTCTGGTTCTGCTAGCATTTGTGAAATAGTCTCGCTTTTGTTAACTTGAAATGCTAGTAAGATTGGGGTTGTGTCCTTCAATCTCTAGTAACACTGAGCTGACTCTTACTTATCTCTTCCACCCATGAAAAATAACATCATTTGGCATTGCAGGGAGAAGGATGGAGTTGAGCTGACACGGGAAGAAACATTCAAATACCGATTTAAGAAAGATGGAAAAAAGCAGTATCTAATTATTAATGAGTCAACCAAGGAGGACAGTGGACACTATACCGTGAAAACCAACGGTGGGGTATCAGTCGCTGAACTAATTGTACAAGGTAAGCATAGGTAATGAAAAAGGAGAATCTGAAAACATGAAAACAGGCTGAAGGTAACCTTCTCCGGGATAGCGCAGAGGGATAGTGCATCATCCTTGTGCCAGGGAAAAAGAATATTTCATAGGTGGCATTAGGTTTGATAACAGAGGCCTCAAGGAGAACTCAGACCTGTGTGCCGGATGTAATGGATACCCTGATAGTAACAGGGGCTTAGCTATCAGTCTTATTAAAGCCCTGCATGCTGTGGATTTTCCTTCATATTTCACCTTTCCACAAACAGCTTACTCAGCCCTAGCCTTTTCTACTCAGTAAAGCCACACCAAGTGTTTATTAACAGATCTATTCTGATTTGTCGATTTGTGTACTGACTATTCTCGCAATATCAGAGAAAAAGCTGGAAGTTTATCAGAGCATTGCGGACCTGACAGTGAAGGCACGTGACCAGGCTGTCTTCAAGTGTGAAGTTTCTGATGAAAATGTGAAAGGAATCTGGTTGAAAAATGGCAAGGAGGTGGTACCAGATGAAAGGATAAAGATCTCCCACATTGGCAGGTTAGTCTTGTTTCCGAAAGCATGTACAAGTTTGGATATTACGTTACAACCCACAGGAATTATTATCTCAGGGGGACAGGAATATAAAGCAAGACTTTGTCCTGGCTCCAGCTAAAATGAGAAAGTTAAAATCTTCTCATCCACAATCAGCACATAGTCACAGGCTTGCTTTGGTATGTGATCTGGCATTTTGCATGTATGGAATCAGTGGAGCATCAGCAGAATTTGTTTTCAGTTTTCATTTGGATTTCATGTTTTGCTGGTATTCAAAATATCTAGAAAACATGTTTTTGGTAACTTTAAAATTAACGGTAGTGTTGAGACAGATTAATATAGCATTTATGTATAAGACCCTTCAGAAAAACTACTGATTCATATATAAATATTAACCATTGCACCGTTCCATGCTCAAGTTTCTTAATACCCTAACTCTTACTGGCAATCAAGACCAGGAAACTTCCTAAGATACATGAGTACTACATGTTAGGTAAATTCTTCCTTGGTACTCCCTTTCTCTACGCTGTGTTGAATTTACAGTAATAAAAAGATGGAAGATCAATGTTTATCTTGTTTTTTACACAGTTTACTGTATTTACAGTCTGATCAAATTAAGTATGTCAGCAGTGCTACAATTGTCCTTTTTAAGGGTAAATGACCAGACTAACAGAAGCAGAGAAACAGCTTCATCTCTTCAGAGTAGACTATACATTAACCTTGACAAGAAAAATCCACTCACAGACATCATGCTGAGATGGATTTACTCAAATGCTGGAAGCAGAGCAGCCTATAGCCCTAGAGGATGTTGACTTGATGTTAGGGAAAGCGGAGAATAAATAGTGCTGTTTGTTAAAATCCTATAGCCTGCACCTCATCTCTTGAAATAGCCTTGTTTCTCCTGGAATGGTAAGGTAAGGGAGTGGACCATATTTGTTCATGTTTCCAGAATCCATAAGCTCACTATTGAGGACGTTACGCCAGGTGACGAGGCTGACTATTCATTCATCCCTCAGGGATTTGCTTACAACCTTTCTGCCAAGCTTCAGTTTTTGGGTAAGTTGTATTAGAATATACAATGGGATTTCCACAGGGATAAAAGGATGGAACTAATCCTGGTCATACCAGGAAAGACTATGGAGAATCTCTTTCCAGATACCTCAAGACGGGTGCATTACGTTGCTTTTGCCCGTTATTTTGCTATCATTGCTACATCGTTTTACAGAGCCTGTTTTCCAGTTTATTGCATTAATCTACAGATGTACATTCCTTAAGAGGATTTAATGATTAATAAGTTTTAGATTACTTTTTGAATGCAAATTATATGAAATTTTGGTTTTCAGATCTATTTATCCTAACTCTCCCCACCTCTTTTTTTTCCAGAGGTCAAGATTGATTTTGTACCAAGAGAAGGTAAGAATATTCATTATTTATATGCAAGTAAACATGTTTTCAATAGCAAAGGAAACTGTATCTTCATTTTTAATGAGGAGTTGACATAAGTAGTCACCTCTTTTTCATACAGAACACTCAAACCATATTTTAAACTTATTTCTTTGCCTTTGCTATAGAGCCTCCCAAAATCCACCTTGACTGTCTGGGCCAGTCCCCTGACACTATTGTCGTGGTGGCTGGGAACAAACTGAGATTGGATGTTCCCATATCAGGAGATCCAACACCCACTGTCATCTGGCAGAAAGTGAACAAGGTAATGTGTAATCTGACACAATAGCTGAGGCAAGAATGTCACACCAGTAAATTTATTTTCTTTCTCAAATCTGTCTGTGATTAAAAATTCTTATTTAAAATTATTTTTAATTATTTTTAAATTGTAAAGTATTTTTTAATTATTTATTTTTTAACTCAAGAAGAAAAATTAAATAGCTGCAATGTAGTTCACTGGGATTTATCTGTTTTTGTAGGAGTCACCTTGAACTGTGTTTTTTTTATGAACTTGCCTTTTGAACTTGAGCTTTTATGAATGTGACTTTTTTTTTCCTTCCAAAGGTAGGGACTGTATCTATATGAGTAGACATACATACATGCAGGTGGTCGGATACCATCTAAGTTTATTCTTCTGATACCTCAGAGAAAAAGAAATTGATGATCAGTCACCCCCATGATCTCACTTGATAGTACGGACAAGTTCTGGAGGTGGCAGTTTCTTTTTACCATCTTTCTCAATAATTCTTCTACAGTTTGTGAAGAAGATGTGTTCTCAGCTGATCAGTGGGGTAAAGCTGTATTTGGTATAATGAAAAGAGAGGACACTAGCTATTTGCCTAATCAGAGCACTTGCAAAACATCAAAGAAAAAAATTAGAACCTAGACACAAAAGTGTCTAAGCGAGCTTCCTTCCTGGCTATCTCTGAACATCCACACCCCTCACCATCTGTGTGCTCTTGAGCTATAACGAGCACAAAACAGACATAATTTGCATAAGATTCTACAGCATCATTACACTTTCCATAGGTAGCACAAAAGTAAGTAGATATAGAGAAAATAATATTGCCAATTATATTCATTTTCCCAGACTCATTTCTTCACAACTTTGCAGCATTCTTTGTTCAGGTGGACATATTTAGTAACATTTAGGATTTCTTTCTGCAATGCAGAATTAGTATGGAACCTAACAAAAAAGCCATTCATCTCTTCTTAAGGAACCAGAAGCAGTTTTTCTGACCGTCTCATACAAACATTTCAAACCCTACAACTTATTATTTCCAAGGTTTGAGGTCTCAACACGAGTAAAAGGAAACAAGTTTGATTTGAAGGATGCATAGCATATACTAACTACTGAAATCCAAAATAAACAATACCAAAGCTTCAGAATACGTTGCTTTCTGTATGTTACAGATCTGACTATGTTTCTGACCATTAAAACATTTATATTGACTTACTATCCCATCATTACAGAAAAAGGTAAACCTTATTTATGTAGCTATACAAAATAATTGTTACCACAGGATGCACACAGACTCAGAAGCAGTTACTGTTCTACTGCAGGAATGCACCTTTGTTTATGAAGCTGTAGATTCAGTTTTGCTGACTTATCTTTCCTTTAATTCACTACAGTCCGATACATCTATTTCCATTTCTGCTTTTTACTTTCATATCTGTTGTTTCCTTCCCAGCACTTTTTGCTCTCACTTTGCTCTTCACTTTTCTCACACCTCCATGTTCAAGCACCCCAGCCCACCTATGGACTCTTCTGACTTGCAGAAACAGCTTTAGTGTTCTGCTCAGAAAATTCAGCTTTCTGTGGTTTCTTTGTTTATCTAGAAAACTGATCTGTTTCGAAGCAATGATGACTCCATGACTCCCTCAGAAAACAGCAGTGATTTAAACACTGATAGTAAGGTAAGTTCCTTATTATTTTTGCGGACACATAAATATGCTTAGTGTTTTCCATTTAAATGGTCCTATTCAGACAAAAATAAAATTCAAGTCAGTAGATTTTAAAACTGGTGAAGCAAATAGCACAGCAAGCCCAACATCCTGCCTCACAACAGCGATTACCAATGACTTTGAACAGGCAAAACAGATCTGGAGAGTGAATTTCAAGTAAGGTATTGATCAAGGAAATCTCTTTCTAATCACCGTTACATGGTGGCTGGATTACAAGCAATCAAAGAAGCTGTTTAAAACTCACTTCGATGTATTTATGAACGTTTATCCCCCACCTTTTTTTTGTTGTTGTTGTTTCCCCCACTAAACTCTAAGCTTCAATAATATCTAGAGGAAGAAAACTAAGACAAAATCTTACAAGACACAAAGAAAGATGAGAATGAGTCAAAAGAGTAAGCAAAGTATGTACAAAACAGTCAAAAGAAGACTTATTTTCCAACAACTTTCCTTTTTTTGTAATAGACAACTTTTTGATTTTGGTAGATACAAAAGATTTTACATTTGCTATGCAACAATACACCTTTCTCAGGGCACCTTTCTCAGGGTTAGGATTCTGCTGTGCTAGTCAGTGGACGGGCACAAATGCTTTGTAATGCTTCTTCCAAGTCTGAAGATATGTGGGCACATAAAGAGTAGAGCACGTTACAAATGCACAGCAAAGTTCCTGTGGTTATGTTTAGACCTCACAGTCAAAAGAAGAGTAGAAAGTTATCCCATATCACATTCTTGAGTGACAGAAATCACATTGATGCCATTAACAAAGGAATACAGTACCTTTTTTAGAAGGAAATTGATCAAATCTGTTATCTGATGCCAGATATTGTTGAACAGAAGTGTTTGCCCTAGTATTTGAATTGAATTTGTAATCCCCTTTGAATTTACAATCTACACAACTGTTATCCATGAAACTTTACATTGATACTAGTAGTTATCCCAATTAGGAATCTGTAGTGCCGGGTGTGTGAAACTAGCAATGAATCATAACAACCTGGGGACTTTCAGAACCAATTTTTCTCTAAATTACTTGCTTTATGCATGCCATTTAGTCGGTATTTTCTCTTTTCTCCATCCAAATGTGGAGAAAAAAATATTCATAGCTTTTGAATAATATTGATAATATTCAAAATGAAGCTTTCCACCAGCTTACATACAGGCTCATTAGGCTGTCTCTGGCACAACTCGCATTGACTTTTCCTGTTACTTTCAATGTCCACAGCTTCTGTTTGAGTCTGAAGGCAGAGTTCGCGTGGAGAAGCATGAAGACCACTGTGTCTTCATCATTGAAGGAGCTGAAAAGGAGGATGAGGGAGTATACAGAGTTATAGTTAAGAATCCAGTGGGCGAAGACAAGGCTGATATCACAGTCAAAGTTATTGGTAAGTGAAGGAAGGAAATAACCAGAGCATGAAAGTGTATTGAGTTCACTGAAACTCATTCAACTCTGAAATTGACGCAGGTTCCGAGTTTAAGCTTTAAAAATAGACAGAAAATGATCATAAAGGCAGGAATACTTTCAATTACAAAATTTGGCAGAAGTATTTTTCATAGGTAGTTGCCTGCCTTGTGAAAAGGAAAGCGAACAACTCCCAGTAGAAATCCACATGTTTACTTTTTATATGTTTCTAGTTTCAAATGATCCTAACATTTTATAGATGACATTCCCTTCTAAGGAACACCCTTCAGGCTAGTATGAGATGAGAAAAACTTCCTGTCATTTTTTTGTGTTTTCCATTTTTAAACAAAGATGACTTCCTTCTGTACATAGTAAGCGGCTAATGGCATAAAGAGAGGCAGCGTATCAGATACAAGATAAACAGACTGACACTGTGAGTCACAGAAGAGCTGGGGGAAATATGCTTTTGAGTCAGTAATTTTTATCAATTTTCTCATGTTTAACTTGTTTTTACCCTACCATGTATATGACAAATGCTCAGGTTATAAGCAAATTTTGAATTGATAAACTGGAATTATTTTCATCTGTAGTATTAAAAGTTAGAATTAACTGCTTTTCATCTTTTATATCTCCAAAATAACAAAATATATGAGACACGCAGCTGTTATACTCTAGACAAAGTTTATTCTAGACAGAGTAAGAAACCCTGGAGCAAGTCTATTGTTACAGGATTGAGAACAAACTACTACTAGGTTTGGATTGCTGGTTCTCATTTGAGTGGAGGACTGGTGAAGCTGTTTGCTAAAACACCTAGCAGAGTTCTGTCCAGTGGTTTGAGGTAGAAGAGCCAACAAATGAGCAATTTTATTTCTTTATGAACAAAATAAAGGCAGGAGGCATCCTCTGTCTACAAGAGATTTCGCTACATACCAGAGAAGGAAATACCAATGCTGCTTCCCACTAAGAAGTGGGTTCTGTCTGTTTTCTTTTTCCTGGTTCATAGCATAAATCTATGTCAGTCGTGGATGACTAGATGCAATTTATCACAGCTAGCACACAGCTGATTACCCAAAACCTTGCGTTTTGCAAAAACGTGATGATGTCTGGAAAGAACAAGATAGCTGAATAATTAAACAGTATTTAAAAGAAAACCAAACTAACCTGGAAGCATCAAAAAGTAGAATTCACTCTGGATTAAGACCATGCATTCTATGTTGTATCTACTGTTGTAATCTGACAAATTTCTATCATGGCCTTTATAAGTCCATGATAAATACTACTACTACTACTAGGAAATTCCTCAGGATGTCTGATTTTTTTTAAGATTTATGTATATGTATGATATACAGAAAAAAAAATAAAAAAATAAAGAAAATTATTTCATTGATTTGTGGACAATAAGTGTAACAGTAACAACCCCCATTCGTTTTCACGTTTTCTTCAGATGTTCCTGACCCTCCAGAAGCTCCCAAGATCAGCAACATTGGAGAAGATTACTGCACTGTGCAATGGCAACCACCTAAATACGATGGTGGGCAACCAGTGCTTGGTAAGAAGTGCTGAAAAACAAAGTTGCCAGCAGCATCACCTATATTATTGCTGCTCCCTTACAACGATGCCAAAGGATTTCATAAGTGTATTCACTCTAGGAAGGCTGACCCTCAGACATTAAAGTAGCAAATTTTCAAATAAGTCAATTCTGGCCCTTCAATATTAGGGAGAGGGTGCCCCCTGCCTGTGCTATTTGAATCCAAGAAATATTTCAGCAAGTTAGCAAAGCAGAAGATGCTAAAACTAGGTATTCCCATTCAAGACAGAAATTTTAGGTCAGTATACATGCCTTTGACCTTGCTTAGGAATAACAAAACAGAGCCGTGGTCATGTCAGACATCAACTCCAGACCTCTGCAATCTCAAGCACTCATGCAATACATTTTATTTCTTTTTAGAAAGCTAGTTCATAATTCTCCTTCATATACAACCACACACCATGAGTCACAAAACATATTTCAAACTCTTTAATGACTTTAAAATCTGCACTAAAACTTGAGGCCAAAATAATCACGTGATACAGGGAACAAGCTGAAGCAAGCAAGAGTATCACCCATACCATGGTAAGTTCTCTGCAGAGCACGGTGTTTGTCAGATAGAACTCCCTGTGACCCTCAGAAGGAAAAGGAAGTAAGGCAGGATCTCAGCTAATTTTAGAAAAAAAAAAAATCCTCTAGACACCAAATCTAGGAATTTGTTTAATAAAGATCATTGGAATTTCAGTTTCTTTTTAAAAAATACACTGAAACCTCCATGGAAGTCCCATGGAGGTGCCAGAGTTAGAAATGTTCTACAATTCGTTTAATCCCTTGTACAATACTTGGAAGAGGGGAGTTTGTATTTGCTTTTGAATATTTTGACCGCATTCACTCATGCCTCATTTAATTCAATAGAAGTTACCTATGGAGGTATAAAAAAGGTACTACTGGGCCAGTCTGTTGTTTGAGAGGAAACAAGCAAGAATTCAAAGTATTTGGTGCAAAGATACATAGCAATAGCTGTCATGTTACCACAACCAACCCCCCTGCCCTTGACTGGGCAAAGCCCATGACTTTGGTTTGTATAGTTGTCAGGATATACATTTCATAAAGTTATTTGGTTTGTTTTCACTGTCAAAGGAATGATTTTGTTAACGTTCCACCAGCAATTCTTAGCACTACCTGAGGAAGTAGTCTCATGCAATTAGCATAATTAGCAATTAGCATAAGACTGTGCTAATGATTGAGCTAGGCTAAAATACCTGAATGAAAGCCAAGAAGCAGCACCATCCATTAAAAAAAAGTTGCAGTAGCAAATTCAAAGACCAGAGAAAAAGATGTGTGCATTCTTGTCTGTCTTTATACTGTTACAGATATAGGCATTCTACCACAGCCTTTATTATTTGTATCTAGCAGATATAGAAAAGAAACTCACACCCCACCTTCACTGTTACGCACCTTTTATGGGGCTCAATAAGTATAATTGTTTGGGTAAGAGTGTCAGATAGAAAGTAATACAAGAGGAGAGTTGTGGAAAATACGGAAGCCTCACAGAACTCAGATGCAGTAATTTTGGATCACATTTGGCTCTTTATGTCATAGAGAAAAAGGTGCTTTTCTTGTTTCCTGCATGTGAAATCATAATTTGCAGTTCCTTTACGTCATAAGAGATATCCTTCCAGGCTATATTTTAGAGAGAAAGAAGAAGAAGAGCTACCGATGGATGAGACTGAACTTTGACCTTTTAAAAGAGCTAACCTATGAAGCCAAGCGAATGATTGAAGGAGTCGTTTACGAGATGCGGATTTATGCTGTGAATTCTATTGGCATGTCCCGGCCAAGCCCTGCCTCACAACCCTTCATGCCAATTGGTGAGTTCTACCCCACTCCGTATTGTTTCTAGCACATAACCAAGAACAGGGCAATTTTCACCTCTTCAACTGTCCTTATGCCCAAAAAGAACATGTTAGGAAAGGTTATACTATATTTAATCAGCCTTTTCCTTTCTCATCTCGTCATCTTCCTCTTCTCTGTCTCTCATTCCCCTTCCTGCGAAGCACAGAGGTTCCAGTTTCATGAAATTGCTGATGAATTTTTAGTTGTTATAATTAGAAGTGTGAGAGTCAAGCTGGATCTGGAAAGGAGGAGAACTAATTGACAGAAATTTCCCTGTCCCTCTCAGTTTCCCCCATTGCCTTATGGGTGCAAATATCACTGTATCCCACCAAGCACTCCATTAATCCTGGCCTCTCCACAGCTAAAAGGATAGCTGATTAAAAAAATATTTAAGGAATGATTTCCTATAAATAATCCTTCCCATCACAGCAGTACAGTATCTCCTGCAGTCTCTGAGCTGGAGCAGAGAGTCCTCAGGAAGCCTGTCTGCTAAGAGCTTTGGAGCAAGGAGCCACAAAATTACAATTAGTTGGAGATTAATATGACTAGAGTTGCTACATCTACAAGTATCAGTGAAGGGGGACAACCTGCTGAAGGAGATAACGTAAAAGCAGATGATGCAGTGAAGGGGTCAGAAGTAGCGGATGAACTGAAAGAAGGGTCTCTTAATTGTGGATTTCAAACACAAAACAGCTGGTCTGCAGCAAAAGAGGGCAAACGAAAACCATCAGGCGGAGCTACGGAAAAAAAAGGTCCAAGGGATTTTTTCTTGATTAAGGATAATGTTCTCACTTACTGCTTAAGAGGTTTGGGGTTTTGTTCGCGTACTGTGTGATTGGGTATGCTCCCAACTGCTTTTGTCTCATATGCAGTTCACTGTTCTTGATTCCATTTGAATATGAAAAATTTTGACATAGCTATAGAAAGGAAAGTGGATGATGTATTTTTTGTAATAACATCAGGAACTAAGATCAATTTCAATCAGTTCCATAATTTATAAAGCTGTATTTAACTTACTTTATATATTACATATTAGAAATATTTCATATGTAAAATCTCTTAATTATATTCAAAAGCTATCCAGTTTAGAATGTAAATATATACACATACAGAGTATATCAAACATATATTTCTTTAACATTATTGCTTTTATGTTACGCATAATATTACATTCCAGTAATTCCAAATGTAATTTTGAACATGTTATCTTTTCTATTTTACAGTAGCATTTATGCGTATTCACAATTTGGGATTTTTCAGTTAAGGCTTTTCTTGTTTGTTTCCTTTTTGATTAGTAGACAGGAGTTGTGCTTAAGAAGACTGAATCTAGCTAATGGTCTTCCTAAACTATGGATTTAAAAAGAGCCATGAGACTCCTGTTCTGAAAAGATATGAAATAGCTATATGTAACTGAAGTGAAAATTTTTCAGCCCCAAAATATTTCTCTCTGATATGTCTCCATTACAAACGAGCCAAATAGAATTAGTGTTTCAGTAAACGGAGTCAAAACTTGTAGACATTTTCTTCACTGTTTGAGGAAAATGCATTACATCAAATTTAGCCACTAACAATTTTGTCTATCTACAAACAGGGTGTAAATACAGCATACAAATTGTATGTATTTTTTATTTTAAAATTTTTCTGCAGACTTCTGCTGTCTCACTCGCCTACAACTTCTTTTTTCATTGGCTTTTACATATTAAGGGAGCATATGTGAATAGGAACTACTGTCTTACCCTCTTATCTTCCACCCACCTCCCTCAAACCCCCTAATATAGGAATCTTCTGGCACACTTCTATTAAAATGAAGTATCAGGTATTACATTTTACAACTGAACTTCAGCTAAATCCATTTTATTAAAACTGACAATGATATATAATTCTATATCTAATATAAATACTAATCACAAATTCTACAGCCTTTGAATTCTCAGTTATACTGCCATTTCTCAGAATTTACTTCTCCATATTTCCTTACAGCTCCTCCAAGTGAACCAACCCACTTTACAGTGGAAGATGTCTCTGACAGCACCGTTGCCTTGAAGTGGAGACCCCCTGAACGGATCGGAGCCGGGGGATTAGATGGCTACATTGTGGAATACTGCAAAGAGGGATGTAAGTAAGCACAAGTACTAGGCAGCAGCAACTGAACATTATTATCATACTACAGTTGCAACAGTTTCACTGAAATATCACAATAAATAACCATATCCAGTATCTCTAAATTTGAACTCCAATCTATGACTAACATCCTTGCCATCCATCACCAGCTTTATTCCGACATGACAGTCAAACCATGACAGTCACGTCAACCATAACCTCATATTCACAATCATAAATGTCAATAGAGGAAAGTATTAAAAAATACCAGTGCTGTTCTATAGTCACTGTTACACTTTTGTAGTATTCAAAAATTGTGTATTCTCCAAAAAACAATATAATACCATGACTGTAAGAATATCAGTCAAAGTTGCAAGTAACTGCTACCTCATCTCATTTAATGCTCGTGGTCTCATAGTAAGAATAGCTGCGCCATATCTACAACATTTGACTTACTGTGATGCTTATTGTTTTTGTATATGATGCAAATGTTATTGTATATAACCTTTATGTTATAAAATCAAATAATCATTTCAGCCATGGGATTTTCTCTGACGCTAAACTTGTCATATGACCTAGACTAGGGTTTTTACAGGGTATAATTTATCCAGAACTCATTTCTAGTCTTTAGTGACATTGTCATGAAATTACTAGAACCCCTAAGTCACTGTCACAGAAGAATAATTTTATCAGTAGTACTTCTGTGCTGTTAGAGTAACTAAGGAGGCCCTAGGAACTCTGTTCTACCACATCAAACAAGAAAGTAAGAATAAATTCCAAAAGTTATGAGCTCTATTACTGTTTTCAGTATATACGGCTCTCACCATTCTGTCTGGATACCCACAGAAGATACATTTCAAGAAAAAAATGAAATTGAGGCTTTGCTTTCTAGCTAAAAATGCTTCCACAATCCCCCCCCAATCTTTTGCTACAGAAAATAAATGTAGAGAAGCGCCAGCGGTCTAAGCTCCATAAAACAGAATGTCAAAGAAAGCACCCAAAGATGATTCCTGTACCCCTAACTATTTTGAGTAAAAAGTGTATGCATTCCTGAAGTGCATGTGTAAATACATCTTCTAGATCAAGAGTTCTTCCCCAGATTAATTTATTCCATTTTAAGCATGGTATTGCACGTTACATTCATTTTACCTTAATACAAATTAACTTTCAATTGTAGACAAGGCAACAGTTTGGAAAAATAAGATCTTATTACAATATGAAAATCCTGTACTTGCAGCTACAGAATGGATTCCAGCTCTTCCTGGCCTAACTGAGCGTACATCTGCACTGATTAAAGACCTGGTGACAGGGGACAAACTTCATTTCCGTATAAAGGCTATAAACTTGGCTGGTGAGAGCGGAGCAGCAATAATCAAGGAGCCCATTACTGTTCAAGAGATCCTGCGTGAGTACCTAGATTGAATAAATCTCACTCATCTATTTCCTCTGGTCAAATACCTCATCGTGTACACAGTGCAGAAAACTGGGACTGACAAGCCCGTGCCTTCTTCTGAGGGTAACATCCAAACAGCTCTTTCAGTCTGACTACAAGACAAATATCTTCTGAGAACATTACCTTACTGTCTGGGTCTTCTATTTCTGAAGTGCAGCTTTTAAAACAAAATCCTACTTCGTCCTTTCAAACTATGTGTGTTTCACCTCATACCAATAATGGCATTGTCTGCATCTAAGTGGCACATTTTTTAATATTTAGGGCTCTGCTGGAAAAGCTGTTATACTACTGCAAAATGACTGCATGGACCGGGGCAAGAGACCTCTTAACATAAAAGCAGTCATCTGCACCTGATTGTCCTAGATTATTTATTAACACTCTGTTTATCACCCAATAGCAGTAGATTATAATTCATTTGGCTGCTCTCCAAAAGATAACATGAGCTGCTAACAGTGTATCCCTCAACCTTTACTCGCACAAAGTGTCTGCCAGAGTCTCACTAACAGTAAAACAACTCAGTGTAAATGAGAGTTGTAATGCATCTCAAAATCAAATGGATATGATGACATATACCCTAACTGTAGGTTAATAAATTCTTTCTATAAATGACTGTGACAAGAACAAGGGACACGGGGAGAACACAGAAAGCTTTCCAGTGAGGTAGAGGAAAGCAGGGAATGGAAGAAAGAACAAGAGCTAAGGTCCTAATGTTAGTGAAAAGTAAGTTGCTGCCCTGTTACTCCACTCCTTCAATTTCAAAAAAGAACTATAATGGATTGACTATAGAGAGGTACAGGAAATTTTTTTTTTGCTCTACTTTCTAAGTTCACAAACATCCCCAAATGACACCTTGCAAAGAGCTGTAGTAACAACAGAGCAATAGATTAATCATTGTCTGTAGTTGCTCTTTCACTCCAAGAGTCCTGTCCTCAGTCCTGTTTTGGAATAGGATACCCAACCTGCCCAACGAAGCTTTGAGCGACCTGATTTAGGGGCAGGTGTCCTGGCCCATGGCAGCAGGGTTGGAACTAGCTGAAATTTAAGGTCCCTTCTAACTGAAACCGTTCTGTGATTCTACTGAACTGAACTCCAAAGAAACGAAGCCCTCACAGACGGCTTATATCCAACAGAAGTCAGCCAAATCTACCATTCTGAATGCAACACAGTTTCAGAAGTCCTGCTGTCAATGCAACCTGTGCATTGCTACTAGAATTGTATCTGGTAGCCAAATGCATTTGAAAGTGCTCAGAGCATAATCTGCTCCACAACTGTATAAACAGTCTTTGCACAATTTTCTTACGCTTACATGTATCCAAGTCCCTCCTCTATAGTGTTTTGCCTTATTTGTCCTGTAAGTAATATTTCAAGTAATCTAAAGCCCAAGATTTAACATATTACTAATGCTTAACTGCAGAGCGCCCTAAAATCTGGCTGCCACGCCATCTCAGACAGACTCTGGTGAAGAAAGTGGGTGAGACAATCAATATTGTGATCCCTTTTCAGGTAAGTACTGGCTTCTAGTTTGTCATAGCTATTTATCATTATCATAAAGTAGTTTCCCTTATGTGAGTTCCTGCTGCTTCACTCATTGGAAAGTATTAAACAAAATATGGCTGGTGATTAAAAAAAAATCTCCCAAACATTAGAAACAAAACAAAAAACTCTGGTTTCAGTCAGTTTTTCTTACTGTCCCAGTTTCTTCCAAAAACCCTCCTTTTGGTGAAGAAGGTAACTGCTCTAACTCTACAGCCTTTTCTTGTTAATTGACCATAGGATACATCTTACACGCAAAAAAATACACACACACTCAAAAAAATAAAAATAAAAAATGCAAGCAACTACACTTCTGAAGCCAGGGTATATTATATTACTGGTCCATTTCTTAGACAAAAGTGTGTAAATTCATTTCTGTAAATCTGATTACAGAAAACTGAGTTTGTATGCAAATAGAATATGACAACTAGCCATATACAGAATCTGTGTGTACAATAAGAATACCTTAGGTTTTCTTAATAATAAGGTATTAATATACATGAGCTCAGGGTGTTAAAAATAAAAAAAAAAGGCATAGCATGGCAAGTATTGTCAAGAGTAGCTACATGTTGTTATGGCAGGCACAAAATTGCTGATATATTCACACAGACTCACCTAGGACAAGCCTACCCAGCTACCCTGTCTGTTTTTTCTACAGCTGTATGAGCAATTTTAACGGCTATTCATAAAACACCACGTGCATTTTTTTGGGTGCTATAGTCTCAATAAAGCACAAGAATTAATGTACAAAAGTAAAAGGTCTTCTGAGTGAGACACGAGAACAGAAATTATAAACTGCAGATAAACTGCAGTTCAGAGAGAGATCCGCTGTAATAGTCAATGTATCATTTAGTCTATTCCTCAGTCATAATTTGAAAAAAATAAAATTTCTTTGCTGTCCACGATGGATCTTTATGATAACTTAATCACTATTATTATCAAAGAGTTTTGAAATTCTGTTGTAAAAAGTGCTAGAGGTATGACAAAGATTTCTTCAGCAAGGGAGACATACATTCACATTACATTCATTTGTTTGGAAAGTATCAGCAGAGAAAAAAAGATATATATGACCAAAATCTATATAAAATATCACAAGTAATTTGCTTTGTGGTTACTGGGTTACATGAGGAGTTGCTTTTGCACAGAGATATATCTAATCAGTAAACAGTTGCAAACCAGCACATGGAGTAACTGCTTTGAATTGCATGCTTGCACTGCTTTGACATTATCATGTTTATTTTTTCCTTTCATGTTAGTTACCTCCAAAATTGCTAAAACATCCCCTTCACTGAGGTTTAGCCACATGCAAAGTTCAACATTTTACATATATTTTTCAGTTACATAAATATTTTGGAATTTATGAAAAATAATTAAACTGGTATTTTTACTGCCTTAATGGCTGAGCTGAAGTCTGAACTTACACAAAATTGACAAGCTGTTCCCTAAGCAGAGGAAGTGATACAGTTTATGGGTTTATCCATTTGTGTCTGATGTCCCCTATACCTGGAACTTCCTAGCATAATAACCCTCTCGCTTAGGACAGCCTCATTGCAATAGGAACTGACAGTTCTTTGCCCTCCTTCCCTAAATTGGCCCAGCTGACATGTCCTCAATTCCCTGGGCCAGAGAAAGCACACGCTGCAACTAATCCAGGGCTTCACTTACCTTGACTGATCATTCAGCTGTTGCCAAACAAAATACATAAAGACAAAGTCTTCCCTGACTTTTCCTCAGTGGGGACACTGAGCTTTCTGTTCACCACCCTGTCATCAGTTTTCACAAAGCTGTAATACATTAATCTGAAGAGATTTCTAGTCCGCTGCCAGATTTAGCTGAAATAATCCAAGTAATTCAAAAGTTATTTCAGTGGCTGATTGACAGACAAATCATGCAGTGGTATAAACTTCTGTCTCCTAAAAAGGTAAGGCTGACAAAAAATTCTAACACCTATCCATCAACACTAAATTTTTAGCCAGAGAGCAAAACCAGAGGATTTGAATTCAAGAACAACTGAAATAAATTTGTAGCTCTTCTTAAGCAATTCTTAATATCTTAAAAGCTTCTTAAGAGTACTTAAAACTGAGCATCTTTAAAAAAAAAAAAAAAAAAAAAAAAAAAAAAAAAAAGCAATGCAAAAAGAACATTTGTCTCTATTTTGAAAAAAGTTTTAGTTACTGACCATTTTTACCGAGGAAAAAGGCCCTAAATAGATATTATTGCAACCTTTAAATTGCAAAGAGGATATAGTAGTAAATACAGAAATACCGGAATTGCTCTGAAACCACGAGGCACTGAACACAAGCAGGAAGAATACTATCTAGCCAAGGAGTAGCTTAGTCTTCTATTATTTACAATTTTTGTGCAACCTGTCAAAATTGTCTGGCTTCTGTGGTCACTACTTTGTCATTTAAGACTGAGTTTCTATTACATATTTTGCCAAGGTATCACGAGCTAAACTCTATTTGCAAACCTATTCAAATCTTTAGATAAGAATGTGCAGAGAAAGACATGTACAACATTATTATTTATCAATGTATTTTTCTGTTGAGTGCATTAGAAAGGTGGGAGTTATTACATGCTGCTAGTGGGTAAGAGTCACAGTATTACTCAGCAATATCCTTGTCTATCATGTATGTGTAAATATAAACACCTAAAAGCACATAAATTTGCCATTCCTTTACAGTAAACTCCCTGAGGATACTTTGGTGTGCTATTTACCAACTCTGTCACTCGCTGCTCTCTCTCATGTTACCTATTACACATTACAGAAATCTAATCCTCTGTGATGTGTATTAGGAACGTGCTTTCTATCTGTTTATGCTTCTCACAGCCTATAAATATAAGACTGTATGAAAACCAACACTGTGAACACTTGTAATCTTTCATTGCCACTCACAGCACCTCAAAAAGACCTATAATGAAAGCATCTGATCAACCACACTAGAGCAACAGCAGTTGCACAGCTCGATTTACAGGCAATACATTTCTTACAATAAAATAATGAAAAAGGATACTTCGTAATGTTATCATTTCTCATGACCATTTTTACCGAGAAATTTAGTGCCAGATCCTCTGTTCTCCTTATAATATCAATCAAGAACTATTCGATCTTGTAATCGGTCTGAGATATTGCCAAGTATTTATCAAATTAGAAATTTAAACAAACAAAAACCCTCTCTTTCATATAGTTATACCACTGTAAGTAGACTTTCTACTTTGAAAGCATTCTCCTAGTCAATGAGTTAAAAAGATTCCTCATATCATTTTAAAGTATATGCTGAACCTAAAATAAATTACTTGTCAGTGTCACCAATAATCAGATATGGCTAGGAAAACAAACAGACATTTCCTTTTCATTGGTCAAGAATTTCTACTATAGCTACCAGCTGAAGAAGAGAAGCCACCTCACAGTTTTTTTTTAAGAGTGTTCTAAGTGAAGGGTAAAGGTACACCAGAACAGGACAGAACAGCCTTACACCTAATATTTCAGAGCTACAGGCCAGATGGAAATATAATCCCTGACAGAAAACAGCAAGAAAACCAGTTAGTAAATGGGGAAAACGGAAGATCAAAAACCATTCAAGGTTTACTATTAACCCCGATGCAAAATGAATCACGATACAGCATCAGGTGATTCAGACTCCAGAGAAGAGACTGTCCATTAAGGAACAGCATTTTGTAGGTGGTTTAGAATCCCTTCAAGTGCGATTTTGGACAGATCTCTGGTTTTGGCTTGTTTTGTTTTTTTATTTCATATGAAAGAAGGGTGTGTTTTTTTTCCTAATACTACTGAAACATGAAATGATGTCGCAAAGTCTTTCTGAGCAAGTAGCAGACAAGCCTAGAACAAAGGGGCAGCAGCAAAACAAATGGATTTATTTTTAAAGACACAGTCTTTCAAAGTATGTTCCAAGCACCCAGTGAACTGAAGAGACTTCTAAAGGTGCTTTCTCTTCTTGTTTTCTAGAGATCGTGACAAATACATGTCCTAACCTCAGTGCTTTGGGCTTCAGTTACAGGGCAGCCTAACCTGATCCAACTGCTTGCTTGGATGGTCTCACTTTCTCTCCCCAACCATTTGAGCTACTTCTGGTATTTGTAGCCCTGTGCTGCACCATTTCACCATGCCAATCTGGCAAAAAAAAATTAAAAAAATATATATTTTATATATATATATATATATAAATATTTTCTCCTAGATTGGCCATAAATACAGTTAATAAATACCCTATGCCCCATTTCTGTTTTATTGGGATTCTTGTTGTGGAAACATACTACAGAAGTAGCACTCAAAACTTTAGAAGAACTGACTACTATCTACCAGTTTTCCCAGAAGTGGCTGACTGACAGTGCTGTAAACCACAGATAGCTGTCTGATTACACAACACCATCTTTCATAGGTATGGCAACACTGTCTGTCTATACTGACAGCCAGAAAAAGAACTTTGCTACGCAATTATACGGTAAGTTTCACACCACAAGACTTCAAAATTATAGCAATGTTTTGAAAGATATTGAAAATGCCAGGGGATAAAGAATCAAATGTTTTATGGAAGAGTGAGGAAAGGAGCAAACAACTAATTAACTCCTCAAATATTAAAGACTTCCATTCCTTAACAATCATCAGGGTGAGACAGATCAACTGTTGGCTTCAGAGATGCCTAGGAAAGAATACAAAAACCAGCACAAGTATTATTTTTTTTTCTGGGTGTGCTCTCAATATGATTTTCAATCTCCTCTCTAAATACGTGGCATCCTCAGGTCACTGTGTCACTAAACCCCACAGATGAGAGCAGATATTTGTATGCAAGAAAACAGAAACTAGAAAGTGTTTAGAGACTCTAGTATCTCAGCTTTGCATATTAAGTTAGGCTTCCTAAACTTACAGAACACTAAAAAACAGAAAAGTGAAAAATGACAACCTATTATAGTCTAAAAATATCCTTTTTTCTCTTCAGGGGAAACCTAGACCCAAAATAACGTGGACAAAAGATGGTCAAAGTCTAGACGCCAAAGATGTGGGCATTCGGAACAGCAACACGGACACAATCCTTTTCATCAGAAAGGCAGAGCTTCACCACTCAGGAGCGTATGAAATCACTCTTCAAATAGAAAACATGACGGATAAAGTTGCAATAACAATACAAATCATAGGTAAGCACATGACATCACCAGAATTAAGCATATCATACAAATTAGTTGCCATACTGGTGCAATCCAAAGAGCCGTCTACCTCAGGACCCCTTCTCTAACAGTGGTTGACAGCAGGTGGCTGCAACAAAGCTCAGAGCACAGCCAGCATGTCACTTGGTTTTCCTACATTTTTCCAGCTTGGAATGATCTGTGTCCTAGAGACTTCCTGCCTGAGGGAGGATTATCTCCAAGAGCTCCTCAGGGAAATTTTCTTACATGATTTTAGCCAGTCAGCTTTTGAATCTGTGCCTAGTTTCAGAATCCAAATATGCTTTTGTAAGGAATTTCACAATTTAAGCGCATGTACAACTACCTGGTTTGGTTCAGTTCGAGTCTCTCTTCTGAAAATCGCATCTGACATCCACAGTTTTGTAAGAGAAAGACCACAAAAAATCATTTAATCACCTTTTCCATGCTACTCATTTGTGTTGTGTAAGCAACCCTTTAAAACAAAAATCTGTTGTGTAGATGCATCTGTAGGTAAGTTAGCAGAAAGAATACTTGTAAAACTAGCCAGATACTGTGGAGGGTTATAACAGTAGGACAACTTGACAATAATTAACAAATAGCTAAAGTCATAACATCCATCTATTATTACATTATAACACTTTGCTTGCTGCAGTTACCATTTTTCATACCCACATAGATATTCATACATAGTATCCAAAATTCTTAACTTCAAATCAGAATAATTGATTTCTACAGAATGAAGATACACATCTAGAAATAGATCAAGATTTTTTTTTATAAGTGTGATTCGAGATAAGATCAGATACATTTCCACATTGTCATAGGCAATGTTGTTCCTTTGACAATGCAGGTTACCATTCCCTCCTCAGAAACAGGGAAGAAAAAGAAAGAGGGCTCCACTTGAAGTTGGTAGCAGTTAAGCAACACAGAAGGCAGCAACTTTTTCTCTGACAGATTAGTGTAAACTAAAGAAAGGAAGAGAACAATAAATGGAACAAGAGCAATGCATTCTATGTTCCTTATTTAATTCCATGCTTGAAGCTAGTTGGCTTCAATACTTAGCAGTTTGGAAGAAGACAAAAAGGATTACAGCTAATTACAGTCTTTGATTCCAAAACGTGTCAGTGAAAAGAAAATTATGTCATGCTTTGACACAGAAAGTAACAGTTCACCTATTAACAGTCAAAGACTAGATTATTACTGTTTTACATATCCTTCTTTATGGAATTAAATTAAAAGCAATCTGTAATTGCATTCCTTTGATCATTTGTCAGTTTCTTGGCCTTGATTAATTTACAGCTTAGCTACAGGAAGAAGAGACAGTTTTCATTCAGATATCCAGAATTATCCCTAGCTGTCGCTCACTTTTTCACAATACCATCCAAGCCTAATAATCATCTCCCCAGTAGACCCTGCAATTGTGAGCAACAGCTTAGCATACCAAAAAGGAGAACTAACACATCCAAATTAAAACAGATTGCCTAAACATAATTGGTATAAATGCGAATGGTCCTAAAAAGAAGGGAAAAAAGAAAATTATTATAGCATTATTCTATTTATTTCCACGTATCTTAACAGATACAGCATTCTGTACTTCTTTGAGAGGTTGCTCTTTTACTAGTTATTAGAAAGAAATGTCATTAGCAGGCAAGCTAACAAGCACTGATACACAACGAAAAAGCCAGATATAGTAGTGTAAGTACTGCTTATGCTATGATATATTGTTCATAACAATTGTGCATACATATTAAAAAGATGGGTCAGAAAATCAATTAGTCTGGACATCTCTTCAGACAAAGAAGCAGATTTGCGTGCTCATTAACAGTACAAATTGTGAAAGGATTTGGAAACTCTTCAAGGACTCCAAAGCTGATTCGTGTCCTGTCTCTTAGGCAGTATAGTCAAAATCAGCAGTATCAGGTAACACGGATCCAAAAATCCCACCATGAACTTTCCACTTCTACAGAAAAAAAATACATATATATTCCCTGCTACCAGTGGGACCATTTTGGTCACATTACTTGGGATGTAATACATCCAAGTAGAAGGGTTCAACAGCATAGCTGATGGAGTTATGGCTTGGTGTCAACCCACACCTAGATTTTTGACTGTCTTCTGAAAAAAATCAGACCAACTGACGAGGCATACTTGTGGCAAAGTGCATACAACAGTTTTTGTGAGAATCTTATGAACTTTTTATACAGGTTAAAGAGGTTAGCAGACCCTTCAAAATAGTACAGTTTTTTGTTGCCAGGTTCCCTCTCCATTGGTTTTCAAACCAATCCAATGATAGCAACATGTTAGTCTGCTTGTGTCAGATTTCTAACAGTCAGAGTTCCTTCTTTCAAAATGAGTTATATTCCACACAGAAGACATGTTATTGCAGATTTAATTTCAGTTCAGAAATTATTTTTATGTATGAAACAAGAACTTCAATACCTGCTGTGGTACTCCATAGCTGTCCTTGTTTATAGGTTGCAGGATTATTATAGTGTGTAGGATTGGAAAAGATCACCCGGTTGAGTTCCCTGCAACTGTTGCCACCAGAGAACTAGCTTAAAGGCATCTGCAGAGAATTTAAACATCACGGACCTCAAACCACTTACAGTGGTCCTTCACCATCAGGAATTCACATGCATGAAAAGTTCACTACGGGGACAGTAAGGAGGAATTTGGAGTTAATGAAGTAGTTCAAGGGTTAGGAAAATTCTGGATTTTAGCAGTGTTACATAAAATTGCATCTCTTTAATAAGTTATATTAAAGGATATCTGACTAGAACTAGATGACAGTTTTTATTAGTATCCCATTTCTTTTCTTTGTGCTGTGTCCTATGAGTAAACTAAAAATTCTGCTGTGCAGAAAAATTAAATGATATTAACAGATTCTCAACGCATTCTAAAACTTGACCAGAAGGTTGTCAAGTTTTATCTTAGGTACAAGCTATCATCCTGGCTTTCATCCCAGCATCAAAATCCTGCCAAGCACATTTCTTCAGAAAGCTTTGTTTTGCTTTCCTTGTTAATTTTAAAATACGCATGACAACGCTCTAGTATATGGATTTCAAAAAGGTATAGAGAGCCACTGGTAATCACACCAAAGAGAGTTTTAACGTATTTTCTTCAGAAAATCTTACATTATGTGCTGCTATTAAACAAGTCTAGCAGTCTTACCTGCATGAAACCCCCAGAAGACAGACAGATATTGTCAGTACAGGACTAGATTCAATATTCTAAACACTTCTCTTTGTTGAAACCACTTCACCCTACTTAGCTTGCCAGCAAGTTGTCTGGAACCCTCTCCCTCTGCAGCTTTGGGAAACAGAGGTGACAGCCACAGTGACTGCTGACAGAAATGAGCAGAGGTGAGCATTCTTCTCAATCTGACAGTGTCAGGAGACCTGCCTGCATACCACAGCATTCCCCCAGCTTCACACAGGAATTGCCAGCGAGCAGGCAGGCATAATATTAATGGTGGCAGTGTTTAGTCTGGTAAGACCCCTCAGCTGCACATCTCTGGGGAAGAACAAAAACAAATTAGTAGCAATTTTATAAGGAAAAGAATATCTAGGACAGTCATTCTGCCATTTCTCAACAGGTTCTCTTGTATTGTTCATGCAGTGCCTCATCAGTAGTACACAGCAACAGAGCACTTTCTTTCAAAAAGGGTATCTGTTTATTGCCCCTAAATGCTATGATCAACTCCAAAACATCAGTTGGTGAATCTTAAGGATTTTAAGGCCTTTCATCTAGCTTTCAGTGATGGCTCAGAAAAGGTCATTTAAAAGCTGGGCAAGACACAAGGCTTGCAGTTTTATTTCTCCAAACATAATGTAGACCTGTTCTTTTTTAATGCTATCTGTTTTCCAATCAAAAGTCACAAACAAATTGTCCAGACAGTCCCAAATGACTGCCCTTCCTTTGTTAAGAGGAATATACACCCGGGTCTTTTGTTGTTACTACTCTCAGTGAACCTAGATGACCACTAAATTGCACTTTTAGGTTAAAAAACAAGTAATAAAACTGTAGTAAAGAGAGTGATCACGCCCATCCAAACACCACAAACTTCTTTTTCTATTGTTATAAAGAGTTTGTCTCATTCCTATGTCCACTGTGTTGTCTATACATTTCTCAGCATGCTTCAGACCTCCTAGAATACTAGTAAGAAGGACATTTGAAAACTTCCCACTTTAGCAGATTACAGTTTCAACTTCACATAAATGAAGTGTATTGCTAAGGAACAATTACAGATTGCTCTCCAGTTCTATTTTTCCCCTGCATGAAAGGAAATGACAACACTGTCCGTTCTTGAACCAGAAGCAAAGGTTTGTTTATGTCTCCTCTGCAGACAAGCCTGGCCCTCCTCAGAATATAAAGCTTACAGATGTTTGGGGATTTAATGTTGCCCTGGAGTGGACACCCCCACAAGATGATGGCAATGCACAGATCTTGGGCTACACAGTCCAGAAAGCTGACAAAAAGACAATGGTAAGAAATTGCACCAAGTCCATGAAATTCTTCAGAGTTTAAACAACTGCTTACTCTGGGAACACAGAGATTGAAGGAAAACTGCTAAATTCATGACCCTTCTTTAGAAGGGACAGATAACTCTGTTTAGAAGGTGGAATTATACTTTTTGCCTTTAATTATATTTTTGACAAATGCAGGGAGAAACTGAAGGGGAGGAAGAAACTCAGCTGCTGGCAGTCCTGTATGTCAGTGAAAGTGGAAAATGTCTCTTCTCAGGGAAGGCCCCATCAAGTTGTCATGGCCTGAGGAGACACTTTGCATCAAGTTCCCCAAATGAGTAGAGTTGAAATGTAAAGAGGTTGTTTGTTTTTTTTTCCTCAAAATGCAGGTATTTATACAACTACCACATCAGCCAGAAAACAGATGAGCAGGAAGGAACACAGTGTTCATTTCCCAAACTACTGTTAAATACCTGTCTACCCATCGTTTCCTTGCAGTAAGAAGGATCTCTCCATAGCATGTCTTCACCTCTTATAACATCTTTCTAAACCGTGTGGTCTCGTTACAGGAATGGTATACCGTTTTTGATCACTACCGTCGCACAAACTGTGTAGTGTCAGAACTCATTATGGGAAATGAGTATTTTTTTCGAGTCTTCAGTGAAAATTTGTGTGGATTGAGTGAAACTGCTGCAACCACTAAAAATCCTGCCTATATCCAAAAAACAGGTAATATTTATTATTCAAAACAAAGATTGTAAAAGCTTTTAAAAGCAAAGATTCTCTGATTCTATTACTAAATGGAAAATACAATGTTACTAGATGCACTACCAGAAGTGTTTTCATTACTTAGTAGCTAGCACGTATGAGGTATTTTGGCATCAACAACCCTGACCAGGTAGGGTTTCTGTACTAACATGAACATCTCTTAAAAAATATTTAAACACGCTGTCTTCTTAAACTATATTATTTTAAGAATATAATTCAACTAGGAGATTATACTTGCATTCTAGGGTTAAAAGTGCAAGATCTCTGTGGTGAAGACTTCCCCCTGCAGTCATGGTTTTCACATTTTTAACAAAAGCAGAAATCCAATCATAGCCAGAACCTTTTATTTTAACTAAAGCATTAAATGTACTTAAAGTTAACTACATTTAAAGATTTATTACATCACTAATGTCAGAGCTTTCAGGCTTCCCTAAATCAAACAGGCAAATAAAAAAGGCAACTGGGTGGTACAGAAGTCATCAGAACTGCAAACACAGTTCTTACTATTCTGTTTCTTTGAATTGCAGGCACCACTTACAAGCCGCCTTGTTACAAAGAACATGACTTCTCTGAACCTCCTAAATTCACTCATCCTTTAGTAAACCGGTCTGTGATTGCAGGATACAACACCACGCTCAGCTGTGCTGTGAGAGGAATCCCCAAGGTACAAGATACATCAACTGTCACTGATATTGTTTCACCAGGCTAAGAAGCTGCTTTTGGATTTCATGCCAGTTAGCATAGTTAAAGTAACTATATTAAGAAAATGTAAATGTCCCTGAATTATCACCCCTAGAGATAGCATTTGTGTGGTTGTGTGCAGAACCAGAACAGGGGAATGCTCCACAGGAGTATCTTTATATCTTCTTCTTCGGTTATCATCTGTTTTCTCTCAACGAGTTCACCAAACACAGTGAGCTAGAGAGGGCAATACAGGCAGAATGGGAAGAACAAGTAGGGGGGGCAACACACCAAGGGAGACAGAGGAAAAGACAGAGAAGGAGTCACAGCTTATGCTAAGCCTGCCATTTACAGTATGTATATAAAATCTACTCTCTAAGGATGATAAAAAAAAAAAATATATATATGTATGTATGTATGCATCTTGCCACAACGTATATATTTTTTCTCTCTAGTCTTTCAAGAAAACAGCAGTTAATGTAACACTGTCCTATTAACCTAAGTAATGCAGAGGATCACCAGTTTTCCTGTTGTATCAATACACCCACATCACGTTTTGAGAGTCTGATGAGTTATTTTGTAAAATTACCCAGGAGGTGTAAAGTGTTTTTTTTGGGGGGGGTGAGGGGAGGGAGAGGGGTCCTTTTTGTTTTTTTGCTTTTGTTTTGAATCTCAGAGGAATATTTTCTCACTCATATCTGTTGAAACCTCTGCAGACGGCACAGAAAGATGTACTTTTTGTTTGTTAGAGTCAGCAACAAGCAGTAAGCACTGTATGAGCTAGGTGCTAAATTTAGGTTTCTCAAAAACGGGAAATAGACTTTTCGTCTGCAGTGAAGGAATTTACCGTATTATGACATAATCTTGTCATAAATCTAAATAACAAAAAATGCAGTGCACTTTTCCTTCCCCCTTATGGTTGCTTATTTCCACCTCCTCTCCCTTCCTCCAGCACAAGGATTTCACAGCTATACAGCAAAACATGTAAGATCGCAGCTTGTTCAATTTAACTTAGGAAAAAAAAAAAGAAAAAAAAGATTAACACAATCATTTGCTCAGTTCACTGGATGAAGGAGCTCCAGACAAAAATCAAATATAAAAAAGCACAGCCACATAAATAGCTGCAAAATAACAAAAACAGTATAGAAGAAGAAACGTGAGCAAGTATGGGCAAAATCCATCTTCCAGTAGCTGCCTTTTCTTAGATTAATCATGAAATTACAGCGTTAGGAATGATGTTCCCTCTTGCTTAGCTGACCTGTTTGATTGCCTATATGCACTTCATTACGTCTGCATAGTTTTAAGTAAGATTGTAAGAAAAACTTCATGTTTTACAGCTGTTCAGTACAGTACTCTGAGGCTTTTAAACATAAGGTTGCTAACTCTTCTTGCCACACTAGCCCAAAATACAAATAGTCCTCATCCTTCATAGCTCATAGTCTTGAAGCAGCTTTTCCAGATACATTTTTGTATTTGCATTGCCCAAATTAACCATAACAAAAAAAAACCTCTGTACCTAACATAAAACTCATTAGTAGGACATTTTCACAGAGTAGCTTATGTTGGTAGACCTTTCCAATCTTGAGTGCAGATTAAGTCTACCTGTATCTGTATGGCACAGTATGACCTGTATGGCATGACAGTCACCACTTCAGCAGATAGATTTGTGCCCTGCTAGCAGTGCTGAAATAAAAGACATATGCCCAGAAAGATAGAAATGGTATAGAAAAGGATGAAAAACATTTGAGTCAGGGAAAAATAATAATTAAAAAAACAACTAATATCTTTAAATAAAATTTTGAACGCTAAAATTGCTAATGGTGTGCTAAATGACTTGGAAAACCTTTTCACAGAGCAAACCAAGGCATCCCAAATTGGACACATTCTAACAATTGTGCTCTGATAGTCTATGCAGTTAAGTTCTCGTTATGTAAGATACCTGAAGCATTCAAATATATTTTAATATGCATAATAAAATAATCCCTGAAGGAATGAATTTGTAGCTAGTGAAGGGTTATAAAAATTGCAATAAGATAGGGTACAGAGCTACATGTTCTACATGTTATTAGAGAGTTAAAGAAAATACTGAACACTTGGATCGTTAGTTGCATGAGTCTGAATGAGCAGAATATTGCTCATTCAGAAGATAATTCCTTGAAATTTCCTTGAAAAATAATTAACATTGCCATGTAATATACAGTCCTCGTAACGCATAGACCTTTTGTGGCTAAATTAAAGTTGCTATACCATAAGTCTTTCATTTTCTGCTATTTTAATTTTTTTCTTGTGTGTTCTTCAGCCGAAGATATACTGGTACAAAAACAAAGTGGATCTCTCTGGGGACGCCAAATACCGCATGTTCAGTAAACAGGGTGTGTTGACCCTGGAGATCCGGAAACCCACTCCATTTGATGGTGGCTTTTACACCTGTAAAGCTGTTAATGAGTGTGGTGAAGCTGAAATAGAGTGCAAACTGGATGTCAGAGGTAATCACATGAGCATTATGCATAACACTAATACTGCAGTGAAGTAACAACAATAATGGGCATCTAAAAAATATATATATTCCCCTTTATCTAACACTTTTTTTCTTTATTTCCATCTGCTAACTACACAGAAAAGCAAGGTTGTATTTTTCATGTTAAGCTGTTACAACAGAATCAGATTACTTGCTAGGTAATATAGAAATTAAGGTAGATAACGTGTGTCTGACTTGGTATTGCTAAAGAAGGTAATTACCACTGGAACAGAGGTCTACCTAAAACACAGAATTGTGAGTAACGTAACACAGGTAATCCTTTGAGGTATACATATACTTTGCGCTTGAAAGTTTTTAATTCCTTTCAATGACTCCAGTCACTAGCTGTTAGACACATGTAAGAGATACTACCTGCTACATCGCAAACAATTTTCAGGTGGACACTGATAATTTGTTATCGAAAAGGACAGGAAAAAATGTCACATGTTTACACAACTGTAAAGGATATTGACTAAACATTTTCAGCAAAGCCACTACAAATGTATCTATTTGTCAATATAAACTTATATGGCAACACTTTCAATGTTCATCAAAACCAGAAAAAGTTGTGAAAGTGACCTGTAGAACAGACACTGGCAGAGATCTGTCTTCAGTACAGCAAGCCTGAAGATATTTCTACACAGGGTTTGATATTTCACTCAGCGCTAAATCAGGGATTAGCACACAGCACACCCTGATATCCTTGCTCATTTGGGTCCTAGAAGCAAGCAATGCAGCTCTGATGAACTTGGTCTAAGAACTCTGAAAAGCCTACCTAATGTATATGTAGCACCTTCTTGAGTCACGTACGCTACTTTCAGTACAACAGCTACCACAAGTACTTCTGTTCAGTGCAATACTGTACATCGTGGACATGGCTCAAAACTTACTTTTATCATCTTCTGAAGCGTGCTTCAACATTAAATCTCCTTAGTATCAGCAGAGATCAAAACAACCATGACAAAAATTCCGTATTTCCCCTTCAGCAATTTAAAATTTGCGTCCTTTACTGTCTGGTAACATAATTTTACATATTTCTTCATCTTCCAGTACCTCAGTAAGACTCTGAATCTAAATTCATCTGCAAGCCAAGGTATGACTCAGAATAATTCATCTGGATACAGGAACAATGGATGTCTGGTTAAATATATTTTTAAACAATCTTTAGTTATGCATGTTATAGAATTCATGGAATTTTGATAGTCTGAGGGGGGGGTGCATATTCTGATTTCTGTCTGCTTTTAATAATTATCCTGTGATCACATTCTTGCAAGACTGTTTGATTTGAAGTCAGTATTTCACAGGTCTCAATCTTCAATACACTGTACATTGTGTATAAATCCGTAAGATTAAGAGTACTTTATTTTATTTCTTAACTCATTATAAGCACTCCATATAGAAGGCATGCTATTTATTAATATAGAGCTAAGTAGTATCAACAATTTCTGCACATTAATCATAGTTAAAATTACACTGCATCTATTTTGAGACTTTTTAAAAATGGAAGTGCTATAAGTTAGTTGATTCGTGTATTCAACACTAAATCCTTTCTCCCATTCTGTCTCAGCATCAGAGTGGAATCTGAAGACAAGAAAAATGAAGAAATTAATGAAGGATAATTTCAGTTACACTAAAGAATCCTGATCACCTTAAAAGTGATTTGATACATGTGTATTGGGAGGTAGGGGTGTATTGCAGTGCCCTGCTTACTCAGCGTATTTTCAGACGATTTTTCCCTCCTTTCATATATCTATTTTAGTTTCACTGTCCCTGTTTGCATGTGAAGATAGTCAGGGAAAGAATGATAAAAAATTTTCCCATTACATATATAAGATGTCTGAAAAAACAAGTACTAAAATTACAAGTGAAACAAATTCCTAATGTCTGAGACTAGCATAAATTCCCCACTTTTGCGTTTTTTTTTCCTCAGACTTCTGAGATGCTTCATAAGAAACAAGTAGCTCAGAATAATGAAATACTAATGGATTATCTCTAATATTGAATCACCTTTCGTCATGTCAATCTCTGCACAACAGAAAGTAATTTTCATTCCTCCTGCTTTTACCAGTAATGCTTGAAGTACCCACTTCTACGCTCTTGAGCAGACTTTTATAGAACCACGTCTGAAACACACCATTTGAAAATCTATGGGTTAGGCTACTGTTGTGCTTTATATAGAGAATAGATTATTTGATGATCTTGAGGTCTCTTCCAACCTATAAATTCTGTGATTATTACCCACTACTGTTTTTCTAGTTTTTGAAAAGACACCTGCATAGACTTCTAGGTATTTGATGTTTCTGCAAACAATAGATATCACAATAATGTACAGAGATAATTTCGTACATCAAATGAAATGATGAAAGATGTAGAGGAAGATTATTTGCACAAATATATATATATAAAAGCATGTAATAAATGCAATGAACTTACTGTCATCAATTATTACTGAAGGCTTTTGAAAGTCTATCTATATATGGTATGTATATCTTCTCACCTACCATTTTGAATAGAATTTGTGGGTTGAGGTTTTTCTGGATCTCCAGTAGTCTCTGGCTGGAAAGTATTTTTTCACGAAATCACAGTACAAGAGAAAGTGGGAAGATTAAATTAATCCAGGAAGCATTATGCTTTTGAAAACACAACACAAAGAACAGAAGTAACACTACTCCCCTACCTCCAACATGCCAATAGAGAAGGAAAAGTGTGTCTGACACAGCATGTTAGTTGCACTACACAAGCAATTATGCCTTCATAATAAAAACACTTATTTAATTAGATGTGTATTTTGGTTATTTTATTACAGTATCAGAACAAAGAAAGATAGTCTACTGAAACCAAAGTTAACTTGCACAAGGTCAACATTTTTCTGCTATACATTGTTATTATTTGACAAATAAATAAAAATGATGGAAAAAAAACAAGTGAGTTTACACTGTTTTGTTCTTTCTTCTTCTAAGCAACACTATTATTTTAAAAATAAGACACATATCACATGTAAAAGTCAGCGATGTGTTCTGTATTACAAATAACTTTATTACCTATCAGCAGAATGCTAAGTGGTCTTAAAGGATCAACCCAACAACTGTGGGATCTGTCTATTGAAAAGCAGAGACTGAATTGCAAGAGCTTAGATTACAAAGGACAGTTTATCCTGAAGAGAATCAGGTGCTATACCAAATGCATTCTATTATCAGAAAGGTGTTTCACACAGAGAGTACTTTCATGCTGTAATAGGGTACAAGATTGCAAGAGTACAAAAGTGAATCAAAAGTCACTACGAAAATTGATTTTTCCACTTGATCTTTAGCTATTCAACGTGAGCATAATGCTTTTAGGAAGAGCAGTATTTTCACAAGTGAACATTTATTTCCACCGTGAAAAGAAGTGTACTACAAATTTATGCTTTCAAAATGTCAATCATTTTTCATGAAATTTTGTTTGAATGGTCTTCAAATACAAAATTCTACCACATATAAATAAACACAAGTCCAAATCTAAAGTTACAAAAGAAGTAGTGCACTCAAGTTAATTTTAAAAAAATGATTTCTAAAAATGTGAATCCTAAAAAATGAAAATTCAAGTCACTCCTCACACAGTGAAAATTGGAAGAGGGAGAAGCTGTGCATGCAAGATCAGAACTTCCTAGCAAAAGTTCTAGAAGAATCTTTAGAAATTTGTGGGTGTTTATTACTTTTTTCCAGTCACGTAGTATTTCAGTTTATTTGTTCTATTACGGATCTTTCCTACATATTTAATTA
Organism: Aythya fuligula; assembly: GCF_009819795.1. Taxonomy (NCBI): domain Eukaryota; kingdom Metazoa; phylum Chordata; class Aves; order Anseriformes; family Anatidae; genus Aythya; species Aythya fuligula. The sequence continues at coordinate 53,515,334 of NC_045563.1, forward strand.
ATTGATCATTAACTTCATGTTGTTAATAAATATATAAATTACTTTCATCCCAATCTAATTAAAGCTACATAGACCAAGCAGTTTCTGCCAAACGTAGCTGGTTAAGGACAATAAAAGTATTTCAATTTTTCCCTATCACACCTGTAAGGCAACTTGACAAATTATGGTTTTCATTAATACTTTTTTGTGGGGGATCTCCTCTGCTACAAAATCAGATGGAATTATGGTCTCTGAATGTAATAGCAAATATTCACACCTTCAGTTGTTATGTACCGTTAGAAGGGCTGAGGAAGGCATTTCCTTTTTTTTTCCCCTTTTATTTTTTGCAAATTAGCAAGGTATAACCAAGTGTAAAAACATTATCAACAAAGACCACAGAATTAAAAAAAAAAAAAAAAAAAAAAAAAATCTACTAACTGCTGTTGTCTAAATGTTACATCTAAATCTGATAAGGAAATACTGTCCTGGCCAAGGGAAGTTTCGCTCAGTAGCCTTTACAGAAGCCATAAAATGAAATTAAAGCGTCAATGCAAGCAAACCTTACCAGAACTCCTCATTTTCTTAAGTGCAATCTGTTTTGTTTTTGTTTTTACAAGTGCAGATCTTGACTGTTATTCTACAAGAGAAAAAATAAAAGTAAAATAAGTTAATGGCTGACCATCGCTTCATAAAAGTACAATAAAAGGAAAAATAGCATATAAAATCCAGGAGAAAGAAAAAAAATCAAAATCCAAAGTGTACCATACTTAACTAAACAAAAATAAAATAAAATAAAATAAAATAAAATAAAATAAAATAAAATAAAATAAAATAAAATAAAATAAAATAAAATAAAATAAAATAAATCCTTCAAGTGCAATTCTAAAATTGAGTAAACTTCTCAGCAATGAAGATTTGGCTCTTCTATGACTACACCACATATTTTCTTACTAATTAATCCAATTTTAAAGCACTACCCAAATCTTACTGAAACACTATAAAACTGAGTTCCTCTTCAGGCCACTCACAAGCTTAACTTCATGTCTGCGATTTTTTTAATGCATTTTAATTCTCCCTTAAACGCTAGCACCTGACGGTCGGGCAGTGACAGAACCCCATTTTGACAAGTATCCCTCAGCGCCTTTCTGGGGACGGCTGACCGGGCTCTCTTACCACCACCGGCGGGATGCCAGGGGACTCCCGCCCCATGTGGCAGCCACCCCGCTCCCGGGGCAGCCTGGTTTGTCCCCATCAGGACATGGGGACACGTACGTGGAGGGGAAAGGGGGAAAATCTCCACGATCCGTCGCCGCCGGGGCCGGTCCCGCCGCCGCGAAATGGCGGCGCACCAGCCCTCTCCCTTCCCGCGCTGCGCTGAGGCGAGGCGCAGGGCCCGCGGCCGGGGCCCGCCCGTTGCCTTCCGAAGCTCGAAGCAGGCTGAGCGTAGAAGTGCTGCTGCCTTCCTCACGCTGAGGTGGCAGTACTAAAGGAAATCGTGTGTTTTTTTTTGCAAATAAAAACATGTTTAGTTCATGAGTAGTATCTCTCATGTCCTTAATGCAGTCAGCACTTCACAATGTAAATGCCAACGTGCACACATGACAGGGAAAGAGAGAAACGTACGCACAACTGTACTGAGATCAGAAGATTACCAGGTGGATTTATCACCTTAAAATTAGATCAGTTCTGTCATAGGAATGGGGAATATTTCCTTAATGTTGCTTTTTTGACAGAAGAGAGCCTAGTTTTTGTCATGCTTGGGGAGCAAAAGCAGGTTCAGTGTGACTACACTCCTGTCATAAATCACACACACAGCATGGTGTGTGTGTGATTTATGGTGATTTTAAATGGATTTTCACATGGTGATTTTAAATGGATTTTAAATAAGTTTCCAGCAGGCCTCTCATGGTCTGAGAGAATATTACTTAGGTTTGTAAAGTCTGAACAAAATCATTGCAAATTGAGTGTGGAGGATGAAGGTAAAGGTTGCTAGATTTCATCCCATCCCAATAGAATATTTAAAATGGCATAAAGTGCCTTACTGGGCTCAAGTGTATCTTCCTGATCCCTCTACAAGAAGGGATAAACATTCTCTGGAACCACACCAACAGCATGAATAAGAACAGGTACAGGAGTTGGCCCATTAGTACCTCAGCACTTCTGTTTCTAACCAATTAAAAATAAATAAATAAATAAATAAATAAAAAGCCACCAAACTGGGCTGCCAGCTTGGCTGGTGTTTAATACTGCTACTCTGCAAAAGGCAACAGGAGTCTTTACTGTTTTTTTTTTTTTTTTTTTTTTTTTTTTCCCTAAGCTTATTATAAGAAATTATTTTAAAAAATTAAATTTGACTCATTGAAGATTACAGTGAAATGTCAAGAGGTTCCCATTAATTATTGTAATAAAGCTTTTCTATGCAGGGCAAGGCAAAATTTAAGATGGTTTCAGCACACCACATCTGCAGGTATCGTTCTTTCTAAGAAAGGATTATTGTGCTAGCTATTCCAAGGGAGATATTAATTGAATAAAATGAATACAAACACAAGAAAAGACTAAATCACGAGCATTTGTTTCTATAACTTAATCATTCGAAGGTCATTCAAATGAGAGCTATAAGATGTTGATAAGATGGCAAAAGATGTTTTTGGAAGCTAGAGAAGTCATTTATGTTGCCTTTATCATAGAGTTTCTTTGAAATAAAATCCTTATACATGTTTAGGAGAGACTTTTGTCACTACCACATCTTAGAGCAGGTTTAGAAATAAAACCATTCCTGTCTCCTTACAAATGAATTTTCTAAGAACACTCTGCTGAGATTAAAAATAGCCCTACTGATACCTTTCAAGTGCCCCTCAACCACAGAACTCTATATTAGGGCAACAAAGGCTGACGGCGAGATATCCTTCACTTGTCTTTGAGCAGGGTCCATACAGCAGTCTGCACAAGTAATGTATCTTAAAACAGGTTGAACTGGTGAAGGTTTAAAAGAAACAGATAAGAACAGCTTCATTCTTGAGGTCCTTATATGGAAAAAATAGTCTAGCATCTGCTTCTTGTGCCAGACAGAAGTGTTGACAACAAGTAGCCACAAAAACACAGATAATTATCCAACTAGCTATGAACACATTTCAGGTTTAATTCTGTATTGGGACAACATTACAGAAGATGAATGATACAAAAAAAAAAAAAAAAAAAAAAGTAATCCATATAAAACATGTTGATGGGAAAAATTATGGAAATTTATATGCATAAATGTTGGAAAAAAATAAGTGGTAAGTGTGCCTCCTTTTTTTCCCTCACCATGGAAAACCACCTGACTTTTACTTTATATTCATTATGAATATATGAAGAATAATATTCATTATTCTTTATGAAGGTTGCATTTGCTTCGTATCTGTCATAATGACAGATAATTGCTCCAGTAAAGCAGGTCTATTCCAGGAAAGCATGATCACAAAAAAGATGAATTACTAGCGTAACTCTCAAATATGGCTTTGTTGTTTACCACTAGTTTTCATAAACAAAAATCCGAAGCAAAAAAAAAAAAAAAAAAAAAAAAAAAAAAGTGAAGAATCCAGGATTTTCTTCTACTTTGGGTCGTGTATACATTACCTCTTTTTTAAAAAAAAAAAAAAAAAAAAAAAAGTAGATTTTGACCAGATAAAAGTCTTCAAAAATTTCAGAATGCATGACACTTCTCTCCTCATCACTGAAAACATGTTAACTTAGACAGTTTTTTAGGTTACAAGTCTGTTTTAGACCCATTTATTTCTAATATCAGATGAAATGGTTGAACAGTTTCCAAGACGTATATGGAAAAGCTGCTGCTGGGTGCTATAGGTGATCAGCAGAAAATCTTTTCTGTTCCCTCAATAGCACTCTTTAGCACTCCACTGCAAACAGTTTCATTTTAATGCAAAAGGAGTAAGAGCAGACTGAGGCTGAGGGATGACAGATGATGAAAGGAGGGTGGCAGAGAGCTTGGTAAGAGGAAAAAGATTGAGTGGAAGTTGGAAGAGGACAGAGAAAGATGAGCAAGAGAGCATAGGCCCGGACTGCTTGTGCAGAGGCTGGAACATGATTTACATACTATGATGGTGAGAAGAATGGATGAAAAAACACTAAACAGAGAGAGACATCTGAGGAGAAACTGAGGTGTGGAACTGAGAATGAGTGGCTGAAGTGAGTCTAGGCCAATAAATTAGGTGTGGGGAAATAGCAAGGAATCCAAGAAAGGAAACTGTAAGAAAAGCAGGGAAACTGTAAGAAAAGGGAAGGAGAGACCGCTCTGACACCCAGAATGCTGTGGATAAAGATAGGTGCTCACTGGCATTATTGAGGGAAACTGAAAAGGCAGAAAAGAGTGGAAGAAAAGGAACGGAAATACAGAACCAGAGTTTTCATCTACTTAAAGGAAGCAACTGTTTAGAGCTTTACTTGGTGTTTTTCAGGCCACCGTTTGTTCCTTTTTACGTACTGCTATTTTAGGAGAAGGGGATTTCTATTTCTATATAGGTTCCTAAACCACGTTTATCACTATAGTAACTTGTAAATAGAAGCAACACTACTTGCCCTTGGTTGTTGTATATGTGGTTCTTTCTTTGTAGGACTGATTTCTGGAAGAAAATTTGTCAGTGCTACAACTGCTACTTCTCAGAAGTTTCAAAGCTTTGCACACATGCAACCAGAAAACTACCTTATTACAATTATTATAATTACAATTATACTAGGCAAACCTAAACAGAAAATCAACTTACGATTATACTATGCTTGGTGTAACTGTTGAGCTGGTTTTTGTCATATCTGAGCACAGAATCTGCCTGAAAGAGGTCCTCTGTTGTACTCACGTGTACTCAAACCTCATTCATTACAAGCATCAAGCTTTCAAACCTTTGGATACAGCGCTGGAAAGAGCAATCATATACTACTATTATTTAAAGCATCAGCATGTTTCTGCTATTTTATTTCTACTATTTTATTGAATATCAGCACTAGGAACAGCTTTAGGAACTTAAAGCTCTAGCTCACACTGAACATCTTATAAGAGCGTTATAAGACAGGGCTGCACAAAAAGTCATTGCAGCTAGCAGAGGCAAAATAACCCCACTCAGCTGTTTAGAAATGTCTTGTCCTTGTGAGAAGCAAGGCTGGCTAAATTGTAAATTCTGGAAGAGTGAGAAGCTTTTTGGCATTGGCTTGTGTGGCAAGGTCCTTTGCATAAAGTGGCTGCTTCTTGCTTCTACTCCCACATCTTTAGGAGCTAGGAGATGTTTTTCACCAGAACTTTGCTTGTCTAAGAGCAGTGACTTGGAGTTCCTAAATACCACTGCTGCAGTGCAGAAGCCATTTTTCTCACAGAAGCAGGAACTCATTTCACAGGCAACTTCTTCTAACTTCAATCCATTTGGCAATCAAGGGGAAGTGGGATCTAAATATTGCTCTCTTTGTGAGAATTAGATATTAGATGATCTTTAAGGTCTCTTCCTACCCAAACTCTATGCTCTATGAAGCTGAGCTTCTATTTTCATTTAGTTCTGAATTCAGTGGTCAGGGCAGTCTATGCCTGACCCAGTGGCTGGTTTGCTTCCATTCCTTATAAGCAATATTAGCAATTGCTTCCTTATTGGCAGTACACTCAGTGGGAACCAAAAGCCCTTGTCTGGCATAAGTAGCATGGCTCTAGAAATATTTTTATCTTTAGTATATTTATAATATAAAGGCTCCAAAGATGGCTTAGAATCATAGCCACATTTTCCCATCCACTCTGATCACTAAGAATTTTAGTTGTAAAACAAATTCTTCATAATTTCCATCTTCTAGCTATTTAGCTTTTGGGTGCCCAGGAGAACAGCTTATATTTTATCCTACAAGCTCTTCTGTGGTGAAAGTGTCAAAGTAGGATTGGCAGGTGTATCTGCAGCTAGGAATCAAGGTGTAGGAAGTTTTTACAATAGATTTCTTGAAGCAATGAACCCTTTCCTCAATGTTCAACTTCACAATTTTTTACCACCACTGTGACACTGACCAATACTAAAACCTTTAATCTTTTAAAATTTAGGTCTACTCATGTTAGAAATCAACACTGCATTTACAAACAAAAACAAAGGTACCTTCTTTTTGGAACACCACAGTGAAGATCTGCAATCCCAAAGAAAGATAATTAGGAACTCCAGCTCCACTTTGAAAAACTGCCAGGAAGACCAGTCACAAACATTAATATTTGCAGGGAATGGTTACTGGTCATTTTGAAAACCAACTTCCACGAACAAAGAATTGTAACAGAGAAAGAAATTTGTTCAGGACAAGCAACTGCCTTAAGGTTTAAGGCAAGTTCATCAATCTTTGTCACATAATTAACGTATTTGCTATTTGTGTAAGGGCCTTGGAAATATCACAAGTGTTAAAATAAAAAGGTTGTCAGCTTAAAATATTGTAACACTAAATCACGAGCTCCTCCTAGTGGTAAAACCGGTAGCTTAAGCCATTTTGTTCCATGAGTATTCTTGCACTATTTGTTATTACCAATATTCAGTATTCCATTTAATTTTGGAAGGCTTAGAAGCCTCTAAGTGCTTATGGCTGCTAAGGAATTCTTACCTAAGGATCAAAATAAGTAGGACATGACAAAACACATGGAAATTGCTGTAATTATTCTTTTCCTACAAAGAAAAGTTTACATACCTTTCAACATTTAGGAGTGATGAAGCTAAGGTGGAAAGGGTAGAAGACTGCGTTCTGAAAGACTTACACTCTTAGGCCAGTTTTAAATGTAACCTCCAGAGCTGTATTAGATTTCCAGGGAACCACAATGAGTATTTAGCAGTGAAAACACTGTACGGCATGCCTTTATCTCAGATGAATGTGCTACATTCCCTCAGTTAGCAGAACAGAACACCTGCCAAGCACAATTACACATCATCAAGTTCCAGAAAGATTTCATACATTTCAAGAATTTCTTTAGTTGCTCTCACCTGAAGGCCAAAAGCCCCATGTCAGCCCATTTGCAGAGTTACTGATTCTTGCCTGTGAACAGCAACGTCTGCAACTTTAGCCACAGCCATTCTGTAACAAAAATACTGTTGAAAGGGACAGGAGGCGATTTTTCTTGTAAGGCCCATTTAAGTCTTACTTGGGACTTAAGTTTTTCATGAGTCTATAATGCATAGCTCTAAAAGATTATACTTCATGGTTTTCAGTCACACAGAAATACATCCACACAAAGACAGCTCTTAGAGGGAAAAAAGGGTGCTGTAGATAACAATTAAATGCACATCATCAATTGTTATTTAAAACCTTAATCTTCTCTTTATAGCGAGTTTGAGTATGTCAATAGGCCTGTTAACATAATATTTAAAATTTAAAAATTAATATTGTTTGCCTAAGTGGGACCCAGCATTGCAGTTAGTGGAACATTTATGCAGTCTAACATGATTTAAGTCTTAACTGAAGGATTTCAACCTGTAGTACGGTAATATAAAGAATACAACATTTGCTAAAAATTCCAGTATTGGCATAAGAAAACTTAAAGTCTCAAAAGATCAAAGAAAATAAAAAAGCTAAATTCAAGGTTTGTTAGTTTTCATTTTCTTACTAGCAAAGTGTAAATGATTTTTCATACTTGCTTTCTATTTGCACGTCCACAACCAATATATCAATAATTCAGACGTGTATGTTATTCCTATGTTTTTCACTTTTTTTAAAATACATATTACATGGATGTTACGAAAGAAGAAAACAACAACAAAAATACAAGTTTCAACTACTGATGTGGAAAGAAATGTAATTTTCCATATATGGTTTGCTCTTTTTCATTATTTCACGTATGTGTATGTTGTGTTTTGTATATAGCTACATTAATTTCAGAGTAAGCTGCACGAACAGAAAAGTTAAAGCACAGAAGGATAAAAACAAGTTGCTGGTTGAATGACATTTTATTTTCACATTCAGACAGCTGTACAGTTTCTATAAATAGATGTGGTACTGTAATATTTACATCTTTTCCTCACGCATTACTAGTTTATTCCATTCAAAACAGTAGAGACCCTGACCAAGCCAAAACAGGGTTATATCTGGGTTCATTTACTCAGAATCCTACATCAAAACATACAATACATCAGTATGCATCAGAGCATTTTTCCAGGTATTTTACATGTAACATTATTTGCTCCAGACAGTCCCTCCTCGCAGCATCCTAAGAGCTTTCCATACAAGTGCAGTACATTTCAATAACAAAATCAGGATGCAAGAAACATTCATATTCAGTCTACTTAAAATAAGGAATGTGATGGATAATTTTAACTGAAGGAGTTTCATTGCGCATTAACCCAGTATTTGCGAGATTCCTTGATATGCAAGTAGAGATTGAAAAAAAAAGCAATAGCTTAAAAATTTTGGAGACCAGATAATCCTTTGAGCTTCTGAGTATGTTCTGTACATTGCTATAGAAACATCTTGTATAGAATACAGTTACGAACCCAGAATTACATTGGTTTGACATGTGCTTCTGCCAATAATGTTTCCAAATTTTACATTTCCATTTTCTGCCCTCTGTGATTAACTGCTTTCAGTAGTGCTATATGTATCTATTAACTATACTGCTGAGATGTCTACAGATACTATCTAAACTCCGATTTGAAAAACCACATAATTCATGGGGTGCCAGGGTTTTTCACAATATACTACCTTCAGAGTTTCTTTCTTTCTGTCTCTCTCTCTTTTTCCCACTTGAGAAGCAGTCACCTCCACAGACAGAGCAATTTAATAGCCAAACTTCAATTGTCACGTGATATTTTCAGACTACAGTAGCTAAAGTGTTCATTTCTACCAAAAGGGTTTGAAGAACTGTGTGACAAGAACACCATGTCGGTGGGTAAAAATGAACAACACAGAAGGAAAACAATAAAAACATTACATTTAAACAACATGCAGGACCGGACTGCTTCCACTGTGCACAATGAGAGAATCTGAAAGCAGAAGCCTGCAGTTGTAAAGTGATAAATTTGGAACAAGTACCACTAGAAACAAAAAAACAACTGAACTCAGGCTATGTTAGCCACCTTAAGAAAAAGGGAATTCCAAGGAACGGCCAGAGTAGGTCACTCACAGCTGGATGCTGATGCTCAGAATTGTCTGATGAACAGCTCATATAAAAACTCCGTTAAAGATGAATTCAGAAGGAGACTGAGCAATGAAGTCTTAGATTTTTCTACGGGAAAAGACTTGCAGGGTCATACATAAATAATCAAGTTCTCATAGAAGACAGCAAAGTGAGATCCAGTAACTGCAGTAAAAATGGGAATACTGCAGCACGTCAGTGTGCCGAAGGGTAGGTACTTCCCAATATCATGATCAACTGGAAACTGGCCGAGGTGGTTTGCTTTTGTTTTCTGCCTCTTTCCCACGAATGGCAGCCACATAAGAGAAGAGACACAGCACGGAGTAGCAGATCTCATGAGCCTACGAGGTTAGAAATGGAGATAACAAAATTCAGATGATTTAGCATTTTATAAAATCCACTGCACATTTTGTATTCTGTTGTATGCCTTCATGGGACAAATACTCTTGCTACATAAAAAATTTGGAATAAGTGTCTGATGCTATTTTCTAACTGAAATAGAGAAGACAAGCCTTATAACAAACAAAACACCTTGGGGATAAAAGTGTTAGTTGCTTGATAGTGTGACTACTCATAATTTTTAAGACTAGTACGCTAAGTAAGAAAGTTGGACAGTGCTTTAGCAAAAACATCCTACATAATTGCTTTTGGCCTGTTGCATGAAGTTAAAATCATTTTTCTTGGAGGGGTTGAAAGAATTAACAAAAAACACCTGTAAAACTAAACATCCAATACTATACCTTGACTCAATGAGATGGAAGGATTCTTCCGTATTCACAATGGTAATCTTTTTATGCTCAAAAGTACAAGGACTGGTAATCCCTGTTATCTGTTAACCAAAGCTAGTGAATCCATGGCTAACAAAAGTTGGGATTTTTTAAAATTTATATATATATGTGTGTGTGTGTGTGTGTGTGTGTGTGTGTGTGTATATATATATATAAAAACAATACCCAACATTGCATGTTTCATACAAAAAATACCAAACATATTTGTCACTGTCTTAGAGCAGAGGCTTTCACAAACCATTAGAAAGATTTACAAATAATGTTTTTAAATGATTACGTGTACTATTACTTAATAGAAAATCCTTGTCTAGCATGCAACTGGCAGCACAATTCAGTGAAGGTAAGACTAACTCAGTCTATAACCAAGTTTTAATACTGGCTATTCTGATGACCTGAAAAGTTCTTGTCCTGTATACCGAGGCTTATATTTATCATCTTTGTTATACGTGTATGACAGCATGCTTTGTTGTATTGTAGGACAAGCTAAAACGCTTCTGTAAATTATCATTCATTTTCATTGAAATGGCTTGTTAAAAAATATAGCTATCTGCTTCTTAAGTTACATATATTCTAGGAATGTTGTTTATAACACATTTCTTGCTTCTTCAAGTATCTTACTTCTTTTCCCCTTAAAGGACTGTCAGCTTCCATGTAATTACCAAATGTATACACCATACTTCAGAGAAAATAACTGAAGAAATGTCAGTTACGATGATAATCATTGGTGTCTCTTTCTTCCTCCTAAGTACATAAAAGCCTGATTATTATCTCTTGTCTCACTGCTCACTTTCGTGAAGAGAATGGAATTATTCACAAACTCAGATAGCAACCACTTTATGCCCAGAAATTAGTTTCCTTTTCCATCTGATCTGTGGATTATGGATTGTGTTCTGCACTGTCTTCAGTTTAACAGTTTCAATAGCATATTGTGCTGAAGTTAAAGATGCAAGCTAGCTGGTTTGGCTTATCTATTTAATGAAAGAGACCACACTTTCTACATTACCTGCGAGATTCTCTGGTGTCATAGGAACAAGAATCAACAAGTTTCACAAGGGTTTTAATTAAGGGAAGGCTTTAATTAAGAGAAGCTTGTACTTCACTGCAGTGTTAGCATTGCAAATCCTGCAATCTCAATGCATTTCTTTTCTCCATGTGACAATATAAAGATATATCCTCTAAAGAACTACCAGAAGGCATCACAGTTGACTCACCATTGGCGTCTTGTACTTGTGGCTCACCACTTCTTTAGTTTCAGGAACTAAAACCGGACGGGCAAGAGACAAAACAAAAAGTTCAAAAAACGAGAGGAAAAAGGGAAAGAAATAGCACAATGTTCCCATAGGAAAGGGAAGGGATGCACACAGACAGCAGGTGCAGGAACAGGGCATCTCACTATCCCTCACTTCTAGATACTTTTTTTTCCTCTTTTCTTACATTACACATCCTTGACGATAGTGGTAATGTCATAATGAATTACTCAGGTTGGCAAAATATTTCATTGTCTCTGTTTGGAAAATCACAATAGATATTTGATGGTTCTTAAAGACTCTGACTTTTCTAATAATATTCATTCCTGCTAGCCAGCAACATTAATGGCAAAATATCATTAATGCTTAGTGCAATGAAACAAACCAACAATTCCACAGGAGTTTGTCAGTACTTGATTCCCAAAGATTTTACCCTTTAGATGTTTGAAACCTTCCCTGCTGACTGAATAACAAATCTCAAAAGAGCTGTTGGACACTCTGGTAGTAACCTAGTGAAATCCAGAGGGTTAAAAAAAAAAAAAAAAAAAGGAAATTAGGGAGTTGTTTTTTTTCTAAACTGGAAGACTGTTTCCCATCTGTCTTTCAAGAGTTTCTCAAAATAGTCTTTTTCCTGTTTAGGAGGTGTGTGTTTGTTCCTTTTAACTTGACATACTCACTGAAAATGTTCTTTGCTTTTGAACAAATTGCCTTAAAGTAAAACATGGATTTCAGTTACATATCCTCATAAAATACCAGGCTTTACTTGTTTTCCAGATTTTATACAAAAAGAGGATTAGGGCACTGATGAAAAATCTATTATCCTGAAAATTTCATGTTGCTCCCTTGCACTGCCTCAAACTAACGGTAAGAAAGAACATAATAAAGCTAAAGAAAAAGTTGTGTTTTGCTCTCACTGTGGAATGCATAAAGTGAGCTGTAACCATCCCATCAGCGTGCACTGCATCCGAACTGTGCCTTTAACCTCACACTTGGTCTACAAATATTGTTGTGAACAGATACCATGGGAAATCACCAGGAGAGAACAAAGACCACATTAAGAACATACAAATGGCAAATTTTAAATGTTAAGATCAGCATAATAACAAGACCAACTCTGAATACTTCCCTTCCAGAATAGCTGAAATTTGCCATGGGATTTCTGTATCACAACAAAAAAAAATTTAGAAGCAGTAGTATAGAAATTATGCAAAACCAAACCATACCAGGTTCATAGAGGAAGGGTAAGTGATTTATTACACACTGTACTAATGACGAGAAAAGAAACAGAGGCAGATGAGTTCAGTATGAGTAACTAGGAAAAATCCACAACAGAGCCTATCCATGCAGATGTCATCTTTTCAACTATATGACACAGCTAAATGTTGGAGAGGGAGACGGATCACGCTCTAGAGGGCCAAAAGTAGGCAGTGCAGACTGGGTTTGGAAAGGTACTCGAAGTACAAACCAGTGCCTACCAATTCTAGTATGCCATGGTATTGTCATTCCTGAAAAAAAATCTAGTGAAAACTACAGAATATGATTTTAAGAAGTAATATAATATTTGTTTGATTTTTCAGTTCTGTTTTCTCAGACAGATGGCTGTTACATTAATGACCGAAAAACGGGAAGTGCACACCCAGGCTGCACTGCCCCAGTGATACCAGTAACTAGAGTTGGGAAGATAAGGAGGTGCACATCCAAGCTACCTTACCCGTTGGCACCAGATGTTCCAAATTAACTCCATGTCACCAGGGGGTTAAGGTGGGAGTGAGGCTGGTGCACAGCCAAATAGGGTAGGATTTTTACAGCTGTGTAAGTCTCACTGCCCACTGGATAACATATAACTGTTCATATACTCTTCAAAAAGCAGGAAGGGAAATCTGTAAGGACCTTGGGCCACAAGGGAAGGAGAGAAGGGAAACTGTAAAGTCTCGTATCATAACTGATAACAGGAAGAGAAGGAACAGGAGAGCACCTAGGCAAGGTACCATCTTCCTCACTTTGCAGTCAGTAAATTGCCTTTTTCTTTAAGTACAGTACTCCTTCACAGTCCTTTCAGTGTGAAAAATTCTCCTGAGAGGACTGGGTTAGGAAGAATAAAAATGGCCTTGGATTTACACCCACAGAAGTCAAAGCACTACCACTGCAGAATACAGAAGGAAAAAAAAAAAAGAAAGGCAACCCCACCCAAAACTCAAATTAAGAGATTAGCAGAAGTACTTTTCTTCTAACATTAAAACTTAATCCTAATGCTGTTAACCTAAGTGGATGAAGGGAGTATATTATTAAGTACCATCCTGCAGCCTTTGGTCCTGTGAATGAAAATATGGCACTACCATAGAATGAGTTCAGGGGACATCACTTTACCTGCTGGAGAATGAAGGTTTTCATAGTAGCCGCGATGAAGGGGCCACAAGAAAGTAAAGCACAAGTACACAGCAGTAACTCAAATTCCAGAGGGAAGAACCTCACGTTTCCTCACCTACTTTAAATCTCCATTTCCAGTTGTGGGCAACAATTCCTGAACTTCTCCTTGCACCCTGCTCTGAAATCACTGTTCCAATTTTCATGCTGTGATATAAACCCAGTGTTATACCAACTGACCTTTCATTTCCTGACATTGTTACAGTTGGAGCACTTACGCTTCACAGAATAACATAAAATCCTGTACTGAAGTATTTCCCATCAGACTGGAGTACCTGTTTAGCACACTCCACATTTCTAAGAGGAGGCACTACTTCAGCATACTCTCTCTATAGTGAAATCGCATGGCAAGGTTCACGATGTTTAAACACAGCTTTATAACTTCATTTTTAAGAAGGCCATGCAACCTTTTGGTGAACACTATCAATTCACTTATAAATTAAAATGTTGATTTCTTTTGAACAGATAAGTCTTCTCATCTTTTAACAATCAAAAGAGCAGCCCTCAGATAAACACTCAATTCTGTACTACAAGAGAGCTTGGCTTTTCTGCAACATCTGTCTTCCTTTCTTCTTTTTGTTTATTAGCTGGATGGGCAAATCGTAAATCTCATTTAGTATCTTTAAAATGGTTCTTGTCTCTGACCTCTATTTTGGGAGTAGGGTATTTTTACTTTATAAGTTATTTAATTTTTCAGCTTTTGGTTGTAGCATTCAGCTCCCAATTTCGTTTCTCTTACTTCTGAAAAATACCCTTCCATAAGTTCCTTATCATACATCTCGATTTTACAGTAGCTCCTTAATTACAATTTTTTCTGTAAAACAACTTTTCTTTTTCTTCCTTACGGTTATTATTTAATAGCTAAAAGTTGTATCGCAGAATCATCAACAGAAGTTGATTGGGAATACCTAAAACAAACACTGTCTGTCTCCTTGAGCAATTTAAATACATTTTAAAGAACACTTAGAGTTAAGAGAGAACTTTGGGTCTCCAAAAATGACCCAAGATTCATTCCTGATCCACTCTCTTCTCTTGGAAAGGCTGAAGCCATGGTTTGAGCTGATTTTTTGGCTTCTGAACTCTCATATTTGTAAAAGCCATCAATAAAGTTTTACCACCTGAAGCAGTTTCTATGGAAAGTAAAATCAATCATGTCCATCAGGGTAAAAACATGATACTAAAGGAATATGCAACCATATAATGCAGACATCATTGATCATTTAAACTATTAGAAAATTTTCTGGTGGTTAAGTTCATTAATCTGATCGTTTGAACCATGCATATTTTCAGACAAGGGGAAAAACTGTTCACAGTTTGAAATCCCAAAATTCTGGGAGATTAAATTCATTTATGGAAAAAAACAAGCAAACAATAAATGTCAGAAAGGTTTTACAATTTGAATACCTTATAACTTTGTATCACCAAAAGGAGACAACACATTATTAAGGATGAAGAAATTAATTCCAGCACTCTCATACTAAATTTCTTTTACATCGTGAGAGAGAATCCATCAGTCAGAACCTTCTATTCACAGCACCAAAGAACAATCAGTCTTGGTAAACGGAGCTCCAAATATAGATTTTGATTAACAGCCAAAGTATGCTGATCTAGTAAGGAAGCAAAACTGTAAATTGTATCGGAGATGGGTGGAAGAATAAATCAATCCAGGTCTGGGGAGTATATCAAGAGAACAGTATGTACGGATAAATATTATGGAGAGCCGCATCTACAGTCACTCTTTCTTTTTTTTCAGACAACTATTTAAGTATAGACTGACTGACACTGAATAGAAACCCAGAACTTTCTCCAAACTAGACTGTAGGCAGATTATAGGTAACGGCAATAGCGCGCCTAAATAACACAAATTCTCTATTCTTCTTAATCTTTACCACTCTTTACTAGTTATGCTCTGAAACAAAAGCCACAGCCTAATGTGCAACCTTACAAAAGATGATCTACAACAAAAATTAAACTCCACACAAAGTGAAGAAGAAACTTGTAGCAATGCTTTTTTTTTTTTTTTTTTTGCAATGAAAGCACAGTATTGAGAAAGATCAACTGCAAGTCTTGCGCAGAAAAAGATGATTTCCCAGAATCATAAAAAGGAACGTACCAAAGAAAAATCTTAAACAGATCAAAGATAACTGCTGTTTTGTTTGCTTCACAAAACTCAGAACATCTTCTTTGTCTATTAACAAAGAATACCTAGGCCACAAATCTTAATATGATGAAAATGAACACGTAAATTTTTATGCTGTCACTCATCTCCCTGTTAGGCAACTTCTTAGTGCAATCTACATTCTTCTTCTATCTTTGAAACTGCAGTGTAACTCTGAATCTGAAGATTGGAAATTTGAGTTACTGCCATGTGAGTACAGACCTAATATCAAAATAATGTAATTACCAAATTCCTCCAGGACAAAGACTCCTCGCACAGTATTGCACTTTTTAATGTGATTCAGCTCTATGAAAACCTACAAAAACAGGAGAAAAATAACACAAAATTAGTAAGTTTAAAAAAAAAAAAAATAAAACCCAAAATTAAACAAAAACATCACCACAGCAGATACAACCTGAAGTGTTGTAGCATACACTACCAGTTCATTTACAGTTTAATATATAAATAAAGGGTGAAATAAATATTCAAAAGACAAACTTGCCACAATGCTAGAAATCAACAAATAACTTAAAAGTGCTAAGAAGCGAAGACAGCAGAAGATGAAGTACCTTCCGCTCCTTGCAGGAGGAGAAAGCATGGAAGAGAAACGAAGGAGTTAGTAACTCTGACATATCCAACAATGCTACCCCTTCAGGCACTCAAATGAGTTATTGCAAAAAAAGAATACCAACACACCTGAAATACAACAGAAGAGGGGGACGAGAAAAAAAGCCAGCTCCCAAATTTGACATCATTTGTAGCCTCTGATCCATCCCAGTTTCTGCCCCTCCATGCATCCTCCTCCGGCACAGAGGGCAGGTTATGGACACTACACCTCCCACCCTGACACTGACCCTCCTAACCTATCCAGTAATCAAATTTAATCCAACGAGAAATCAATGAGAAATTACTAATCTCCCTCCTCCCTGACAGCCTTGCACCATTTAAGATTTTACTGCTGTTTATGATATTTAACCTGCTTACTTGCTCACGAAACTGTCTCCTTTAGAAGTCAGCATCAGTGTTCTGCTTTAAGAAGCATGGGAGCATTTCGGCCCTTCTCTATCATATGCTCATTTCACAAATGGCCACTGTCAGCTGGGCAGTCACTTAGAAAACAAACCTGCTTTTTAACTCTTTTTTTTTTTTTTTTTGTACAAACATGAACCCCAAAAGACAAAAAAAAGAACTACACAACTAAGTTTTCCAGCCTAGAACCTAAATGACAAGACTGCATGAATAAACAAGTTCTGAGCATATTAAGTTTGTTCAAAATCCAGTATGTTTCACAACATAAAACAGTCCCTTCACGTATGCACAGTTCCAAAAGGATCAGCAAATACACAGACAAAAGAAGCTGTAGAAAGTGCCATAAAGAATCAAATCCACACATCAGATTCTAATACTTTTGCTTTTTCAAGGCAACAGAAACACCAAGACTAACATTGGCCTAACACTCAGAGTGAGTCTATTTCCAGTACCTTAAAGATGCACTTACAGGACTATATTACAATAGCCTGGACTGACACTTCCTGCATGCTTATGAAGCCATAACCTTAGGACCTCATTAAAAAAATTACTAGGTACACTACATTGTCTTGGGAAAAAAGGAAAGGAAATCACTGCAACGCTTCCTAATCTAATAGTAACCAAATGCACGTAGCCCTAGACGATATACTACCCAGGAAAAGCAAAGGAAATCAACACCAGAAACCTCACCAGAAGCCTTTTTTTCTTTATTGAACAGACTTATTTGTATCAATAGAGGTCAGTAAACATGATCACCATATATTTGAGACAAGTCAGGTTATCAAGTCAGGTTTTCAAGTTATTTTTACTACCAGAGAGCTAACAAATAGTCCAAGGATGTTTTCTGATCTGTATCAAAAACTAAACTTCTGATGTACCTAAATAGAAAATCTTAAGCTTGCCTTCTATTTATATTCACACTCTCAAGGAAAGGAGAACTAATCCTATTTTTTTTTTCCCTTTGTCAGTTTTCACCATGTCTGTATCAGTTCAGTTGGTCAAAAACATTTTTTTTGAGGGATGGCAATAAAGAAAACCAGACAATAACAAAACACTTACTTTATTGTACTTAGTTTTCTCTTTCTGTAATATTTTCTGTGAAAAAGTTTTTGCTAGTAGTCAAATTTCAAAAATTAAATAGAAAGGTTCAGGTGAAACACTGCTATTTAGTCTGGTAACAGTAAAGTTGGATGAAAGACTTGACTGCCCCAGATTGTCATAATGTGAGCATAACACTAAGTAGTGCAGCAAAAGGAGTTATGGGCCATATGAGAATTTATTTGTCAAAATTATATTAAGTTACCAATTTTCAGAAGACATATCAGTTGACAGGCAATTTGTCACTACTTTAAGGGACAGAGATGCTCTTCTCTCAGTCAGAAAACAAAAAAGCGTGTAAATGAAAAAAGAGTTACTCACCCTGGGGAAAATGGTTCTTCAAGACAGAGCATTCAGTGTGGATCCTACTGTAAGTGGGCATATGCCTGCTACATATTAAACTTCCATTTATTTTTGACACAGACAAATTCTTAACTGGGACAATCACCCAATATTACAACTTGTAGATTTAAACTTGGAATTTTGTGAATAGCCTGCCAATGTCACAGGTACACCTGACTCCTCCTTATTAGGGAAAGACTTCCTCTGACCTGCAAGGCTCAGACAGACTTCAACATTTTTTTCTTCTTAAGCTTATTTACACTGCCAGTATGGTGAGACAATTTGCAAATGCCAAAG
This sequence comes from Aythya fuligula, assembly GCF_009819795.1. Classification (NCBI taxonomy): domain Eukaryota; kingdom Metazoa; phylum Chordata; class Aves; order Anseriformes; family Anatidae; genus Aythya; species Aythya fuligula. Next base: position 53,533,814 of record NC_045563.1, read on the forward strand.
ACAGCTATCATGCGTCAGTAGTAGGTTGGCCCACCATTCATCTAAAACATTTCCAGAGGAATTCATATGAAACAGTGATAACATACACAAGCTACAGATCAAGAGCCTTAAAAAATAGTTTCACGAAATCCAGCACCATTCTAACACTGAAACCAACTGTATTATTTCTATGACTTCCAACCAAGAGGAGCAACAGAAAACCCTTCTTTTTCCAAGATGTCTTGACAAAAAAGAGTACTTGGAAAGAAGGCTGAAATCAGGGTCTAGATATGGAGTAAAGAACTAAGACAAAGAGAAAGTTGTGTCTGATGAGGTCCTGTAGCCATTGCTTGGTCAGTTTCAACAGTTTTCAACAAAGAAATGGCTATAGGTTCCTGGTTTTAATCATATATGTGCATACTCTGAAATTAACTGCCTTAAGGAGCAATCCATTTAATTTATATGAGAAATGAAAAGGACAGTTTATCTAAAACAGCAGACTTTTTATTAAATCAATCTGATTGACGAGTATTAGAATAAGAATGCAAGCATCCTTCAGCTCCAAAGATGATGGAATTGAAAAGGATATTTTTGTATGGTACAACTAGTAGGAGTACTTTACATAAATGCTGCAGTTGTGTATTCTTTACAGACCCTCAACTGGCAGATTTTTTATGTCTATCTAGACATTATTTTGATATGGAGGAAAACCAGGATGCATCTTACATACTCAATTCCCTTGCCCACTGACAATGTAAATCTAACAGACTCAGGAGTTCAACATATTCAATATCCATACTAAATAACGAGAACTCATCTGGCTGCAGCCTCATTGGAAAGTGGAGGAAGAGAAGGAATAATTTTACAGGTGGGGAAGACAGCTGGCATATTTCCTGGGTCTTATCTGTCAATTTGCACAGACCATCCTTCAGAAAAGATGTACTAATTTTCATCACTGACAGCAAATTAGAACACTGTCAGCAAGGACATGATGAAGCTACTACTCTAGGAGTACTGCTGGTAACACAGGACTCAGTGACTGTAATGCTAAATTCAACCATTAATGGTCCCTTCAGTCCCATAGTAAGAATCAGCACTAGGTTTCCCTAAGGCTTCTTTCAAAATGTCATTCCAGTCTTTCAGTAAAAAAATAAAAAATAAAAAAATAAAGCCATAGAGGCAGACTGTTTCATCACAGAGCAGGTTTGCAATACTACAACAGTAGGTCAGCTGTAGTCCAAGTTCTACCCTGGTAATAGGAAGAAAATTTAAGGAGGCTCACAACACTCCAGTCCTTATACTGCCATATATGAACATGACGATGCCGTGATCTTGAGAGAAGTATTAAATAAAGATTTTGAGATGGACGTGCACTTCCAGTGGGATCTACACTGATGTTTACTCAAAGAAGAACAAAGCTTGTGTGGAGAGAAAAGTCTAGTCAAGAGGAAAGGAAAGGAAAAAGCACTCCACAGAGGACTGACAGAAGCTTTTATTACTTACACACACACACACGCACTCTTTTTCTCCTAAAAGAGGATTCTACCGTCTAGCACAGCATGCATTTAATATCATATGCAAAACAAAAAAACACAAAGCAAAATAAAAAACAAGGATCAAAGGAAGCAACAGAAACTACATCCACAAAAATGAAGAAATGGCAATTCTAGTTGTGTTTCCTCTATGCCTAGAAGATCTGCTCTTTGGAGGGAAAAAAGAATCAATAATTCATTCTTATTTTTGTGAATTACAGCAAGAGCTACTTTCTTGTTCTATTCTCATACTAAATTCTACAGATTCCTCATTTTTTAAAACATGACAGACTACATATAATGTAAGTCACCTTTTGCATCTGCAGTATTCAAACACTGTATCTCTAAGGCTGACAGTTTACACCAGCAGGATATGTTCACAATGTGAGCATTATGGCAGTTTAGATTACCAGTGATCAATTTTTCTCTCCCTTGGTATGCCGCTACCATTTGCTTTGTGCTTACACAATTCTGACCACCAGAAACAAGAAGTTGAAACCTGTATCAACTTTTTTTTTTTCCAGTTCATTACAGTTCTCATGAGGATCTCATTTCAGTGTGTTTTTACATATATGTAAAATGTGCATGTGTGCTTTTGTATAAATATACACATCTACTTTTTATTCCCATCAACATCCATCACACTATCCTTTGTTCTTCCTGATACCATGGCAAGAGGAAACACAGATGTAGGTGTGCTGCAAAAAGCTTCATGCTCACATAGTCATCTTATGTATTTCCCTCATACCTGACTGTGCATAAATTTCAGGTTAATTCCTTCCAGTGTGACCTGCAGAAGACCTCCTTCACCAGTTTTCATATCCTGCACAGGAAACTCACCACCCAACTCAGGGCCTGTGATATGTTAAGAAAGAAAAAGAAACACAAACAAACACACACACACAACAGAGAGAGGGTATGGGAAAAGGGGAAGAAAAGAAGAAACAGAAAGCAGTCAGCCAAGTCGTGATATGTTCAAGTATTTTCAAGTATTTTCAAGTTCTGATTTGACTGGTAGTTACTCCTCTTTAAATATGACACTATGCAGATGTTTTGCTTTTGCTTGGATCCAGAGTGAGATATATGGGGGCAAGCTAATGGTAACATTCTGTGCTGTGTACACACCGTACAAAGCTATTCTCAAATTTCCAACTAAAGGCCCTTATATTTAAAGAAATTAGTAATAAAGCCTAGATGATTGCAGATTAAGCAACAAATATTCCCAACAAGTAAGATCTTGTACCTGGTTTAATGCTTTGCTGTCTTGCTGCTGCTCGCTCCATGCTGTCTTTTACACAGTAGTATAATTCCCGACACTAACATATAAAAGAGTAAAACAGCATTATTTTCCCACATTACAAGGGAAGCAAATAGCAAGATTCTACAAAAAAAAATAAAAACAAGCCTCATGTGGTACACAACAACAAAACCCTGTAAAAATTCAACCACAGCTAATTACTTGATTGTATTTATATATTATTATTATTTTTTAAGTTGACGGAGAAACTACTTCATAGCTAAATTGCCCAAGCTACAGTTCACGCCATGGCACATGGTCATGGAAAATATAACCAATATAACCAAGTTTACTCATTTTCCTAATGCAGAAAAAGCTTAAAAACAATATCACAATCCCTCCCTTTCTCTCGTTGATTCAGAAATCAATGTTACCCGTCATGCTCATTTAAATTATCTATTCGTTATTTATGTCAAATAGAAAAATATGGCTTAAGGAAATTAGCTAATTCTAACTCCCCTCTCTAATATCAAATAATAGTTAAGCCATAATCTCAGAGTAAAATTTAGGAGAAATTTCTATCCAAGGCCCAAAATACATACAGTTAGCTTTCTGAGTAACTTCTGTAGTGTACTGATTTTGTCATTCTCTTTGTATTTATGCCTGCATTACGATTACCTGGTCCATGTAAAATTATTTTTTTGAAGCAGAAATCTAATTCCTTTGCCTCAGAAATAATAGCTTTTCAACATATCACTTGCAGTTGCAAATCTTTATCTCTTTCTTGCTGGTCATTGTTCAGGCGTTACTGGAGTTTAAGAGTGGCTGGATTTTTTGTAATAGGTTTAAAGCTATTTCTTTATATTTGCAAATAATTCTAAGGAGAAGAAAATGGCCTTCAAATCAGTGGAGAAAGTAGACATGCATGAAATCAGCAAAATCATACATGGGCCAAGGAAAAAAAAAATCATCTGTTTTGTCAGTTTGGATTTTCCGTTAAAATCAACGCAATTAAATCCATTACTAAGGTAAAGTATTATTTAGCTTTACCCCATGAATCTACCACAATATTTTGAATATCTTTGTAAGCCTCCATGCTCACTCAATATTTGGTAATTGAAGTGTTTTCCCTCATGGATCGGAATTCAATCAGACACTAGACTCTCTCTGTATTCTTCAAACCAAAAAAAAAAAAAAAAATCAAGTAAAAGCTACCCTTTTTTTAAATTACATCCTGCTGTACTACTGCCTCCAGGTAAATGACGAAGCATAATGCCAACTTCAGGTATCAATGCTGTTAACAGCCACTGCAGTTTAATAATCAGTACTGGAGAGGGAATACAATTATTTGATTAAAACATGGAATATGACATACCAATATATTTGTTCTGCACTGACTTATCTCATTATTAAATAAAATGTGTACCTTCTTTGTGTAGAACTTGTTCAGTTGCGTCTCCTGACCATTCCTCCGCCAGAGGCACAGCACTTTTGTTTTGGGACAGTAAGTCATGTTTATGAGTTTCTCATACCACCAACGTTCATACACAGTTCCAATGTTGCTTCTCAGCACAATGCAATCATCACACACCTGGGAGCACAAGATGTTAGATGAGATTTCTAATACTATTTACTGAATGCTACTAGTTGCATTATTATTTGTTCTTGTCTCTACCTCCATGAAAAATATGTCTCCTGTTGTGTCTGTCCCAGCATGGACTACAAAAGTCTGCTTCTTGATGTGGCGGCTGCCGCTGGGTCTCACAGGGAGTTCCCGTCCATTCTAGATAAGAAAAAATGCCATCGTGAATGAATTTTGAAAACAATTTTCTTGAAAAATGTCCAGTAGGTGACACTAGAAGCATTTTCAACAAACAATAGAAAAATAAAAGTTTTTAATACAGCTGATCAGAGGCAATTTTGGGCAAAGCCTTAGGCAAGATACTGCACTAAATTCAATTTCAAAAAAAGTTACTATGAGAGTTATCACAGCATAGGAAAACCTTCAAGCCAGTACCACACTCAGTATGTGCTAGTGTGTTGTTTGGGTGCCAACTACTGTTAATATTGCAGTAAAATGGTCTGCTTCTTCCTCCAATTAACTATAAGAGAATTACACATCCTTTCTGTACAGAAAAAAAAAAGTTCCAGAGTTGTAGAAGTGCTCTGGAAAATTAGCTCTCAGAAGGCTTATCATGCATCTACCCTGGTGAAAGCTGTGTTCAAAGCTCTCTAATTTTATTAACTTATCTGTTAGCCTATATTCTTAATGAGCAACACAGAATGTAAAGTTTACTCTGCATTGTAGCTGACAATGTGAATAGTTTTGAATAGAAACCGATCCAGACAAACCTTACAACCTGGTGACCCATGGAAAACTAAACACTGGCTACAGTTTTAGTAAGAACAAAGGTTCCCCTCAATAAAAGTGATATTAAGAAAACATTAGGGTTGCAAAGAACTCTAGTACTGAAATCTCATGTTTATACATATTTATATCATAGTTCCATTTGATTACTGCATATAAGATTACAAATAGGGTCATATCATCATAGTCTTTATGCTGTACTTATAAAGGCAGTTTTTAATAATCCAGTTTGGTTTTAATACTTCTATCTTAGTATTGCAGAGCATTTATAGAAGAATTTTGAGGTATCTTTTTCCCCTTATACTGGAACTCCCACAGATACATCACTCATCACTGTATTACCTACCAGATTGGCAAGCTTGTCTAGAATATCATTTATTTGCTGGCTGTGCACCAATCCAATATGTGATTTTCCCATTAGACGACGCACCTTTTTCCTAATATCATTCTTATTCACCTGGAAAGCACATATAAAGACAGTTACTTTTCTGTAATCACAGACAACTCCTCACGTCTCCCAAATTCAACATATTTTGGTTTCCATTGCTAAGACTACTCATTGCAGCTCAACCATGCTAGGTTCTCTTTAACCCAGCAGTACCAGCAGAAGTTGCACATGCCCAGCGACTGGGAAAAGTGGTGTAAGTGGTACTGTGCTAAACAGATTTCCTGCCTACTCCTGCACAACAAAGCAGCAATTCCATTATCCCCCACTTCCAACTATTGATATTCCAAATACACTCAAATGCCATCTTAAAACTTACCTTCACATTCCCATTTATATCAGGAAAAAATCAATACCTTGCTTCTCTTTCCCCACCCAAAAATTTAGATAAAATAAGTTTTCAAACTATCACCTGCGTACACCTAGTTTAACTGTCAGGCTGTTGCACAGCATAGTGCATCAAAACTGTTACAAGACTGTCCTGGTAACATGATGTACTACAGGCGGTTCCAAACATGATAACAATTTTAGAAGATTGATTTTCCAATGATTTTTGATGGAGAATTTGCATTATCTAAGAAATAACACAAACTAAAAGAAAGATATTATTAGTAGCCACCTACAGTATTAAGGTCCACTGAATGAGAAAAAAAAAAAAAAAAAGGTTGCTTAAAAGTCATTGCAAATAATATGTTGAGATGCATATTGATGTGCATATTTGCAACCTGCCCATACCCTCCTTTCACCTCTGACTTCCCTAAGAAGATCTGGAATTTGCAGTTCTAAGGGAATCTGATTAGATGATGCTCTCTACCTATAACTCATGCCCTTGATTGTAAGAATGTCCTCTTAAAGGACATTCTTAAAGGTAGGGCTAAAAAGTTTCTATCTTGAATAGAAGTGTGTGTGCATACTCATTGCATAGAACTACTTAAACTCAAACGATGAAACTCAAAGAATCTCCACGTTCTGAAATAATTTCTTCATTAAGATCAGATGTTTTATAATATTATTTTTTACTATACTGTTCTGATCTCTGAAAAGAGATGTATGGTTTCCAAACACCACCAACAAAACATACTGCTTAAATATGAGGAGTAATCTATTAAAAAAAGTTACCTTTATCATAAGCATATAAGCAATCATATTATGTAGCAGCGTAGCCAACAAGCGGTCCTCATCATCCTCCAAACGCTTTCGATCATGTTCTCCCAGGGAAAGATACCTGCAAGAAGAGCTAGAGCTGAAGTAGGCTCACAGGCACTCTTCATCCAACTCACTACAGCACTGGCAGAGAACAGAACACTATTTGTAAAAAGTGCATGGTAAATAAAACCTCCAAATACACTAAGTCAAATGGCCATTTTCCATTAAATTGCTGTGATCACTTTAAACATTGCCATTATCATCTAGTGCAAGTAACTAATATATGCTCAGTGGTAAAGTTCTCAGTGGTCTACTGGACTTACCCATATTCTCTTTTCCACAATTGTAGCTTCATGAGAACTGCTATAAGAAGAACATTCAACTCAAACAACAGCTACCCCCTTTAGAGCTTTACTTCTGCCTTGCAGCTGCATTTAACTCATGAAGGAAGCGTGCAGGCACTCTCTTTTTCTAGTAAGATAGATTTTAAACTGTTTATTTTTCCAAAAACTAGCACCCCGCACACTGGTATCTTTATTCCAGAATACAATCCAAATAAATCCTATGCTTTATTAGTGATCCGGCCTATTGCATCTATTCATAGTGTGATCACGATTACATGACCTATTTCCCTGGAAATACCACCTCTCCATGAGCATTAAGAAAAACTTATCAAACCTGAACACAGTATTTCAGTAGCAGGAGATACTGACCAGCAGAGACAAAAGCCTCCCTTTGGAATTGTCAGTTACAGTAACAAGGTTTACAAAGTGGCAATAGCATTTGCAACAGAACTTAAATTATATTCTTTTTACTGCTTAAGCCCCAGGTCTACTGAGAACTTCACCTGTCAATCATCTCCTGGGGTCCCTGGTCCATCCCCATTCCTTCTCTCTCTAACATCACAGCATCCAAAAAAGCATCTTCCCAGAACTGCATCTGGTCCCACAAAGTTGAGCGCTCTTTACCTATGCAATGCATACAAAAATTGGGCATTTATTCCAGTCAAATACTTTAAGATCAGTTATATTTCCTTCCCACACCTTGAAAATACTATAAGCCAGCACACAAAAAAATCTATTATTAAAATAAAAAAGTAACTTTTAAATCACAAACAATATCACAACTGAAGTGTACAGTAGAAGAAAAGACATCTCTCATTCTAATTCACAGCATAATTTTTTGAAAACCTTAAAGAAAAGAACCTCTTATCCCTGTTCTTTAAGGAGAATGTTTTCTTCCATATATTGTTAACACTGCCTGAAAGCGACGGGAATATCTCACACAAACACAGATCACAGCAAACACACAGAGAAGTGGAAAGATGAGATTATTACTCATAGAGAAGGTTTCCATTGCAGCATCCTCTAACTGGTCCCAGACAGATCCTTTATCCCTACCTGCACCATTCCATGCAGGTAGGAACAATAAATGGAAAGGATGAAAAACAGAGGAAGAGAGAGCTCTTGATTAACAGCAAGTCAAGATATACATTAAAAAAAAAAAAAAAAAAAAAAAAACACATAAGAAGCCAATACACTGCTAATTTAAGGTCATGCTCAAAAGCCATGAGTTTAGTAGCCCTCTATTTGAAGACTTAAACTGAACGGTCTTTTGTAAAAGCTCAGCAATACTCAGCAATACTCAGAAAAAAATAATTTCAGCCTTATGTGCATAACTAAGATCTTTCTTCCCTCCTTCCAACAGTTTAAAGAACTAACTCTTATTCAAGAACAAGTGCATGGAATAAGCTACATTTTATGCAAACTAGTCTAGTCACCCATCTTCTCTTATTCCATCTCCCCAGCAAATCCTTTGCTTTACCCTGAATGGCCTGATGTACCCTCCTATTTTATCAGCATGGACAAACAGGAGGTGGTTAAAATGGTCTCTGGTAACACGTAAATTCCAGTCTGAGCCAGACATGACTCCCCTTGAACTTCAGTCTAAACAATCCCCTTGCCCTCCCTCCCCCAAAATAGTTTACCCAAAAGTCCTTCATAGAGATAGACACGCTGGTTCCCATCCTCTTGAACTCTCCCTGGAGTACTGCCTTTGTTATCCTTTACGCTCTGCTTCAGGTTATGAGACTTTGCCTGAAAATGATACAAGAGGTGTCAGACAATTTAATTCTGCAACCTGTAGGGGTTTCTTGCAGTCCACTGCAAGTTTACTTAACAGATAGGGTTTGAAAGTTATATTTCGTAAACACTTCTCCCACAAATGTTGATAAAACAAAAAAATTGCTCTGTTAAAAAAAATGAATTGAATTTTACTGCACACATATCTTCCAGTTAGAAGAGGATATTTAAATGTTATGACTACACTTCAGATAGTTTTAAAGTACTGTTTAAAAAACAAAACAAACAAACAAAAAAAAAACAGAAGAGCTGCTAAACCTATGACGATGGGTCATCACTTTCCTGTATCAAAGAGCTGCCAAGATTCTACCAAGCAGGGGATCAGTTCCTTTTAGTTAAGTAAATTCAAACACTATCACCTGAAGCTGTTTCATTTCTGAAGGGTAATTAAATGACAGTTGGGTTGAGAGTAATATTGAATGAGGGTGGTAGAGCCTGTAACATGGCGTGAGATGTGAACTGACTATTCTCAAAGAGCCACATATTGCACAGGGTATGAAGAAAGGTACGTGGATCCATACAAAAAGTAATTAATTCTTTAATATCTTGTTATTGTAAATCATTGTTGATTAACCCTTAGAACAGAATCAAAGAACCTCTTTCACACATTCACTAACATCAACATGATTACTGTACAAAAATTAAAATAAAAAGGAAGGTATGCAGCATCCTTACAAAAATAGAGCTAGTAGCAGAATTTGTCTCAATTTCACTGTCTGACACAGTGCCCCTGGATCCTGTCAGATTGCCACCATTTTCCACACTTGGGCCATCACCAGCATTGCTGCTCAAGTCACTGTCAGCTCCTAATGTCTCTCCAGAGCTGTTACTAACCTGTGGAGAAAAATAAAGCTGTTATCTTCACAGACAAGACACTGTGGAGAGAAAAGTTTTAAAATGTTTCCTCTTAAGGCATAAAATAATAAGCTGTGCAACCAAAGGCCACATTTGCCTTTTCTCTTTCAGTGATACTATTCTTGCACAAAATCCCCATAAAAAAATGAAGATATACTCAATACAACCTTCAGAAAAAATACAGAACTGTTTAGTTTGGAAGCAACCCATCAGGATTCTCTATAGTCAAGCCCCCTTGCTCAAGCAGGGTCAGCTAGTGTATGTTGTTGAGAACCATGTCCAAACAAGTTGTGAAAATTTCCACACACAGCAATTCTGTAACCTCTTTGGACATGCTGTTCCAGTGTTTGACTGCCCTGAGAATAAAATAAGTAAGTGTCTTCTTGTGTTCAGATGGAATTTTCTGTGCTTTGACTTTTGTGTTGATTGCCTCTTGTCCTGACAGCAGGTACTACTACTAAGAAGAGTCTGGCTCCCTTATCTTCATTCCCTCCTGTATGGTATTTATACACATCAGTAAGATTCCCCCTGAGCCTTCTCTTCTCCAGGCTGAAGAGTCCCAATTCTCTCAGCTTGTCTGTGTTATGGAAAATGGTGTCAAGAGCTTTACTAAAGTTGTAGTAAACACATCCACTCCTCTCCTCTCATACATCAAGCTAGCTATCTCATTGTCTGAAGTTATCAGCTTGGTTAAATGTGATTGCCTCTTTGTAAATCCACATTGACTTCTCCCAATCACTTTTTCTTTCGTGTATTTGGAAATGTTTTACAGGAGATTTTCTCCATCAACTTCTCTCTTTGCCCTCTTCCAGTCTTCACGAACCTCTCTCAATCACCATAACTGTTCAGAGACGATCAGATGTGGCCTTGCAGCAGCATCAGCCAGCTCCTTCAACACTCGTAGCTGCAACCCATTAGACCACATGGACTTATGTCAATCCAGTTTGTTGAAGTGCTCTCTAGCCTGATCCTCCTCCACCAACAGTAAATCCTCCTTTCTCCAGACGTTTCCTCTGACTCCATGGGCTGGGAATTCCTGATGGTCAGTTTTACCAGTAAAGATTTGTCTTGGCTTTCCTAACTCTACCCCTGCCAGATGGTACAGCAAGTGCACAGTACAGGTGATCAGTAGAGCTGTACTGGAAGCAAGCAGACGTTTTCATATGGTTCAAACACTTAAAGGTAATACGTCAGAGGTTTTTTCTTGCTTTTAATGCATCAAACCATCTGCATTTTTTGCTCTCAGGTTACATTCCTTTATAGATGGTTTATACACAACTAAGCCATATTTATAAAAGGATTGCAAACCACTAGTTCCACAAATACACCAATATGTACGAATATGTACCAGCAACAAGCATCACATATGATGAATACAATCTGCTAATAAAATAGTATGTATATCCTGGCAGACACACATGCTTGCTACACAGTCAGAGGCTCTGGAGAGAGAACACATCATAGGCACGCTACTATGGGTGAGAGATAGTATGCAGGCATACTGTACACAAAATGTAGGCATGAAATGCCCTACCCCGCTTTACCAGGAAATGAATTACATCAAGTTTTCACTTTGGACATATCCTACCACTGTGCTAACTTCAGAATCCTGGCTGGTACTTCGGACCATAACTGCTGGTCCTCCACTGGGAAGAGAGTCGAAATCACTCTTCTGCAATCAAACATACAGAGGACAGGAAGCAAAGTCACATCAGTTTAGTTTTTATCATCATGAGAACCCCACTTCCCATTCCCTTGGGATCTTAAATCACATGGCTTATACTTCACTGGTTCATGAAGCCAATCAAATAAGATACTACTGCCTGCAAGTCAGAAAGGCCTTGGGGTCCTACAATTGAGGAGCTAGCAAAGACCAGTACCCTAAAGAAAGTGGGGTAAAGGGGAGGGAATTACTAGATGAGCCTATCAAGTATTCTCAAAATCTAGTTTTCCCATAGTTAAGCAGCCAACAGAAGAATCTTCCATCTTACCACATAAATAAAGCAAGTGTAGGAGCAACTCACCTGAGAACCTGAGGCCAAGCTGAGGCCACTGTCTGCACTGATCTGGGATTTTTTCTCATCTGTTTCTCCCAAATCAAAATGTTTCACACCTTCTGGCCCTGAGTAAAGGGAAAAATAAACCGTTATTGTATCAAGAAAAAACAGTCCATCAGAAGGCAGATGACAGACTGAAAGCAGGAACAGTACCAAGAAAACAAACTTGCTTTCTTGTTCCTTGTTTTTTATTCCTTGGTACTGTAAACAAGGCCAGCAGGACACATCTGCCATTCTTCAAATGTTAGTTTGAATTTCAAGTATTCAAAAGGCATAGCCCAACAGTGACTATCACTAAACAGTACCTTTGTTAGCCATTCAATAGAGAAAAGAGGACAGACAAAGGTCAAGTAAGCTTCCAGTTACAGTAACACATGCAGAGCAGTTGCCATTCAACTCTAGGAAGCCACTTCCTTTATTCCTGGCAAAAATAAGGGATACCTAATTGCTTGGAGTCATTATCCTTTTTAAAACAGCTAATTTGCTCAATGTCTCACAGTGCGTTTGTTGCTCTGAGGTTGCCCACAGCAACTATCTCGGCAGTAATCAGGCAACACTCTACAAGAAATAATCGGTGATTATCAGTGTCACACTAGTAAGAATATCAAGGAAGAAGCTTGTATGATGCTGTACTTTGTAACGTTTGCCAATTATACAACAAATGGCTCTCCAGAGTTGGCAATCACACAGGTCAGTAGTGAGAGAAGGAAACAGCAAGCCTTTAGTCATGCATTTGTTAACCTGCTCAATTGAAAATAAAAGAGAAAAAAAAAAAAAAAAGAAAAAAAAAAGAGAAAAAACTTTATGTTCAACTTCCCATGCAGTTCTAGAACCATATCATCTATTGTCCTCTGATGGGATGGCAGAAGGAAAAGAGAATGATGGACAGGTAGAGCCTGAAAAGAAATTTGGATAAGCACTGCATGAAGTAAGTAATGAGGCAGGAAAAGAATGCGTTATAGACTGTACACAGATTATGACTACTCTCAGAAAGGGGAAGAGACTGAATGCAACACTTCTGCCATATCCATATCTGCCAACTATTCAGTAACAGGAAGGCATGATCCGCAGCTGGAATAGTTGTATTAGATACCCATGACTCTATCCAGTATCTCTAAGCAAACAATGCCACAGTCTCTTATAACCACTAATCACAACAACCTGGGAATTATGAACATGTTTGTGTTATGTGTAATATTAGAGAGGGCAAGACAGCGAAAAGGAAAGAAAAAGGGAAGGGAGGCGAGAGAGGGAGAGAGAGAGAGAAGGATAATATACAAAGATTTGTGGGAGTGAGCTTGAGATGGTATGTAAACTCATGAATAGCAAAGCCGTAGGCGGGCTGTGCAGACCATACTAGCTTCCTAATCAACCACAAATTTTCCACGTGAAATGTTTTACAGAAAGTCAATTCCTCATTTATTATAGTAGTCTGCCTATAGAACCATATGCCCTAGTTACTGTAAGTCAAATTGTAAGACCAATGTCAAACTATAAACAAAGTTATGAAAACTAAAAATATCCTTTATAAAATTTGTGATCTTATTTTCCACTGAAACATATATTGCTCACTTCTAACAGCCATTTTTTCTAGTCCTGAATAATCCCGCAGCAAAAACTTTAGCATCTCATTAGTACAGCAAGAATACTAAACTTCAGTTGCACGCTTTAAGCAATTTAAAGAGTTCCCTGTCCCAGCACAATTCAGATATATTTCCAGCAGTTTGATTTTTAACACAAGTGAAGCTGACTGATGCAGTTTAGGTGTTTGACAATTGTGAGCAATAATGGTAATTGAGTTTCAGAAGTACAATAACCACAATCATATTGTTGTAACTGTCACTTTACAGGCACTTAGGAACCTCCCCTCCCCTTTTTAAAAGGTTGTATATCCATTAGACATTTTTTAAAAAAATCTTCCAGTGCAGCCACCTAACTGAAAGGCCTGGTTTGGGAGCGTAGGTGCGTGCATGTGCTGTGTGTCTGTCACACACTCTCCCACCTCAGCAGAAAGCAACTCAGATCTTAAATGCAGTTTGCTGTACTGCAGAGGTATCCCCACTTGCTTCAGAAGCTCCATGCACTTAACTGAAGTATTTAACTGGGGAGCCTGAAAGGAAGGTACCAAATCCAGGCCCAGCCACAATGGCAGGAATTATCACCCGTTCATCTTAGCTGTTAGTTCTCCCCAAACTTCAGTCTGCAAAAAGGGACATTGGGTCTGCAAAGTAGAAATTACACTCATGGTTAGGAAACACCTACTACATCATGGTTTTTATAAACGACCTGTTGTCCTTATGTCATATGTCCCTTTTTATAACAGTGATAACCAAACCAGAAAAATCTGGTACTACAACTGCAGATAACACACATGCATATTTCAACAGATGTTAAGATTTGTGTCAATTTAGACTTCTATTTAGACTCTGCAAACAGACTCAGGTCATTTCACTCCTCCCTTAATATGGGATATAAAAACCAAAATCTGGTTGATTCCTTATTATGAGGCTGCTCTCTGACAGCCTTCACTAAATACAGTTTTTCACATCCACCTTCTCTCTCCCCCTCTGAAGTGCTTTTTGTTGCACACTGACTGTGGTCAGAAACTGTTCATGGTTGAATGCCAAATAACAACAGTTGCCATTCCAAGACTTGAAAGAACACTGACTTTTTCATTCCAATAACATTCAACCTATATATTCATGTCAAAGACTTGTTAAGCAAAAGTGGTCTTTAACTTGTAAGAAAGGAGATGGAACACCTTCAAATTCTATCTATTTCTGATATGGTGACAATGCAGAGTATCTGCTTCTCCTTCTTTGTAGAAGGTAACATTCAGGGGAAGAAAAAAACAAAGAAAGAAATAAAAAAAGACAAAAGACATTTGAACACAATTTCCCCAGGGCAAACTGATCTGTTTGGACTCCTCTATAAAACAAGATTTCCTGATAAACCTTTGTTCTTATGGGCATAAAAACTTATGTGCCATAGATGCGAGCTCACTCTGCACCTGGGGAGTTGGCAGTTATGGGGAGGCTGGGAAAATCAGTTTTCTATGTTTTATCATTTCCTTACTCGTTTTTTCCAAAGATTTTTGCTTTTTCACTTCCTGGTGCTTGTTCCACAATTCTACCCAAGATGCATTGAAAGCAGGAGAGAAAGAGAAAGAGTCAGCGGCTAGTCAGACAGGTGAAAATGGGGAAAAAAATGAAACAAAAAACCCACCCCCTTCATATAAAAAAAAATATATATATATATGAGAACTACTGAGTGAAGAGTTAGTTAACACACTTTACAAGAAATCAAAGTCAGGATTTGAGCACTGTATCATCTCTCATTTACAGAATTCACATTAGAGATGACTTCATACAGTTAACCAACTAAGCAAAAAGCAGCTATTACGAACATATACAATGCAATTCATCACCGTTCCTGAGAAAGGCCTTTAAGACTGTCAGATATTTCATCCTCCAAAACATGTGCATCACAATAGCTCTGATTAACATAAATGTTTTCATGTTTCTAGTTTGTATCATTGAAAGGAAAGGCACAAAAATAGCAGCAGCAATTATAAGATAACCTAAACTGTAGGTTAACACAATATTTAACCAAAATAATCTTTTGAAAATTATCACAAAGTTTACAAGTTACTTTTGACCTCACGGTATTCTCAATAAATGCTTGGCTCTGCCTTATCAACTAGTACCTACACACCAAAAAAAAATGAACTTCTTTTCATCCATTTGTTCCTATCAGGGTATGAAGAAAGGAAAACGGAGAAGAAAAACGCACAAAATATTAATCATGCTTAATGCCAACTTCCAAAAGCCTACTTAAGTCCTAACACCCTAAGCTAAGGGATTCCATAACAAGAAAAAATGCAGAGACAAAGGAAAAAATATCTGGAGTCTGTATGCACTTTCTTCATTTGAAGCTTATATATAAGAAGAATTATTGATGAGACACTTGCACATTTCTAGCATTCTCACTTCTCAACCCTCAGAAATGCACTTAGCTTTTCTGCTTAGTAGCGCCAGATCATTCCAAGTGCTGACCCGCTGGAGAAAGGAAACATTACAAGCCAACATGCTGAACTAAGTCTCAATGCAGGGGACTGTCCCCTCTCGCTTGAATGGTTAAAGCTGAGAATGCTACAGAGGTAGATATGCCAAGAAAAGTAGCTAAGGCAAAGGAAAGGAAAAAGCAGCATGATGTTCTATTGCTCTTCAAGGAAAATTCCTGAGGAACTAAAAGGCCATTGAAAGTGTGTCAGGAATCCATCCCATCCCACAGATGGCAGAAATTAAAGACAGGCTCTAAAAAAAAAAAAAAAAATCTGTTAAGCAATCTATCTACTAAAAATAATAAAAAATGGACTGTTTTACAGCTGTGGAGAAAGACTCCAAACTATTATCATTAAATGTATCAGGAGCAAGAAAAGTTTAGCAAGGAAGAAGAACTAGAAAGATGGCTGTTGGCCTGATTTCTAAGTCTGCTTCATGATGTACGGATATTCCTTCAACTTTCATAAGCACGTGGTGGATGAAAAAGATAAAACTGCCTATGGATCCAAACAGCATCCTGTAGGCCTACCTAGCTGACCACACACTGACATATAACAATCTATTCAGAAGTCGTACCAAATCTATTTGTAAAAAGGCTCTTGAATTCTCAGCCTATATGGTTCTATACTAAAAACCAGCAGGCTGAAAGTTACAATACCTGTCATTAAATGACTTTTAGTTGATGTGTCTGTTAATTGATCATTACAGTTACTCAAGTTTAGCCTATGCCATAGGAACATTTGAGAGCCTACAGTATATCCTAGCACATTAAAAACAGCCTAGATTTTACTCTCATCTTCTCTGTGAAAGAGGAAAAGAACAATCTGGACAGCAGGTCCAGAAAGGATTTGATGCAAACAACGTAGGTAGTGCAATCTTTTCTGTTTCAAAAAACTGATTCTGTTTCAAAAAACAAAAAAATATAGAGTGATCTGCGAGCATTAAACAATTACTAAAAGAGTAGTAATGGAGACTTCAGTAAATACTGAAATTTTCATCAAGATTTACTACAACAAATCAGTAAAACCAAACAAATGACTGACATAAGGTGGGAAACTATTAGCTATCAATTTTAAGGCCACTAGTATCCAAATAAAAAGGTCAACGCTACATTAATAACCAAGGACCCTGGAAGCAAGCAAATAACTGATGAGCTTTTTGGAAAGAAAGGATCAGGAAGCACTGTCTTCACAACAAATTTCCCAGCTATGCAATAAAAAAATATCTGTCATCGTTCACCTTAGAAATACGAATATTGCATACGAACAGACTTCCCTGTTATAAGGAATTATCTTACATACTTCAGATGTACATAAGTGGTCGACAACTTTCTGAAAGATGAACAAGAAAAGGAACTCAAGCAGGAACACATCCACCCTAAACTTCTGAAAACGTGGTGAAGCTCCTGACCATGGTTCCTCTAGTACAAGAAAACCACAAACATTCAGCTACTGTACCTCTAGATCCCAGAGATCCAGTTTAATTACCACATTAATACATACTGCAGGCATGGCTATTGCACACAATGTTGTACAAGATTTTACTCCTTCATGTTGATTACTTACATTGCTATTTCCTCTGTCAGACTTGGTCAAAAGGGTAGCAGCTGAATTTGTATTTTGTCCATAGAACACCAACAAGTTCACTGAGATTTCCATTTACATATCTGCAACCTGAGGCTGTAAATACCTTCCAGATTTCATTGAATCAATGAATTGCTTAGGTTGGAAGGAGCCTCTGGAGATCATCTAGTTGAACCTCCCCACTCCAAGCAGGTTTCATATGAGCAGGCTGCTCAGGACCACATCCCAGTCAGGTTTTGAATATCTACACAGATAGAGCACCCACAACCTCTCTGGGCAACCCGTTCCAATGTCATCTCATCTTCACTTTTAAAAAAAAAAAAACAACATTTTTTCCTCAAGTTGTTTAAATGAAGTTCCTTAAAAATACTTTGTTATTTCAGCAACATATAAATGTTTACCAAATGCTTCTTCCCTAAAGAAGTTAGTCTGGCATAGGAAAGCCTGCATTTCGCTCCATAAGGAATTCATTCTAGCCATGACTAACTCTGCTCCTGAATATCCAAAGCATTATCTTATATGAAAGCTTTATTTTTAGTTCTGTCAGCAGCATACCTCCTTTCTTCTCTTCTGTGGAAAAGAAAAACACTTAAGTACCCCAAAGCAAGCTAAACTGAAATGCTGGAAATTTGAATCTCGTAGCTCCTTGGGAGATTTCCAGATAGAATGTAAGATCAGCTTCTGAGCATTTACCTCAACAGATTACCTCTTGAAACAAGAAAGCAAAGAAAATCAGAGGTGATTGCTATCAGCTCTGAAGGACTTAACACCACTCAGCCTGCAGCTATTATTATTGACTGCAGCCTGCAGTCAGTATAAGAATGTCTGCACCCTTTCAGCCACATAACTACCCAGTACACTCATTCCTGTTGCTTTATGCCACATACTGGAGGTACAGCCTCACAGCAGCACACTGCTTTCAGAAGACTAATATTTCATGCTATGATTTCATTAAAAAGTTCTTTTAAACAGGCTAGAAGAAGCAATGGCTGAAATTTAACACAGAATATTTGTGGAGCTGATGAAATATTTTCCTCATATGCTGATTGTACATCTATCTTGCTAACAATCCACAGCAGGTTGGATCTAACCTAAATATTTTTTCTTTTTTCTATTTAATCTATAAAGCCCTTTTAATGTAAAACAATCTAATGTTTGTCTTTTTTTCCCAGACATGGACAAAAGCCATTCCGGCTATGAAATAAGAGTGGGAAAATTTCTAGAGACCAGCCTAGCAGACACTGTAAAGAAGGACATGAATTCCATTTGCTGTTGCATAGAAGGAAGATCCATCAGTACTGCTTACTGAAACTATAACACCACAATTTAAACCTTTTGTCAGTTCTTATTACTAACAGTTAGCAGATCCTTGGTCCCACTTCTATCAATCTATATAATCCAGATGTAGTAAGCAATGATTTAAAAAATGTTTGTTTCATGTAGTCCCTTCCATGGTTGCCCTTTCCAAAGTCCTGCTGGCCCTGTTTCTCTTGACATTTCCTGTTACTTGAAAACATCAATCACAGCAAAAAATGAAAGTTGACTGAAGTGTAATGATATTCAGAAAAAATTAAGATTAGAAAGCTTCTCGGAGAAAACTGTCCTGGACAGTTTAACCAAGAGCAAGTGAAAACACTTATGATTGTTCCTTGGGATCCAAGGTGTAAATGAGGCATGTTACAGCAGCAAATGTATTGTGTTAAAATGGAGACAATGCAAATAGAACCTAATGCCAAAACAGAAGCCCCTCCCACACTTCACATGTATCTCAATACACACCAATGGAAGCGATAAAATTTTCTTCCTTTAGACTCCTTGTGTCGAACTCCCTTGGCCCTTTGCCTGCAGGGCCCAGTCCCTTTGACATCAACTGAGGTACTGGCAGCTGCATCGCAGGTTTCAGCTCCACTCTTGGAGATGATGCAGGATCCTTGCCAACTGGAGTGACGGATCCATCTGTTGGACTTCGTTTTCTCTTTTCTGGTTCTTTAGAGAGAAAGAACAAAGAGTTGCCAAAAGAAAAAAGAACAAAGAAAAAAAAAAAAAAGACATAAGGAAATAGGAAATGAAAGCAGCAGACCTCTTCTATCATTCTCTGAGACTTCATCTAATCATATGTCCCCAAAGGCAGTTTGGATTATTTTTCTGCATCAAACTGCATGATTTGAATTACAGTTAAACCTTCAGAAGAGAACACTTAAATTATAATTAGGTTCCCAGTAAAGAACCTTCTGCAATTCTGCACAAACAATTCCAACAGCCGATTAAGCTTATAGTGAAAATTTCATATCCAAACAATATGAAATCCGGACTTCAAGAGCATACAGTGATAAAAGAGTCACTGCGTAAAGCAGCAAACACTTTTCTTACCTTTGTTGTAATAGTGAGTATGTGCTATTTCTAGAAGGCCAAAAACACTGGCCATGCCTCCCAGGCCAGCATTTGCATATGACTGCTCCAGGCTCAACACAGTACACTTCAACAAGTCCAGCATGCCTTTATAAACTTTGCGGCTGATCTCCTGCAATGAAAATCCCATTAGTGTCAATATTTCAGAAGTAAGAAAGTAATTCGAGAACATAATATTCTAAAATTGCTGTAATATCAGCCTGTAGAAAGTAATTTGATAACAAAAATCTTCTATGAATTGAACCTAAGCATTCACTAGGTATGAAGACCCTGCTGAGTTCAGCACTGACCACATCCTGTATGACATCCTGCCGCGCATCTTCTTCTGACTGGATCGTGCGATTTAGCTTGCTTAGTACAAAGACTCGGAGCTGCTCACTCTCCAGCAGGCGACGGACTCTTTTCATGTTCAGCCAGCCGACACCTTGCCCGTCGAGAACATTGTGTACCACCTCCTTCAGGAACTGCTGGTTCTCACTGATGGATTTTTAGAAAGGAAACAAGAAGGCAAGAGTTAATGTTCTGCTTACCTTAGCTTGCATGGGTATAGAGGTCTGGCCAGGACAAACCCATAGATGCATTTCCAAAACTAAATTTACAAGAAAACCTCAAATCTTGCTAGATTTGCTGCTAACCACTGCTCACAGCCCAAGCTGTGTTCTAGGGGTGTAGCATCAAACATTTTTGTTTGTCCCTTATTTCCTGTAATAAGCTATAATCAGCTTTTTCTCTAGTCCCACTATCTACCACTCTACTGCCCACTTTCATAGCACTCCTTAGAATCCATCGGAAGTCTCTATGCCACAACATTCTTCCCTTGGCTGCCTTGTCCCACCTGTAGACTTTCTTTGCATTCATAGCACTAGTGCTGCAGCCCTAGCATGCATACTGTTTCAGCTCATTTTGCTACAGGGGAGGGAATGGTAAAAAGGGAACACCTGTGCAGCCTGCTGTATCCCCAGTCTGAGCCACGCTTTTTGTCCTTAGTTATCTCCTATCCCCTTAGCTCAAAGTAAATTTTACTCTACATACAGCTGCTATGCAAGAAGGGAGGAGAATGAGAAAGCACAGGTCAGAAAATGTTTACTTCAGCATTCCAAGTCCATTTCCAAGCTTGAAAAAAGTTCATGATTTCTGATGAACTCATGTAATCAAACTGCTTCACATGACTCAGCTGATCCCCCGCTTGGCACACTAAACTGCTGGCTAGACTAGCCTGATCAGATTAGACTTGACTACAAAGAATAAACACTGTGTAAAGCAGGGTCTTTCATGACCTGGAATATTTTGGATCTCAGACAGGAAAAGGAAACATTTTGAAGGACAGAAAAACACAAATATGTGCTATTAACTGAAAGGCCGTCTGTACCAAATCTTCTCAATGTGTGCAAGCTTGGGGCCATAGAGAAGTACTATGCTATTTTCAACAGCTAGACTTCTAAGGGAATGTTTGACAAGTATGACACCACTAACATCACTCTATGCTCAGAAAGCAATTAAAAATATTACCTGGAATTGCTACTTCGTCCCTGAGGCGATGGAGATTCTCTCTTCACTGTTGGGCTGTGCTTAATGACTGAAGACTTTTGATCTACCAGGGCTCGTCTGTTTCCTAAACAGGAGAGGAAAAAGGATGAGAAGAAGGGGGTGGGAGGAAAACAGTCTGCTCCCAGGACAGTAACAAGCAATACTATGGTCGGCTAACACACCTATTCAGGTTACAAGTAACGAACTTCAAACAAAATGGAAACTCCAAAAAAGCAGCAGCATATATCATATTCTAGCATCACACATCGGCAGAAAACAGTAATGGGAGTAATGCGGAGAGAAAAAGAGAAGATGGTAATGGGAGCAGAAGGTGAAAGGCAGGAAAAATTTGGCTGCTCTGCATGCAGTTGGACAACAAGAACCATCTTCAAATTAGTCACTGTATGTAAAAGCATAATGCATCGGGGGTGACTAGTATAGATTAGGTGATACTGGTTACCCAATGAGAAAGGGAGCCCAAAGTCAGGCATAGGGAATGCTGGAAATTGTTACATCATGCACAGCTCATGCTGTAGGGAACCCACCTTCATTGCTTACTGGGCCAGCTTCAGTAATAATCTCCATTATAGTATTTAACCCAAATACTGGGACACAAAATATACAATTAGTAGTGTACTACAATATCTATGCTCCCCACCATCAGCATCAAAAAAAAAAAAAAATAAATAAAAATAAAAATAAACTACCAGCTTTTTCCCAGCCCTCCCTCAAAACAAAACCCAAATGACGCTAGAGCGGGAAGGATGCTTGAAAGCCCAAGACAAGGGCCAGCGTAATTAATCTAACAGATAGTGCTTGACTTGAAATTTGGCATCGTGGAACCACTGTACTGCATCTTCATGGATACTATTGCACATATCGAATTTCAAGGGCACTATCAAAAACATCTGCATCACTGAAGAAAAACAATGTAAATGGATGTGCATGAAATAAAAACTAAAAAGGAGGATGGAGAGTGATCAAACAGCAGCAATGAGATGGAGTCCCAGCATCATTTCCCATTACAGTTACAAACACAGAGTACCACACACACTTGGTAAGAACGGGTTAACGCAGCAATTTTATACCTGTACAACAGAGACAAAAACATTTAAAAAACAGAGAAGTGCCCAGTGGAAATCCCAATGAGCCAGCATGCACACACAAATGAACACGAACACACACGCACACACACTGGCACATGCACAGAACGAACTGAGCTACTCCATGAATATCAGACCCTCGTATGCACACAGTAACACTGAAGGCCCTGCACAATTACAACCGTCAAGAAAAGAACACCAAAGTGCAGAAGATGAGGCGCAAAGCACAAACATGGAATGGCAAACCCCATCACTGTTTTCTTCCAATGTATGGAATTAATCGTTAAGTTTACCCATGGAAATAACCCTGATATGAAGCATGTTTCGTATCCTGCACAATTGGACATGAAAATGTAACCAACTGGTAAAAGGTTGTCAAAAACAGCTGCGCAGAATCTCTGCTAGTGTTTTCACCATACCAGTCCTGTTCCTCCTCATTTTACACACAGGGAATGATTACTTGTCTCAAAAACAAAGTCCAAAGCAGAAACACAAAAACAGCTTTTGGCCTTTGTTTCTACAAGGTCAAAGGTCAGCAAAACATCATACCAACCTTCATCCACATCCCTTCCCACTTCCAGATTAAAGTAATCTTTACCGATGAAAATGATGAGGAGGAAAAAATAAATAAAATCAACATATTAAAACAAAAGCAGCAACTTCTAATTAGATAGAGTAACTCAAAAAATTTTATGAAAAGAAACCTTCCCTGATTTAGCAACTATTATCACATCCAGTGCAAGGATGACCAGGCTGTCTAATTTGAATGTAAGAGGGTCATTTCTCTAGTCCCTGGTTCAGTCATGCTATCTAACAAGAGATGTCCCAATTGGAAGATTGTGCACCTAAGTTAAAGATGGATCTTTACTCTCAATGAGCTGAAGCATGTTTATAATTTGAGGCTGATTGGAAAATTTCCATATAATGAATTGAAAGTAACCCAAGTTACTGAGGGTTAATCATGAAGACAGTGGCAGTACAACAGTAGAACCTACCTCTTTGTTCCCATTCTATACACTAAGGACTTAAAAATAATACAAAATAAAACGCAAAACAAAACCAACATTCACAGCATACCCATTAACACAGGGTAGACTAGCTATTTTCCCAACCCAACACAGTCCGGTTGTTGGGAGGAAGTCTGACTGAGAAATATCAAGACAAATTATTGTCTTGATAACTAACCCAAACTACCAAAAGGCTTCACCACCAGAATTCCTTTTAGGGATAACACCTCAGACTGCCCAGTAACAAGAATAGTAAAGGCTGTAAGGCAAAGGGAAAAATGGTTACCTTTCAAGCTGGGAAAGGGGGTATTCTTGTCTCTCCCAACTTTGGTTGGTAGGGCTAAGTTGGACAGACTGAAACTTGTGCTGTGGTTTCTATACAAGCTGCCTATGACAAAATGGAAAAAACAACAACAAAAACCACAATTAAATGCCTAATACTCATTGCACACATCCAGCTTCCTGTAATTCACCTTCTTATTCAAGATCCATAATGATAGAAATACTTTTTTTTTAATCCAACAACATTATAAGCATCATACCATCTTATTTACAATACACCTGCATCTGTAATCAGATTATTCTTAATTGTATAAAGCATAATTTTTGGCTCTCATCCTACAATCACTGCCGTTGTGCCTTTGAGTCTTAAATGTACCACCAATATACACTTATCTCCCTGCACTTACGCAGGTAACTTCACATCAACTGTGTCTTCTAGTTTGAGACTCCTCTTAGGAGTAAATAAATGGCAGGGGTCACATGAGAAAACAGGATGATGAAAGATCTCTAAAATACATAAGCTTGAAGTGAGAATTGTGCAGAGAGCCTTATGCAACTCTCTAAATGTGACACAAAGGATTGCTTTAAAATAGCAGCTTTCAATTTACGAGGAGAAAACAAGAGCTTTTCATAGCACCAGCATATTTTTAATAGCATTAAGAAAACAAAAATGCACTGTCATCTGTATAAGATTCCCATATAGCAAACCTCAAATAGTTCATTTTAAATGTCAGTGTACTATTCCAATTTGTTTTTTTTTGTTTCCCCTCAGCCTTATCTTAGTAACAATCTTTTTAGCAGAAACATCCAATATACTTTCCCCACTGCTACAAACTTCTTGCCCTGCTCCCTACAGCAGCAGAAGATTCAACCGGCTATATCTTCTCTCACACATTAAAATAATTTAGATTAGTTTTCCATACCTGTGGGTTTTATTATTAAAATACAATCGAAAATAGTCAAGAATTTAATTTAGCACCTAAACACAAGACATGGTAGCATGGAAAGCATACTACTGGTAAGAAAGTCCTTCTTACTGAAAAATATCTAACACGGTAGTTATCAGCAACGTAAGTAAAAAAGTTCCTATGGTTCCCAGCACGGCTTCTGAAGTCCTGCTAACAATTTGACAACCAAGTTATCCTCTTGACTAGTCATCCCTCTACTCCATCTCCCTGTAAACTCTAATAAATAATAGCAGTTTAATGAATGCATTAGTACATACTTGCAAAAGACATGATGCCCCCAAAACCTTCACTGCTGTTGTTAGAGACAGTAGAGTTTGGGGAGCTGGCCCTGGAGTCCGAATCTGCATCAGAATCGTTGGCCAGTTTTAAACTGTTTGGACGGAGTAGCTTCTGAGACCTTTGAAGAAATAAATACAAATGCTATTAGCTTTTTCTCCACCCAAAACCTTGTAGAATTATGAGAGGTCAATGCTGGTCTTGTTCCTTGACTATTTTCACCACACTACCTTTACCTTGTGGGGAAAATTAAGGAAGAAAAAAGTGAGGGAAGCATCTTTACATTCAAGCTTTCATTACCTTTCAGGACATGTTGAAAATTTGTTGGCAGAACTGCATTGGTGGATTTGTGCGTGAAAAAGTTGTGCTTTGAAAGCAACAACAAGAAAACCCAATGTCTTCAAACACAGTAGTAACAAAGCCCCTCACATTTCACCGCCAAATACAAAGCTTCACAACCAAATTCCCTCAAAGGTTTCCAGGAATCATTAGGTGATATACTAGAATGTTTCTAAGAAGAACTGGTAATTCTGTTAGCTCCTACTATTTAAATAAAAGCAAATACCTGAGGGAACTGAGCAAGTGCCTTTACTCAAACCAGAATGGTTTGCAGAATTGGAACATTAAATAGAGATGACCAATGCTACATTTCAGCTGCAAAAGACATTGGAATGAATGTTAAACTACATGAAACAGATGGAAACCCCAACAGAGCTGTGCAGAAGGGCAGGAGATGGGGAGGACTCACCTGCTTCCATTAAGATTCTGGTTAAATCTTGGGGTGTAGCTCTCTTCCTGCTCATCATCTTCATCCTCTGTAGGAAAACCATACTGTGGCTCAAAGTATGGATTGTCATACTCTCGTTTCCTCACCACCCCTTCTGAGGAGGTCATGCTGACAGCTGGGCTGTCACTCTCGCGACGATCCAAGCTCATCTTGGGAAAGCTTGTTTGCAGTGGCAAGGAAGGGAGATGGTTTGAAAACCCAGCAGCCAGCTTCTCTTCCATCTCTGCTGAATCTGCAGACTCCTGTGGACCAGTCAAATCATAGATTTGTTTGAGAATTTGTATTATGTACAACTGAAGGGTGGGACAAGGACAGCCATTTCAAACTGGGAAGTCTGTAGGGTCCTTGCAGATCCTGGCTCTCCACCCAAATCCCACTATTAGTCCCTCTGACCTAGGATTTTAGAAATACCGCAGTATTTGTGCATCGTTCTAGGGACTTTTTCCCCTGTAAAACAGATCTTACTGTTAAGTGTTAGCTTAACTTACTGTTAAGTGACAGCTCCAACATCTCTGTTGTCCTGCTTTGACGTTATGGAATCAACTCCCACATTTCCCAAATAACCACAGATTCACGAGTTTCCCCACCCCATTCCCTGTTCTTCCAATGCATTAGATTTTTCCATACTGATTAAAAGACATTCCTGCAGCCACACCCTGGACCACCACCCTCTGTTAATAGTGTTTTTCAATACATGGGAGCTTGTAAGCACAGGAATGACCTGTCCCAGTATAGGAAGCTACCAGTAAACTCCACCTTGCTCAAAGTCCAGAAAGAGCATGCAATTTAATCTGTGTGTAGTTTCACAGTCCCATTAGCTTTTGCCCTTCTCAAAACGAACTACATGAATTCTCCCTCTCTTTATATCTTAATAACACCAATCTTGGGGCTGAATTAGTCTCAGTACACACATGATTCACTCCGTGGATGACAGTGCTGGGGCTGCTACTGGCTGTAGTACTGGAACTTGAACGAGGCTGGTTGTTCTCTTGGGAGTTCTCACTGTCCATGGCTTGTTCATCCAGATCCCCTGAGTATTCTTGAAAATCATCAAATTCCACTTCACTAGCATCACCGAGGGCTGCATGTGTCAGGGGGTCAACATCTGTAAACACATCATTTTGCATTAAAGAACACTGCCTTCCTCAGCCTTTTGCTCATCTAAATAAAGATCACTGGCAGATGGGGACTGCTGATCAGTAGAATACAGAATCATGTAAGAAGCTTCGTTGTGAAGGGGTTTTGCAGGTTATCTATTCCAAATCCCTACTCAAAGCAGGACTAACTTCAAAATTAGAGCAGATTGCTCAGGTCTTGTCCCACCTAGTTATGTGGGACTCAAAGGCTTGAAACTCCACTTTGACCCTCGGAACCTGTTTAACCGTGCTCACTATGGAGAGCTTTGCCTTGGGTCCAGGCAGAACTTAGGATTGTTATCTCTTGCCCTTGGGATATAGGAAATGCATCAGCATTCCTGTATTTGGTTTATTGAAAAGAGTAATCATTTCCCAGTCTCGAAAGAGACACTGATGCTGCAGGCTCCATATAAACCACAGAGAATGTATTGTCCTGTCCCCAAGAGAACAGAATGACTCATTAAAGTCAGCACTAAGAATCAAAAGCAGGGGCAGGAGAAAATTCATAAGCTGCTGCCCATATTGCATCTTATCTACTGGCAGGTTGTTTCCAAATCAAGAGAGACAGTTTTTTTCAGCAGCACATATTTCTGTTCTTCTTCCTCCCAGTGTCATTTGGAGGGCACTGTACATGAGCAGAAACAAGGTCTTTCTTCAGCCTGCCACTGGAAATTGAAGGTGTATGCTCTTTTTCCTCAGAGCAACACTACAATGGAACAAAACTTTGCTCTGATTAAGGGATTTAGGAGAGTCATTTCCCTCCTCAGTGCAGATGAATGAGGAAGAGGAGCCTATGTGGACACTGTGAAAATGAAGCTCAAAGTTACTCACTTGGAGTATCGCCATTAATGTCACATTTCATCATCTCACTGACAAAGTCACCAAGGGAGGAATAGGAGGAACTTGAGTCGTCATAGTCAACACTGTCACTGCCACTGCCACAACAGGTAAAAAAGAGAGATGAGTGGTAGCAGCATAGCAACAGCAGGGCCCAGTATTTCAAAGATGAGCATCAGCACACACTGTTTTCAAGGACATCTTAGAAATCTTGTGATATTACAGTTTCCACACAAACAAAAAAAGAAAGATTCCTGGCAAGAGTGAGGGGCCGGCTTCATGAAAAGTCAGAGCAAATGAAATTAATTTTGAGATAGGTAACAAGACAATACGGTATAGCATTTACAGGCTCTCAGCAAAGTTAACAAGGTCAACCACAGGTGGACAGGAAGTAGTATATGAATTCTCTGTGTGTGCCAGAGGGGTGGAAGAAGCTTCAAGAGAAGTAGAGATCAAAGGAAAAGCATTCTCTTTTAATACTAATGATAAATCCCACTGTGAGGACCACTGGTGCTATGTAGAACATAAAAGATAAGCAATTCCAAGCCTGAGAGCCTCATAGGCTAAAAGAAAAGAAGGATAATAAAACTAGATGAAAAATTCTGGAAAACTTGGTCAAAAACACATTAACAAAAAATTATTCTAACTTTACTGAACACACAAGAAGGTCTCAGGCAGTGGGTAGTACTGGCAAGCTCTGCATAACCATGTGCTGATTAGAGATTTGAAAGAATGGTAGGATGGGTGGGAGTAGTTATAGTACTGCAACACAAATAACCTGAGAGAGAACAGCATGGAAGAAAAAAGCATAAGGGTGGGAAGAAATACCAAATGACAAGTAGCAAAAGAAAACAGCAAAGTACAAATAGAGAATCATGTTAAGCGAAGGCTTGAGAAAACACAAGCAAAGGGATAAGCTGCTGCTATGATGATGACAGTGCAGCAAGACAATTTACTTCAATGTCAGTGTTCTGACCAGACAGAAGAAAAAAACATCAGCATGGAAGGCTAGAGGAAAAAGCTGCAAACAAGAAGTTGGAGGAAAGGCCCAGAATAATTTGAAGTAACTATCATGTGGCTAGAGTTTTGTTCTCCACCAACCTGTCATCAGTGTGGTCAGAGTCTGTTTCTTTCTCTACTGGTACATTCAGTGCTTCAGCCAGTTGTGAATTACTGTCATAGACACGATAGTGGATGGGCTGCAGCTGGTGGGCATACCACTTAGGTTTGTCACCAATCAGTGCTGGATCAAACATGTCTGCACAAAAAGGAAAAAAAAAAAAAAAAAAAAAAAAAAAACAACACAAGGAGAGTTAATTGAACTCATTTATTTATGTTGAAGGCTTCATTCACAGTGAGGCTGTTCCTTACTAAGTCTTACACAAAGAGAGAGGCAGACTTCTTCTCTGTAAGCAAACAATTAACTGGAAAAACAAGGGGCAAACAGCAGTGCTAATTTGGTAGAAACCCATCAATATATATAAATAGACATATGTAAATATAAATAGAAAAATGTTCCTTCAACTGGATTTCCCTACCCAGCAGGAATGCTGAACTGGAACAGGCTCCCCAGGGAAGTGGTCATGGCACCAAGCCTACCGATGTTCAAAAAGCATTTGGACAACGCTCTCAAACATACGGTTTGATATGATCCTGTGCAGAACCAGGAGTTGGACTCAACCCTTGTGGGTCCCTTTCAACTTGGGATATTCTACGATTCTATGAATAGTATGGCATTAAGCGAAGTTCATCCCTAGAATCTCTCTACATTTTAAGAGACAAGACATCAAAAGTGCAGGAAACTTACGACCAAAACTTACTGTTATGAATCCTTTGAAAAGCATAGTTAGTAGGGTTGAGTGACCATTCTCCAAAATACTCTACTGCCTGTGTCCTGGAAAGCTTATCTGCAAAAGGCGTTTGCTTTGGCCTAGAGGCAAGAAAGGAGTTTGCCTGGAAGGCCACCACTGGTCGTGGAAAAAGACGAAGAGTGCGAGTATGCATCTGGAAACCCTGCAAAACATTTGGTGAGTTGAAGAATCTCACCATAGCAACCCTAAAAAGAAGCAGAGAATATATATCAGATAAAAAAGACACAACCTTTAAAATGTATGCATTAGGCAATGTTTCAAACCTTCAGAGAATGGTAACCTAATGCAAAAAGCTGTCTTAGAAAACTTCTTAAAATTAAAAAAAAAAAAGCGCACACACAAGAAATCACTTGGTTTTAATTCACCACCTTGAAACCAAGACCCCCCCAAGGAGAGACGTTGCTCTTGGATCCGCTAGCTTAAGTTATGACTAAGTTTCCAGATTTTTTTTTCCCCTCAAGACATATAATGTTATTCATGCACTTAATGGATCTGATACAAACGCTGTAATTCCTTCTCTTTTTATTTTTTTCTATGTAGACTAGAACCTGCGGTAGAACCTGCTTCCATCACAGGACTTGCTTACAGCAGCATTTGTGCTGCCTTTAAGTGCAAACTTTAAGAAGACTCAACACTACCTTCCTGTTCAGCCTCACCTGGTAGCCACATCCACAGAGTCCACATCATTTCCATAGATCAGAGGGTTAAATTCCGTGGAGGGGGTAGACTGCAAATCATTCTGCGGTCTTCCCAGCAGGAGTGGCACCTCCTGCCCTTCGTGGAACTTCTCTAGGTTAAGAATGGGCTGAGTATTCAGACTCATGCTGGCCAGTGCCTAACAAAGGACAACATGATGCACACATTCAGCAATAAATTATTCAAGGAACAAGAGTGAGATCAGAGCTACTCTGCCTCTAAGCAATCACACCGATTATGCATGCTCCATTAGTTTGTCTTAAACTCCTTCTTCGACACTGAGTCAAGAAGTATCTCCAGGCCCTCCTTTATGTGGACAGTCCAAATGAGCTCCTCAATGACAAAACAGTCTTGGAGCTACCTAAGGGTTAGCATGGAAGTCTGTCATTCATGACGCGGGAACAGACAATCCAAATCTGACCACTGGCACTGTACAATACATCTGAGAGTGATTCCCACGTGTAATTTGAATACACACTGGGACCTGGAGGCCTTGAAACTTGCCTTGCAACTTGGCCATTCAGCCAGTGAGTTTGGTATCCTACAACAGTGCAGACACCTCTTACAGAGGCATCTGCCTGCACCTATCCCTGCAAACCTACACTTCTCATCTGAATGATGTCTTCATCTCTCCATAAAGCCACCATCCTCTTCAACCCTCATAACATCCTCAGTAAAATGCACTGGAGCAGCATGACTGGCAAGTCGGTCCTTAACACCCAGATCCAACCTAAATTGGACCTCCCTCATTTCTCCCATTTGCCCACTGAGTCTTCACTGTTTTATTTCAAAAATAAACAATCATATAAAATAAAGTACAATCAAAACACCAAAGGAAAAGGGTAAAATGGAAAATCGAGGGGAAAAGAATAAAATAAAGAACCTTGTTGTCAGGAGTGAGCAGCTGTTGCTGAGTGATTGCAGTCATGCTAACCAGACACTGGAGGCATGATGGAAGATCATATGATAACACCAGCAGCCCATCAGAGCCAAGACGAACACATGACCACAGAGAAACAGATGGAGGGGGAAACAAAACAAAAATAAAATCTATTACTACCAAATATCACAAATAAGAGGAAATAAAAAGGACCACAAAATAGGCACGTGGAGAGAGGTCCAACTGCACCACCCCCAAACATCCACATTTGGCTACAGTTCCTCTGGAAAGTGGAAAGGTTCCTGTCCTTATTGGTACAGCAAATTACTTTCCACTGCAGTTTAAAATCGGGTATCTTGAATTTTATTCATTGACACTAAGACCCAAAAGTAAACAAGGGTGTTAACCTTAGTGACATGGGCCACAATTTAATCTTCTCTACTTTGTAAAGCAATCAGTAGCCCTCCTGTTCTGCCAATAGTCAACTGCTGATGATAATGGACACAGGAATATATAGGGATGTACAGAATTTTGGTGAATACTCTGCCAATTTTAAATAGAAAGTGTTCACGGAAATTGCAATTTGTTCTTCTGATATTCAAATTTGCTGTAGTAAGACAGTTTTGCTGAATAGTGCCTGAAATTGCAAGGGGGTGAGGCAGAAGTAAGGGGAAGGTGGATCTAACAAAACTCCAAGCAACACATTGCTTCCATCAGTGCCGACAGCAGGTACTGGGGTATCACAGAGGTCACACACTTTGCTCTCCAGGTCTACAAGGAGAGAGAGAGCAGACCTCATCAGGTCAGTAATACACTTTACCTTTAGATACTGCATGCAGCGTGCATAAGGAAAACAGAAATAAAGAGATAAAACCTGCTTGACATGATCAGCAAGGCTGACCCAAGCTGATTAATGGCTTAGCAGGACCTGAGAGAAGAGACAGACCTCACACAGATCTGTGAATGGAGGGGAAACAAAGATGATCATTGCTAGATGGACTGGGTCAGAGTTTAAGCCTGTGTGGCAAATGTAAAGGAGGAATCTGGAACTTTCTGCACCAAGCAGAAACAAGTTAGCCCCAAACAACAGTGAGAAACAAAAACCATCTACTGCATCCAAGAGCATTTTGAATTATCTTTCACTAGGCTAAGAAATTAACTGCAGTCATAGGCCTTAGTGAGCACTTGCTTTTCCAAATTAGCTCTCTGCTTTAGAGAGAAAAGCCAGCAGCTAGATAGCTAACCCTTAACATCTGTATCAATTAACACCACTTTTAAAGCTTAACATGTTGCTCATTTCTAACATAGGGGATATTCTATCTGGACACCCATATATAAGTGGTGCCTTAAATACCTTGACAGAAAATCCCTAGTCCTGTGCTTCCCGACAAAAGTGGAAGCAGCGGAGACAGTAGAAGATAAATAGGCAATAAAAATGAGCATGAAATTCCTTGGAAAAACTAAAGATCTCAAATGAGATAAAAGTCTCAGATTTAGGGTTGTCAGAGGAAGGCAATGTTAGAAAATCACAGAGGTGCTCACGGGGCTCAGAAGAAAACATCCCAGTAACTTCTTCCCCTATTGATTAGCCCACCTCCACATCCAGAGCAGATCTTGCCATGACTGGCCAAGGGGCACCTTCTTGAACAAGCTCACTCTAGCATCCTCATATCTTATTCACATCCATCTGATGTGCCAGGATACACACCTGCTTTTAACACCTTTTGCTTTACATTTGCTGACTGCATTCTTGTCCAGCACAGCAAAAGAGCTGTGCAAGACTACATCTGCTAAGCTCTACCGAACCTGAGTCCTTCTCCCAAAATGCTTATTACCTGTTTCAGATGCTTTTTCAGCTCTGATGCTTCTGGTTCTGGTAGTGCTGG